>NW_009258414.1:5572776-5608362 GCF_000687185.1 Egretta garzetta | reverse complement strand
ATGATTACTGCCCTGAGAAGTTTGAAGTGAAATTCAAATAAACAAGGAGCACAGGAACAAGACAGGCAAAGATAATTCTTCTGTACTAAGGCAGTCTGTAGACGGTTAAGTGAGAGAATTAGGTTTTAAAGAGGGACTAAAAATAGATTATAACAGTTATTATTATTTAAATATGGCCTTTTACTGCTTCTACTTGCCAAAAGATGCCATTTCTTTTAAATCATTTCTGTATCACTGTGTACTCCCAAACGTATTTTTCCTTCCTTAGAAAAATATCTCACAATAATAAGGAGACCTTTTCACAGATCCTGCAAAGTTAATTGAAGCAAGGTAAGTACTAAAGTTAATTGAAGCAGAGAAAGCTCGGTACCAAGGTGAAGTCATCTTCACTTAGGGTTCATATTTAGTAGGCAGTCAACCTAACAACACTACTAACCGGAATAAAATTTGGTGTGTTAGATTTAATGATACAGAAAGTAGAGAGATGGTATTAAAATGCAGTACAGGTACGTAGTCTGAGAGAGTTTATGAGCCCTAGGTTTTATTACTCATATTCACCTATATGATCAGATGCTCTATATTATAATGCAATATTCAGATGTTCCGAGCAAGGTTGTGACACTGCTGTATAAACCTTGTAATGCAAAAGGATTTAGTCTCCACAAGGTAAGTCTTCATCCACAAGGTAAGTCTTAATTCCACATTGTTTTCTACTTTTAAAGGTTTTATGAAACATAAACTTTTATACTGAATGAAACCTAAAAAACAAGATCATGACTGCCTTTACAAACTGATCTGGTTTTTTTCTTTTAACTCTTTAGATTTGTCTGAAAAATCTAAATCTGACATAGTCAACTGACACTGTAGCCCTTTCTGAAATCACAACTTGGTTGCTTTTCTATTCCTATCCTTAATCACATAGTTCTCTTTCTTCTCTTCTTCAAGGATGACACATGATCTCTCCTTTCCCCTCTCCATATTACAAATTAAGCTCTATAATAGGTTTGATTTCTATAGATCCATACCCCCTTTTTCCAAACCAAATCTCTGCACTTCTTCAGGTTTAACATACTGCATTTAATTAATGAATAATTAATGTGGATCCTCTTGAAATTGCTGCATTTTCAGAGTCTATTTAAAAGCCCTTAACTTATTCTGGGTTTAATATCCTTAGATACTTGATTAAATAGTAAAGAAAGAAATGTCTGTTCTCATCCACTGAAATGGTAGACTGTAGATTAGCAAAAGCAAAGAATGCCAAATTTCATCTTCATTATATCAGTGTGCATTTTCTCTCTAACAATGAGATAATCCATTTGCTGCTAGAATTTTTGGTATCTTGCAGAAGAGTAAACAACATAAAGAACAGACTCAGCCTCTCAATGTAAGAAATTGCTAAATATCATAGTACATACACTAGATTAACTATAAGAGATTAATGAGCAAAATATGAATAAAAAAATGAAAAAACAAACTGGAGGATATAGTTCTGTTCCTAATAGAGAAAATATTTTTAAGCCCACATACAAGTAATTTTTTTCTTTCATTTTCTTCTCGCACGGAATGAAGCTAATGCTCTTCCCCCAGTTTTTGATGCTCTAAGATGATGATGTCTGGATAATTTGGCTCAGAGTTAGGATATGCTACATTAGAGTGAAAGTGGATTTACCTTCCTTCCACCTTTTGCAAGTGCAATACCTTTCTTACAACATCGCTCCTGCCTGTTCCTTCGCTATAGCTCCACAACCAATAGTTTTTCCCATCCCATGACAGCATCAATATTGTATCTTTGCTAAAAATCTCTTTCTTTGATGATGGAAATGGAGTCATTCTATTATACAGAAGGCCCTCATATGACTAATCATGGGGTCAAAAATTTCCCTTGTGAAACGTTTTCTAAGTGTCAGCCAAATGATCATCAAGGAGGTTTGGTCTTCAAGTATTTTTGGGGGAAAAAAAAAAGCAGTGAGATCCCTGGTGAAAATTACAGGGGTTGATAGATTCACCTTTAATATACACGTATTTAGAAACTGCAGAGAGTTTCATCACTGGAAAAAAAAAACAGGGGGGTGGGGGCGGGAGTGTTATGACTAAGGCCACAATTATGTTATGAATAGGCCACAATTCTCTACAGAGTAGGGCAATTACCTCTGAGCCAGCAGCTGACTGGGTATTTCCAGAATTTAAATGAAGGATGAAAATTTTATTAGGTGCAAAATTGTAGTTAAAGCAAGTGAGCAAAACATGGTCTGTATATTTTTCAAAAGTGTACATAGCAAATATTACACCTGAGACATACACTTTTGCATATTTGCATTCCTTTGTAAACTATATCTTTAGCTGAGCCATGAAAAGTGATATTAAAAGTATTTACAAGCAAGTTTAAATAATTATTTAAAGTTCTACTTTTATCTTTGGCTTAATTTAGTGGTACTTTGTAACTTATTTGCCAATTCACACAGCAGTTCCTCCATTGCTTTTTATATATTACTGTTGACATTTAGAGATGAACAACTTTTCCTGAAGCAATCTCCATCTAAACAATGGCCTTTTTAACATATTAATTTTCTCTTATCTTTTGGATCAAATGCTTAGATTTTTCATCATGCACAGTTATGCCTATAGGTATTCAATAACAGTATGCAAATTGTTCAAAATATTATTTTTTCCCAGCAAACTAAAATTGATTGTTTCCCGTCAAGCTGAATGAAAGTTTCATGTGGTAGAAAAAGATATTTTCCAACCTCTGAATGCGGTAATATTCTCCCTCCGCCTTTTTTTTTCCTGTGATTTCCGCAATTAACAGTTTTTCCTTCATCTGAATAGACAACTTTCAAGAAACCCCAAATGAAGAAATTATGAATCATTATAACCTTATGATGTTACAGCTTGAAAGGTACTCAGCTACATGGTAATAGGAGAGGTGTGAGTATTGAGGAACAGTACAGGGACAGACGCCAGCAGTCACTATATCTTACAATGCCAACAGGAATGAAAACTACTCTTCAAGGTAACAATGTCTTGAGAAGTACAAGAGACCTCGTTCCCACAGAACAACTTTTTACACTGGAGAAATTTTTAATACGCATGTTTGAATTGCAGAATATGAGACAAATTATTTTTCTATTTCTGAAATTACAGTTTTGAGCCTTTCTTTCAGGTAAATGACCACTGAAACATGACATTTGTCAACCATTGGAACAGGCTGCCCAGGGAAGTGTTTGAGTCCCCATCCCTGGAGGTATTTAAAAGATGGGTAGATGAGGTGCTTAGGGACATGGTTTAGTGGTGGGATGGCAGGGTTAGGTTAAGGGTTGGACTCGATGATCTCAAAGGTCTTTTCCAACCTAAACGATTCTATGATTCTATAATGTAAGAAACCTGTGATTTAAGAGCAAGAAAAAGACAGATAAATTTAAAAATACCTATGTTGTAAAAATACACTGTGGTCAATATCTACACTACTCATTCCCAGGCTGGCATTTAACCTTTGAAAGAATTAAGCATTTAGATACTGTACCAAAACCTAACTACACTATAAAATTATTAGAATTTATGTCTGTATTGTGATTATTAATCATTTACTATGAAATTATATTCTCTGAAAGTTCAATATTGTTATTGATCAACATGGTTTCATAACTTTTATTTATGATTGAGAGAATTTTTGTGCAACTTATATCTTGATATATATGTCAACTAAAAAGTGAAAAAAGTTAACTAATTAATCAATAATTAACTAATAAGTATCCATTGATTATTAAAACATCAGTTTTCAAACTGCAACAAAGAAACAAGAGTTGAGTAGCTGCTTAGTAAAATCCAAATATACAAGTGTGAGGCACTTTTCCTCCTTTTCATGCATGTCCTACTTTTATGAAGATGCAGTAAACTTCAGTATATTCAAAATACCCTAACTTCCCTTTCTATTTTCCTGTTCTGTCATCCATATATAAATCTCAGAGGGAAAATCAGCTGATGATCTGTATCTCCAAGCTAGCATTCAATTACTTCCTTCCCTCTAGATCAGTTGTCAGGAGCTATGCAGCGATAGAAGCACTCCTGCAGTGCACATCTGAAAAACTTCTTCAAACACTGATCAAAACACACAGTTTACAGGCAGTTTCTCACAGTCCCACTTGTGTGATCCAAAACCATGATATAGGTGCACAGAGCAGCGTTTACCCACAATGTCCGTTCCTTATTATTACAGCAGCATTTTTCTTCAATTCTTAATATGATCATTCAGTTTCGTTCCCTTCACAGACAAAGTGGTTTTACTTTATAGTAAAATATAGCATTTTGCTTTTAACTGTTACTTTTTATGAGGAAGACTGACCTTATTAAAAAATGACAACGGAAGGCCCTAAGGCTGCTGAAATGAAATAAAAGCAGTTCCTCTGAAACAATAGCAAAATTTATGTACTGAATTTCTGACATTTCTGTTTAGAAACCAGCTTCACTAACCTGGCAGAGATACAGTGTTTGAGACATCAAAGAACAGCAGGGAGAAACAAACAACCCCCCCAAAAATGAAAAGAAAGAAAACACAGACTAACTTGGATAAGAATAATAGGTATGAAAAAAATAGTGTGAAGAGATAGGAAATTACAGAGAAGGCTAGAGCTGATTTAGCTGTCTGTGTGCTGTGCATTATGCATACTAAGAAGCCCCATCTTCCTTTGGGATCCTTTGTGACTGATACCTCCTTAGCTCTCTGCCATGAAAGATCAGTTAAGACTAAGTCTAGCTTGAGATACTTTCTCTGGGTTTCTTAAACAGAAGCACAGTTGACCCTGCCCTGCTCCCCCCCAGCCCACCAGGAGCACCTGCACCGCAAACGGTGTTCCCCAGCACATCCCAGTTCCTCAGCTCTGGAGGTACTGAAAATGAATGCTGTGCTTTGCCAGTGGGTGCAGAACTATGGCAAAGCTATTGCTACTGCAGAACGGTGTGTAGTCTAGCACACAGCTATACACACTGCTGCAACTGCAAAGCTAACGCTAAACAAAAATGGTTTGGGCTGACGGGTAAGGAGCGTTTTCCCTTGCAGCTGGGCTAAGTAAAGGACAACAAGAAGGCATCATGGTGCGGGGGCACACGATCACCGGCAAACAGAAAACTCTGGCCATTACCTGATCATTCAAATGAGTAACGATCACCCAGCGGTCAGGCCTGTGGCGTAGGAATGTATACGTGAGTGTTATGAAGAACTCTCTAGAACTAGGGAAAGGATAGCAACAGTCAAGGGGTTTGGGGTTGTGGGGTTTTTTTTTAATAAAAGTAGTAGTAACATGAAAGAAGTCCTTTTTCTATTCAGTCAGCTCTGCACCAGGCAGAGACTGCTAGCAGCAGAATGCTGTGCTTTTCTTTTTAATAGCTTCTTTTCTGGCTTTGGCTAAAAGTAAAAGAAAATTGAAAAAGCAAAATGGCAGAAAGCTGGCAGAATTATTTATAAGATTAATTATTTCTTTAACATAGCCTAATAAGTTCCTATCATCTATAAATCCTTACAGATAAATAACTACTACTGTTTTATTCTTTCTCACATATTCTAATAAGAGTATAGCTTTGCATGGAACCTGATATGAGACCAGTTCTAAGCTGACTGGAGCGCAGCTAAAATTTTTTTTTTAAAATCACTACTGTCCTTTGCATAGCCTTTGCTCAATGAAAATTACAGTCCTGTGAGAAACTGAAAGGGGACACTGAGCCACCAGTGTATAGAAAGTCTATCTATCAGGAAAGGGGGAGATCTAAAAAGGTCTGGATTAAGATATTAAAATTATTCAGATTGGAGAGTGAAAACATCTTCCACATCCTATACTATGTTTTTTCTTCTTAATTGTAATAAACCTCATAAAAGGGAAGACAAAGAATGGTAGGGTATTCCATGTTTCATTATCAAATCAAATGTTTTACCTTAGCCACTGGCAAGCTCACTTTATGAAGAGCAAGTCCTGGAACAATTATTTTTTCCTTTATAATTACTGAGGAAATTAATGACACAGCATAGTTCTAAATTAGTGTGATCTGTAGTAAACAAACACTAGAAACCTTATGGTTTGTGAGCACAGTAGATGTAACAGTCCTTTTCCAAGCATCTGCTATTACAAAAGAAAAGATTACCTGTGAGCATCAGCATGCATAGTCTCTGGCCAGTGTCGTTCAGTATTTCATCTACTTTGGGGCTGACTTCACCAGGTGCAGACAAAAGTACTTCTTCCCTTTAACAAGCATTTCCTGGGAGCATCTGTTAGAACAGAAAAACAAGTTTCACTAAGATTTATAGTTAGTAGACATATAATACCCAATAGGAAATAATCGCTTAAGCAGTACAACAGCTGAGCATGGCATTTTATGAGGGGCTGCATAATTGACCAATAGCAATATCTGAAATAACACTGCTTAGGACAAGATTAATTTAGTCTCGTGCAACAGGGCATATTTCAGCCCTACAGGCATCAGGAAGGCACGTTATCTTACATCCAACACTGCAGATTGGACTTAGTGGTGTTATGGGATATTTCTGTTTTTTCTCTGAAGCATGTAGTATTAGCCACTGCCAGAGGCAGAATATCAAACATTTATCTGCACCTATTTCCTTCATAATGAAGGACTAATTCAATTTTATAAGAATAGGAGAGTCTGGCAATGAGTTGGAGATCAACCAGAGAACGGTGCACCGGAGGCTTCTGCGTGTTGCTGTAACAAAAGCAGCAGCCTGGCTTGGCTGGCTCCCTTAGCAGGATTAGAATTTTGACACTTACCAATGCATTAGCCTTGGCAGACTTTGAATGATGCCTTATATATTTATTTAAACATGAACTTCAAGTTCTGGACTTCTTTTCAAAGGGCTAAGAAGGTAGTCTGACTTCATGACAATATGGGATATGAAGGTATTATTTGCTATTTCCATAATACCCTTACGGTTTGAAAACACATTCTGCTGTGACTTTTCTATTTGAATCTCAACATGTGACCAGTTTAGATAAGCAAAATTTGCTCCCTTTTTGGGGTGATAACAGTGTTACACAACCCTGAAAGTTAAGCTACAAGACACTTTGCTTCCCATTTTAATACGGGACTGCTGCAAGATTTCATTATTTGAAAATGATGGAACTTGACTAAGACGACAAGTTTCAACTACTGAAATAAATTAAGCTTCATCTCAGACCTAGTGAATTAAAAAAAAAAAAGCCGTATTTCACACATTTCCTACTTGAAAAATGAAAATCAAGTATATAAAGATTGAAAAACATGAACTTTTATTAATGAAGAAAACCTTCCATCTTGTACGCTAACTTCGAGAACAAGTTCATGCCTGCCTTCATCTTCTAACACCCGAAGGCTGTGACCTGACATTACATTTATCAGAACCAATAAATATAAAAGATTATACCTGCAATGAAGCTGAACATGAAAGTAGAAGAAAGAAATTAGAGATTGCTTTAAGGACATCAATTTAATAAGTTTTTAGGAGACACTAAATGATACCAAAGTTGCAATTTTGTGCTCTGGGATTTTAATTTTCTATCAAATCATTTAATTTTTCATTTCATACAAGATTTTATAACAAAATCAATATCTGCACTCATTAATGTAATGAAAACTATTAATCCATTTAAAATTTTGTCAAAACATGCAACTGTGCAGTTTCGTATACCTTTTAGTATCAGTATTATTATTAACAAGACCTCTCAACTAATAAATCTGAAATTTTAGAAGAGTAGATTTTTAAGAACTGCTGCACCATGCTTTGGAATTTTGTTCTCCAATAATCGTATCAGTTTCTACTTTCAATTCAATAGTTCCTATTTAAAAACAGAGAAAAAAAAAACAATGAAAAAAGCCATTGCAAGTTACTCTACTTTAAAAAGGAGGAAGAAATCATTTCTCCAACATAAATTTTGCTGGATTATTTATCCATTGTTGATCTCCATTGATCTCCAGCTTCTGCAAATTTATTTACTAGCCCATATGCATTTCAGCGCTGTACTGGACACTGCTATAGAGTATGGTGCTATATAGACCTTCCTTTGTGTTTTTGTTAACTAT
Source organism: Egretta garzetta (assembly GCF_000687185.1). Taxonomy (NCBI): domain Eukaryota; kingdom Metazoa; phylum Chordata; class Aves; order Pelecaniformes; family Ardeidae; genus Egretta; species Egretta garzetta. The sequence goes on along the minus strand of NW_009258414.1, from coordinate 5,600,304 downwards.
AATCAAAATTCAAATATATGCTTCATAATGACATTCTGTGTATGATTCTCTAGTGCTCTATCTGCAGCCTGGCTTTTGTCCAGAAATCTCAGTTCTATTAATCTTCTACAGAGATGAGAACCATGTGTGTCCACATTTATATAAATAAAGGAAATGTAAAGGAAATCTCAGAAAGATTATCATTAAGGATTCAAAAAGAAACCCCATCCACTTTGTTTAGGTACTCTTATGGAAAATTCCTTGCTGCTTTACAGAGTTTAAATAGTGGCGGCCTGTGCAGTTACTGCAGCAAAGTCGGAAACCCCAAGATCCATCCTGCTTCTGCTGCTGCTTGTGTTCTTTCTGTGAATATATGTGATTTTAGGCTGCCACAATTCAAGAAGCAAACCCTCCCTGTCAGAAGCAGCTAACTAGCTGCAATACTCCCTGCGCTTCAATCCGTAGGCAAGCAGCAGGCACATTTCTTTGCTTGTTCTCTGATGTTCTTCTCTCACAGTCTGACATATTCAAAAGGCGAAGAGAGCAGCTGATTTACTCCATATACCGTTAGACTTTTCCTGAATATTTCTCAAACTAAAATTGTATGTCTATGTCTTGCAGGCTCCTACAAGCACAGCAAACCTTTTGAGAGTTCGTCTATTGGTAAAATGTACTTCCACTTTTATAGGAAAGGATTTAACCATATTTGTGTTCCACAATAAGTAAGTGTATCCTTGATAACTTTGCACAGTCAGGAACCCAGAAAAATCACCCAATCTTTCTAAGACTTTCAGAGATGCCCTGGGGCTTTTTTTAATCTTCAACAGGAAAAGAGAAAAAGCCCTATGAAATTCAGTTAACGCTTCCCAATCTCCTGTATCATTTCATAAACATGCAGTACATATGTCCCTTTACAGAAAGCTATTTTTTCTCATCTGTTTGGAATGGTATCAGCTCATTCAGCTACTTTGAAAGATGAAATTTGATACCTTCTGCTGCAAGGTCTGGGAGTCCTAATATTACAAATATATTGCAAAGGCGTCCCTCCCGCCTTTCTTTTTTTTCTTTCTTAAAAAGTCTTCTATTTATTATTCTCAGTTTTCTGAGACCCAAGAATCTCAAGACAATAATTGCTGGAAACAGATATGAAAAGATGGTCTTTAATGTATTTCATTTATTTATCCCACTTGTTCTGATATAGGGAATCATGTTCAGATAGAAAAAGATTTTATCAATGAAAGCAAAAGAGAAGTCTGAACAGAAAATAACTACTTTTTTTAATTGAATAGCAAGACCAAAGATTACATTAACTGCTTGAACCCTCATTTAGTAATGAGACTGCTTGTTCCATTATTGTCATGTATTTAGAGAAGAAGGTAAATGCATTTACCTATGTTTAGAGGCTATGGATAAATTTCTTTCAGGTTCATTCCAGTTTACTTTATGTGTGCAGCATAGTTCTGGCCGGAGTAATTGCCAGTCATTTCTTTACTCACAACACATTTGGAGGAACATAAGTTTTTTTCACAAGTCTTGGCAGTAATCCAACTCAGAAGGTATCTGCTGATCCATTTTAAAAGTTACTACTGAAGCCAGCTACCATACATGTATACCTATGTTCAAATACCCGCTCTCTCGCACTTTTTTCAAGGTATTCAGTTATTTCCTCAAAAAATGAACCAATCCTTACCAAAAATATATTTCCATTATGGAAGCTGCTGTATTTTAACAAATATTATTTCTGAGTGGTATGAAAAGTTTCTTGCCATTTTATTTTTCAAGTCACTTTTTACACCTTTTGGTCTAGAACTCCATCTCAAAGCAAACAAATAAAACTACATCTGTGAAACTGTGGAATATGTGAAGTTTTCATGCTCACTAATCCAGTTGACAAAATATTTGTGAATTCAGATACAGTTTTTCCAGCTATTTTTTGTGGAATCTTCCTTTCAGACCACCAGGAAAACCAGGTTTCTCAATGTCTTGAACACTTCAGAAAAAGTCCTTATGCCATTCATGTCCCACTTAAGCTTTTAGAATGCTTTAGTAATAAGGCTGTCTTCTTTGCCCAGAAGAGACTAATATCCCTAGCGTACCACTTATCTGTTTTTCCACCAGGAAAAACAAATATCCAAACCCAAGCATTTTCTTGAATAAGGACCTCAACCTATTCCCACTGACTTTGGTTTATTTTGCTTCCAGCAGGAAATTTCTGTTATTAGCTTCAGCTGCTTTATAACTTGCTTTCTTCCTGATACAGGTATACTTTCCAGATACAGGGTAACTAAAGATGCTCAAGGCTGAACAACAGGAAGGACTTTGGCAAAGGGGGGTGGGGATGGGCAGAAGTGGGGGAAAAAAGGAATTATAGCCTATTTCTAAAGATCAGGTACAGATAGGCACCTTTTAAATTTTTCACTTTTCCTTTTCCCAGGATTCCCTAAGGAAAATTCTGCAGGTATAAAATGATGTGCCTGCATTTAAAAAAGATTTTTATGCATTATCCTTAATATCAGCAATATATTTCAATCCCTTCCACTCGGAAATTGCTGTTCAAAAAGAATTAGCTTGTAATAGGATTTTATTCCTCTAGTTCATAGAACACAAGTGATTTCTTTACTTAGGACCTTTTAAAGGTTATTTTGCATAGGGGATATAAAAATTGTCTTTCCACACTTAAGTGAAATAGTTATTTTGTCACCATTTTTCTTTGCTGTTCTAACACAGTTTTGACAATCAGTGAAAAACAAAGGAAATTATTATAATTAATAATTGTGTTATGATCACTTAGACCAAGGAGCTTACTCAGTTGGGTGGTGTGAGATGAATAAAAGAGGAAGAGAAAACAAAGAACGTGGACAGTGGATTGGAATAATCATTGAAAGAAATTGGTCAAGTTTGTTTCCTCAATATTATTCAATCATTTTCCTAATTTATATTAATAGAACATGTACACAGTGTACACATGTACACAGTGAATCAAAGACTACCTTCTGCAGTTTGGGGTTTGTCATGCTGATCATTATTGAATGTTTTGGGCCTCAGTACCTCCTTAGACTACTACCGCACATTACAAAGCGGCTTCCAGCTGTGCTAACACATCTGGGAAGGGGCAAATACACATGCACATTTTCAGTTTGGTCAAACCCAAGTCTACACACTGTTTTCACAGACAAGGCTTAACTGCCTACACAGAGGCTTGGAAAAGGGTACTTACAGGAAAGTATCATCTGAAATAAATAACAGATGCTCATAGAAACTGTCTAATCCAATGAATGCTACCGAAGTATTAAATACTTTTCTCAACATTTTAGAATTCATCATTGTATAAAAATAGAAAAATATAAATTAGTTGTAAAGACTGTATGAAAAATTTACTATCACATCTAACATGTGAAAAAAAAAGGAGAAAAACTTCTTTGGATACACTATGAAAGTGATACATCATTCTTAAAACAATATAAAAATATCTAAATCAGGAAGGTTATATTGCCTCAGCATTAGAATTAGAATTCCCTATAAACTGAATACCCTAAAAATCCTTTACAGAAAATGAGGCTTCAGTTAAAAGAATACTATAAATACTTGGGGACTTTTAGACAAGGAGGTTTTCCATTCCAGGATCTCAGACTTTTCTCATCCAGATCCCTCAAATAAAGTACATGGACAGAAATCACACAACTCAGTTTTCAATTTTTGAAAACTTGAGGTATATCTGATAATAATAATTTACATAACACCAAACTGGAATATATATATGTAATTGTACCAAAATTAATACAGAAATCCTAAGCCACTACACATAAACTGCCGTTGTAAATTAGGTTACAACGAATGCACATTATTAATATGTATACAGAGTATGTATCAAATATCAGTAACATGTGTATGCAGTGTAACGTAGTGTATGACAAAGTTTAGGCTGCAAATGGAACTATCTTTCCCAATTCTGGTTCTCATACTCTTCTGAATTTTCAACATTCATAACTTTGATTTTTCTGTAAATCACTGGGTTTTTTTAAAACACAGCATTTGTTAAGTTTCTTCCTTTGAAGATTTCTGGTTTTAAGTGTCTGCAACGCAAAAGGGAACAGAAAAATTCTGGAATTGTGTGCACGAGGGCCATTCAGGAGAGAACTATTTTTGTTGCTGAATATATGTTTTGTATCTTCGCACATTAATGGGTATTCTAAAAGTTATCTGGATTAAGCGCCATCAAAGTTAACAGCCTCTTTTTATAAGACTTTATCTTTTTCATTTTAAGATGTTATTAGAATAATAAAATTGGTGCCTGGTGGGCTGAAAGCAGACTGCCATTTAACATACTTAATGACCATCTGGAGATTTTTTATTCAAAGTTTTATTTTGTATTTTCTCTTAAGCACTTCTTACTTTTTTTAGAAAAAGAAAATCTCATTTTTCCTTTCCAGTTTGGAAGCACTGTGAGGTACAAACATAAAGGCCTTGACTTTCCTTCTTTATAGCTTTTACTCTCTTTGTCCTTTGGTTATTATCAATCTCCTGTAACTACCATAATCCAGAAAACCAGCCATCACTCTTGCCAGAGAAAGGTGGCAAAGAGCAGACTTGAGGGGTGGAAGTTGAAGTTCTATCCTGGTTCTACATCAGCAGAACTACAAAAGGCAGAAAAGCGTTCAGCGCCATTTGCTCCCAGCTCAACTAGCTGTAGTAAATTACTTGGGCATTCTCATAGTCAAATGTTCAGAGAAACAAGCAATATTTGGCAAATCCAAGGAAGAAGAAGACAGGACTTACCCTGCTTGTGGAGAGTCAATCATCCTGGTAGGCTGCTAGTGCTGGTGATCCTCCAGCGGAGCAGGTACCCCACGGACCCGTGTGTGGCTTCCTCGGTGGCATTACCTCCCTGAAGCTCAGTTCATGCTCCTTCACATCAGCAACCTCAGGGTGGGCACGCCAAGCATCACCTACATGTATGGGATACCTGCTTAAAGACTTTTATTGGGCTTTTATTGCAATTTGGCAGCAGGAGGGCTGCAGGGACAGCCTCTGCGAGGAGAGGTCGAGGCTGCCCCATGCCAGCTGCTGCTGGTTCCAGCCAGACTCACCTGAGGCCACAGCTGAACCAAGGAGTGGAGCCAGTGGTGCCACTGGGAAAGCACATGCAAGGTAGGGAGAAGGCTGCCAGGAGTGAAAGAAAAAGTGTGAGGAACGGCCCTGGGAACAGCAAGGCCAGGGAAGGAGGAGGGAGAGGAGCTGCTCCAGGCCCCAAGCAGATTCCTCCACAGCCTGTGGAGAGACCATTCAATGCCATTTTAACTAGTAGGTAAACTACTGTGTGTTAATTCTAGGGGGGTTTTATGTGTTTCAGATTCTTTCTTGTTATGAAATGCAAAGTTGTTCTCACGTATCTCCTGGCTTTGATCATCTCTGTTAATGGATCGTCTGCAGAGCAAGTATTAGTCGTTAATAACATGATTATTTTCTTCTGAAGACAAACACAGATGGAGGGGAATACCAATTTGGTTATCACGTTGTATTTGTACTGGGTGACTGGCATCATCTTCAGAAAACATTGCTCTGTCTCTGTCCTTGCTGGTTTTAATATTGTATTCATTAATAAAATAATAGAACTAGATATCATCATGTATGTTATTTGTAGGTCAGTGGATAATATCCCTAAATAATTAGTGCTAATTTATTAATATCTTTGCAGAATTTTGTGCTCTGCAATTGTGAGCTGTTAATTGAATCGCCTGTTAACATTTAAAAGTAGAAAAGACAATATAATAATACGTGGCCCTGTATATGTGCAAAAAAGGAAAATAAGACTAGCAGGATTTATTTTTTTTTATCTATACAGTTTTCACAAGACATTTCTCAATTCACTGTATGTGTCTGGTATACAATATAAAACTTAACAAGAAGAAAATTTGGCAAACTCTCTTCTAGATATATCTCACCATTTTGATTACTGTTCATCTGATCTAGTCTTTGTATACCCAATTGTATTTTGTGGACAATTAGTCAATTAGGATAGCAGGCATCTTTCTGAGAACACATGCCAAGAACCATTGTATATCTGTGTTTATTAATGGGTGGAAATTTATTACCATTTTTAAATTGGGAGATAGAAACATCTTGTAAGGAATAGGAGTGGGGTGGGGAAGAAAAAAATTAAAAATTGCGTAATGCAGGGCTAAAGTGACATGTAAATGGTAGGGTAGAATATCCTAAACAGATTGTTAGGAATCTGAAAGAGAGCTAAGACACAGTTGACAACCAGCCACCATGTGAAAAAACTGTTTGTGCAGTGAGGAATGGCGCATTCCTTTGGAAGTGACAAAGCATTTCCAGAGTTATCCTTGGCAATAATATGAAGTTAGCTCAACCAGCCGAGGGTGTTCCTATAGCTTATCTGAACTGTCATATCTTTGAATCACCTTTGCTTCCATGAACAAATCTGTTGGACTTACCAACTAAATTATTTATAGCGTTCATTGTTATTGTTTATTATCTACAGTGACACATTTCAGTTCACATTTCAAATCTGAAATGCAAGGAGAAATAAGTCAGGTTCTTAAACATGAGTGAAAGAATTGTTTGGGATGGTTCACAGATGGAATTTCTCTGCTTCTTCATGCGGAGAAGGATGTCAGTAACTAAGCTCTTTTGGAGACAATAAAATCTTACCTAATTCTAGTTTAATGTTATCTATTGCTGTCATGCAAATTTCTAAAGAAACACAGCTTAAAAAAATGAAAGGAAAGAATCCAAATATAATTTTTTCTTATTAATACCTGCACTTTTCGTGTTTCCCCTTGAAGTTGTGCTTTCTGCACTGCACTCGCCTTTAAAGACTGAGGCAAAGAAGGCATTAAGTACCACAATCCTTTTCCTCATCCTTTGTCACTATATTTCCCCCCCCCCTCCCTCCAATAAAGGATGGATATTCTCCTTAGCCCTTCTTTTGTTGCTAGTTTATTTACAGAAACATTTTTTATTGTGTGTTACGGCAGTAGCCAGTTCTAGTTGGGCTTTGGCCCTTCTAACCTTCTCTCTGCATAACCTTGTGGCATCCATGTAGTCCTCCTGAGCTGCCTGCCCCTTCTTCCAAAGGGCATAAACTTTTCTTTTTTTTCCTGAGTTCCAGCCAAAGCTCTCTGTTCATCCAGGTCAGTCGTCTTCCCCTCCAGCTCATCTTTCAGCACATGGGGACAGCCTGCTTCTGCATCTTTAAGATTTACTTCTTGAAGAACGTCCAGCCTTGTGCTTCTGATCCTTAACCAGTTATCCATACCTAAACATACAGGATAAATTTGGAGAAATATTGTAATTGTTCATCATAATAAAGACAACACACGGGCAGCAGAATTGCAGTAGCAAGCTGACAACTGAACTAGGTGGTTTGTCTTAGTTTACTTCACTGACCTATAAATAATATCTGACATGTATCTAGTCACACCTTTATTTTTCTGCAGTTTAACTATGACATTGCTACCCAATTTTCTTGTTAGTGTGAAAGATTAAGTATTTAAAATGGTCAGAAGTATCTTCGTTTCAGCTCATCCTCTTAATTCAATTGAATCATAATTGAAACAGAACAATAGACAGAACACTTTTCTTCTAACAAATAAGAATTTTATATTCGTTTATTCTATTATTGGAAAATGACTGTAAAACTATATAAATGGTAGTTGTTTGAATATTTAAAGGTAATGAACTATCAGAATTTGGAAATATAGAACAGTTGTGCTAAACTAAGGCCAAATTTCACAATAAAACCTAAACTTTGAGTATCATCACAGGTTGGACACTAAGTTAAATGTAACCTGGCACCCTTCCGCACTGCAAAACACATTGACTCATCAGCCATACACTGTGTTGTGCCAGTGAAGAAAATGCATGCAGTTTCAAAAGCACTAAGATTTTCTGCACTGTATGGGCTGCCTTTGAGAATTGCAAAGTGAGGTTGACTTTTCACACCAGTTGAAAGTCATTTACATCCAGTAAGGCACTTGACTACAAGCTGATCAAAGTTGAGTGTCCTCAAAAGCAAGTCCTTGGATTCTAGAGGACCTAATTGTGGTTGGCATGTGGACTAAAGGCAGTCTCTGAAAGGAAAAATAAGATTCAATGGGTGTAATTTATTTCACATTTTCATATTTCTGAGTCCTCAGCTTTCATCTCCATAACACTAATTTAAAAAAAAAAAATAATCTTGTCATCTCTAAAGATGAATGCAAGCTGTATTTCAAACAGATCTAGTGTTCAGCATAATTTTTCTCTCTCAAGATTTTTGCTCTTCCAAACTTTTATTCCTTGTCACTGGACTCACAACAAACAAAAAAATACTCCATGTTCCTCTTGAGTCATGAGTATGCCTTCATTATTCACTCTCTCCTGTTTCTTTCAGTCTCTTACTATTCTTCAGTAACACCTTTCAACTGAGCACCCTCTGTTACTCTCCTCAACCGTGCTATAAAGTGTAATCTCCAACAGCCTCATTTCTTTTTGGTTTTACCACCACCACCATTAACAAAATGTGATTTATGAACAAATTATGTATATATCCTCTGTCCCAGGCTTAAAAATTACTTCAACAGAAATGAAATCTTTAAAAATCCATGGAAATAACATTTGGGGCTGAAATTCTGTAAGCCCTTCAACTGCAGCTCAAGTATACAAATACAAACTGAAGGAAACATAATATTAAAAATTACAGAGCTTGAACTGAAACATATAATCAGTATTTCAGTCTGCACAAAGTAATTGCAATAAGAACAAATCTAATGATGAAAACTTTAACAACTGCCTTTTTAGTTTAAGTTGTAAACCAGAGATGCCTGGATAGCAAGGTGAAAGCAAAGACACAACTGACAAGACAACATGCAATCAAAATCCTCCATTCCACAAAACAGCCTTGTTACACTCACAAGAGATTACTGTCAAAAAATTTACCAGGGTCATAACCATTAATCATTTTATTTAGCTGATAAGCAGGCAGCTTGCTGACTTAATTATATGTAACAGCACCCTTAAAATTCCTGTACTTGCATAAATGTTGACAACACTACAGATTTGTATTTGGGCATTCTTGTTACTCAAGTGACTTCAGAGCCTAAACATTAATTACACTTACATAATTATTGTGCTGACAATTAATCTGAAATTCTGTGCTGAACATGGAATGTTTACTTTTTTATCCAAATTGACATATTTGGTTTATTCCCTCAGTCACAGATGTACAACCACCCTTTCTTCAATCTGGACTAACTGCATTATGTTAATTAGAAAAGAAAGTTTAATTTCTTTCCCCCATGTACCCAAAGGAATCAAGAGGACATGGTTGCTAAGACACATTCCTGTAAAAGAAAAGAATTTCTACATATTCACATCCAGCAAATGCTGATCATATACTGAAAACAAACCTGTTAACAGAAAGCAGTGAACTAAATTGTAATGATTAAAGATTATAGTGTAAAACTGGAAGAACTTTAATAACTCAGAATTTAATTTGTGATCAAAACCAGATGCCTGGCCATTACGCTTGGCAGCTAAATTTGAAATGTGTGCTGCAGTAAAAGAAGTTGGGGACAAATACTCAAAATTGGTTATTATTTTCCTCATTATTTTTACTACCTCCTCCTATTCTTTATAGGTAATAAAAACCTATAAAATATACAGTCCTTAATTGTTCTATTCCAATGCATATAGTACATACAAAAGACAATTTCCTTAGGTAAATAGTTACTTGTTTGTAAATAGTTTGAATTTTGATGAATCTTATATGTTTAATTCCCTTTTTAATTTTCATACTAAATAATGTATTAAAATGTCTTTTAGAAAAAAGTTGTAAATTGAAAATATTTCCCACAGCATACCTCTGTAAATTATCCACAGTTACTATTTCATCAGACTACAGAAATAATTGAATTATTTTCTCCAAAATACTATGCAGCTTGTTATGATTTCAAAGATAGTTTTACATTAAGTTCACATAAGTTACTGAGGATGCAAAATGAGAGCTGTGGGTTTATATTTTTTACAGAGGCCTAGATGAAAAAACCCTTGTTCCTTGAAGAGCTTTACCAAAGGTAACCAGTATCTCAACATAGGAAAAGGAAATTTCTAATTTTTCTTTTTTTTTTCCAATTGCAGCTGTGCATTGGAAATGAACTGGAACTGGTAACCTTACATTAATCTATGTTTTGATAATTTGTTTGTCTAAAGTTTTCTCTAAGAATAGGATATTTTTAAATGTTCTGCTTCTTTGTAGGAGTAGCTGCCAAGGCATGAAATATCACACGACAGACCAATTCCAGGGTATTTTAAAGCCAAGAAATGCTGGGGCTTTTAATTATGGAACCTCTTTTCCATAGGCTTTAGTCTAACTGCCCACATCCAGGGGCTTCAAGGGGATACTGACTTTTCAAAGCACGTTGCTGAACACACTGAAGTCTGACAAATGTCTGAAGGCAAAACAAGAGAACACGTACTCTTTCTGTGCCAGTCAATGGGAAGGTGTGTATTCTAAGAAATGTTAGTACCTGCTATAAGCTTTTTTCTCAGCAGCTCCTGCTGCTCATGTACCAGGGATTGGTGGCTTCAACAGGGAGTGGAAGTGCTGAGAAATGGTCTGTAGAGAGATGGGAAAGGCAAAATTTCAGCCAGAGGTAGGGTTGTTGAGACTGGATTGCTAGTAGCCCATGCACACAAGAGGAAAAACACAATGTAGGGAGGTATACAATTCCAAAGGAAACAGAGCAAAGCAAAACAAAACCACGGAGGATAATTGTGTCAGCTGGACATCACCAGGTCATCAGGATGATTTGATGATGTCCATGGAGCTGGTAGGAGAGGGACCTAGACCCACACCAGGGTCTGACCTGGGTGCCACAAACTCCTACCCACTGCTCTTGGGGACGGTACACAACAGCTTAGCTCCATAGCTCATTGCATCTTAGCAATCATTTATGGTTTTTTGCCAATTAAATATTGCTTTATATTTTTAAGTGATGTGAATTTTGCTTGCAGAGTCTCTTTGTACCTGGCTAAAGAGGCTTGCCTTTATAAAATTTGAAAGCATATGGGATATAGGTTCCCGACATCCTATGGCTTTTCTGACAGTCTCAACCTAAAATCATTTCGAATGAATCTATTTTCTGTCCTACATGCTGAGTACTAATATAATGACAGCTATGACTATAACAATACTTGTACAATTTTGAAATTATTTTTTCCTTATTAGTCTTTATAACATTCTGTCCAAAAAAGTTTAGTCCAAACTCTCTAGATGTTAAAGTAAAATAATCCAGTATACTTTGTACTAGAGGAGTAGTATTAACTTCCAAAAGTTCTACACAATTCTTGCAGTTTCAATTCATGAAAGACTGTATTATCTCTTCATGTTATATCAATGTACATTAGTGCTATATTGGTTAAAAGGGATACCACTTCACAGTTTATGCCTTGTCAACTTCAAATACACCCACACTGTTTGACAGGACTAAATTGTACATTTACTTGTCATTTCAATGCTGTTGTTATTTGAAAATATTATGGCTCTAAGCAGCAAACACAAATCACATTCTTTTATTATTAAATCCTGCCCATACATCAACCTGAAGAGCTCCAGATTTATTCCTAAAAAGGAATGAAACTAAGCAAAGTAAGATGTTTCCTAAGAAAGGGTAAAATAAGAAATCACATCTTCAGTTATGCTTTTCCCTAGATCCAAACTGCAGATAAAAGAATGATATTGGGATGACAGGTTAGGTTAACGGTTGGACTTGATGATCTTAAAGGTCTTTTCCAACCTAAATGGTTCTGTGATTCTATATTTACATGAAAGTGTTCAACCAGAGGAAAAAAAACCTCCAAATTGTAGTGTGGCATCACATCTAAGAGATTTTAACAAATAATTTTAGCAAAAACTTCATGGAATTCCTGACTGAAAACCACTACCAGGTGGATAAAATTATTAGCACTTTCTCCTGGTGGATTTGAAGCCAGCTTCAGACTGGAAAAGGCCATTATGAACTCTTCAGCTGCATTTTTTTTTTTTTTTTTTTTGTAATAAACTCTGCTCTGAATAACATCTTTTTTAATTCTTCCACAGTAAGACTGAAGGCCACTGAGATAAACAGGAACAGCAGCCCTACTGTTGTTGGCAAACCTTGGGAAAGTGTTGGTGGTGACATAGATGACACTGACAGCCTGACAGTGTAGATTAATTTACAATTAAAGTATTTCTGATATCCTGATCATCAAGTCAGACCATCTGCAATGAGATATTTGTGCTCAAGGCATAGGGAGAAATATATATAGACATTACCTCACCAAAGGCAGGGACTGACTGGTCGGGAAACAGAACTATCAAAAAGCTATCAGAAGAATAACACTGTCAGACCCACTTGCTATTTGATTGTGTCGGCTATTTTCTTTTTATAGTTGTTCATTCTTATTTTATTCCTCTGAAGTACACCCACTCCATACGAAAAGCTGAAGCTGTGACTGCTTTGAAAATTGTCTGCAACTATGAGCAAACATAATTTTCTTCCTTGTTTGGGAAAGCTACAATTTATAAGCTATGGCTAACAGACAGATAAATGAGACTAAAGGATAGATTATTCTGATTTGAAGGACACAACTATACATTTCTTGAAAAAACTTATGTATTTCCTGGAGATTGATGAAAATCCATCAAATCTGCAGCTTTTTGTAAATGTCAAATAGAACACTGAATTAATTGCTTTAAAAACACACTTCAAGCAGCGGTTCTGTCAGGATGTTCTCACTGAGTAACCATACCACAATAGGCTAGCCAGGAATACATAGTACAGTTTTTATAAAACAGCCCATTTCATGCTTTCAATTGTACTTTTGAGTTCAAAATCTGTGGAAGCAAATACAGCCATTGCTTGAACAAACTGTATTTATTTTATAATTATTTTCTACTGTTTCTTCTGCCTCTTTGTATCCCAATTTTTGTGTCAACTGCATGTATAAGTTTTCATGTTTTCAGTAAATCAGAGATGCTGAAAAGCTTACAGGACAGGATGACATCTGTGAAACAGCCACAAGTTAGCATATCTATAATGGCAGAGGTTAAAGGCGAGATACACATGCCAAAGCTGGAGTTTTCAGTGCTCTGTTTCTAGGCTGAGAAAGTATAAATTTATTTATAAGTAAATTGTCAAAACAAAGCACTTAATATGTTGGCTTATATTTCAAGTCACTGATGCCCTTGGGCTAACAGAACTTATAAGAAGTCCATTGATTATCTTCCCTCTTCTGACTCAATGCATATTTTATATAGCATATTTTTGGCTGTTTAGGCTCTTTCAGAGTTGTTCATTTTCCAGGGTAAATACTGATGGCAGCATTTCACTTTTGCATGTGAAAGTAAAAGGCTTCAGTGCTCTGAATTTCAGAGTTAATTAACAGTGAGTAAATCTGTGAAAATTAAAATGAGCTTCACGATGACAATTCTGTAGAAAGCAATAAGATCCAGGGCTGGGTCACATATCTGACTGGTGACTGACCGAACGTAAGCCTTGAAATGATACAGACGTACCTCTGCTGATGTTCAGCAATAATAACATAGAGAGGGAGATAATGCGACAAACAAAGACAATGTTTCCATAGGTATTTAAACATCTCCTAGGTCATACATTTAACTGGCAGAAGCAAAGACAAAATAAACAACTTCCATTAACTGAAATTGAATGACTGTAAAATGACGGAATTTTCTTCTTTTTTAAAGTAAAAAAAGGAAACGTTGCTTTATGAGATTGCGCTTCCAAAAGGCCATACAAACCTTTTTCTGAGACTACTCATTTTTAAGGAATGCTGCCTTTTCAAAAGTTTAAACTTAGTTGATAGTGGAGACTGGTGATATTTTTAATCAAACACAAAAACTACAGACCTTTTAGAACAAAGCGAGATGCTTTTGGCCTTTTGTGCCTGCTGGGAAACAAAACCAAAAACTTCTAGAGGAGAAAACTGACTACGAATACATATCCTTGTTATAGAAGAAACTAGACAGTTTAAATTTTTAATAGAATAGTCTGAAGAGAAGTTGTTTCTTACAAGGAAATTAAGTAATGAGTAGCAGTCTGGGAAATACATCTTGTTTTCCATGTGACAAGTCATTTGCTTTAAATCTGAATGGAAAAACCTTAAAAATTTAAACTTCTCTTAGCTCCAGTTTTTCCTTCATCATGAGTACAGTAAAGTACTTTATCATTAATGTTTAAGTGTTTATCTATCTGCCTCCCTACAGTGTTATTTCACCATTTTGCAAAAATGCAGTGTTTCTAAAGTATGTTAAATTTTAAAGGTGGACTTCAGAACAGTTTGAATGGTTTTTAAGCATACTGTTGTCTGTACAATCATTTCAGAGATCTAGTTATGAAATTAAAAAGAATTACACATACAAAATATGAAAACATGTCTGTTTCCATTCAAAAGCAAGTTTACACGGAAAGCAAATAGAATTCTTATTTATTTAACTTCTCTAGACTTAATAGTAGTGCATGAAAGCATTAAGATTAAGACAGCAGTCATGAAAGCTTTAAGATTAAGATGGATATGGTTTTGAAGAAAGTTGTTTTATACATAGCCGGAGAGATAAAACATATGAAATTTCTTTTGACATAATGAAAAATCAAAGGCAATTAATTTATTGAAAATATATAATCAGATTTAAAGAAGCTTTATGTTTAACAAGCAGTGATAATATTATCCAGAAAAATATTTTTTACATCTACTATATTTATGATTTATTAACTTTTATTATTACCTGTAGTTCTCTGTTTCTGAGTGTTATATACCTTTCACTTTTGCTGAAATGAATGTTTTGAAACCTACTGGTAAGCCAGGTTAACATATATTAATAACTTTTGCTTATGACTTCATATACCACTATTCTTTAAGTTTGAAGCTAACGACTTAATTGTCAGGTGAGCCAAAGAAAAGTATTGGTTTTAAAACAGGTAGTAGATATTGCTAAAGGAAATCTGAACAGTGGAAGACACTGAATTAATTACCTGTTCTTTGACTGAGAGATAAAATAGCATGAAGAAAAGTTAAACTGGTTTGGTTTTTTTTTCTCTCTCTATAAAAACATTAATGCGTTTGGGTATTTTTTTCTGTGCGTTTGTTTTCTAAGGGCTTATATCTATTTCCTTTTGTTACTATATTTATCATAGGTAGATTACTGATAACCTCTATGCATTCTTTTTTTCAGTTAGAAAGTACTGGAAGTCTAAGGATAATTATTTTACTTCTTTCACACCTTCCAGTTGTGTTTAATTGGACTTTTAATTTTGTCTTCATAAGCAGAACCATGGCAGTGAAGCTGATCTTATGTAATGATTTATCTGTCATGGCCACAAAACCAGCACTGGAGAGTGCAAGTAACTTTATGTAAAAACTTTTGCTTTCAAATTGGGGGGTGGGGTGGGGTGGGGAGGTGTTAAATTAAATATTTATGGTAGCAAAGATCTACATGTATTCACTTACCAAGGGTAGAAAGCAGAACTGAAACTCACCCATCTAAATAGTAATCTGTGCTGCTTTGAAATAATGTAACATTAAACACATTCCCTCCTCTCATCTTCATCTCTTGATGGCTGTTTGTTTGCTTGCAATGACTGGATGTAGAGGGGATGCAATGTGACAGGGAGTAGGTTTTGTAATTATTACGCAGGAAGGGTCATCTTGAATTTGCAGAGAGAAAATTCTTCTTAGGGCTGTGGGAGATTTCACTGAATACAGCAAGAGCGCTGCTGTGGTTTTGAAATGTGCAGAAGAGTGGTTGTCTTGAACAAAAGCTCCTCACGGTAAATAAAGTACGAGATGCCAGCAGTAGTGGGCTCTTTCAACTTCTGTTCTAAGTATCTCTACTAGCTCAACAAAAATTGCCTTTCGCATGCAGAGAGTTGTACAAAAAAAAAAAAAGGCTTAATTTATATTTCTCCTTAATATTAAAAGAGTTGCAAACCTATGTCAATGGTTATTATACATATTTGTAGAAGGAGACTGTCACTCCAACTGAGCATTTTCTTTCCAAATAAGTCTTTTAACAGGTTTAATTTTAAATGTCTTGAAGTTGGCGTGTCTGCAATAGAAGTACTTTCTACAGTAATGCATGAAGTTAACAGCCACTCTTCCAACCACCTTTCATTAACTCTTTTTCTTTTATTTCTTATAAAAAAAAATGTGGTGGGATTTTGGTGCCACATCCCATCACCCAGTAGGTGGGATACCAAGACACAGATGAACTGAGAAATATCCTTAAATCTCATGTACGTTACTTCTAAGGAGCCCTATAATAACACAGGAGCAATCATCCCTGTATTAAAAATCTCTTCCACTCCCATTTTCATATAAGAAATTAACTACAACTGCTTTATTAATCCCCATAAATTTTTGATGCACTCTTTTCTTTCCAAACTGCTTATCAGTCTCATTCCTTGTTTTTTAATGTCTTTCCTCTAGAAGAAAGTATAGTGGATTTATCTTAATTTCAAAAAAATTAGCCCCCATTTCAATGCACAGATATTGACAGGCAAAGGCATTTATAGCTACTTGCACAGGGGTACTGTATTACATAAGCTCAAATTGAATCTTTCATATAAAACCACTTCAGTTTTCATTATCACCAGTAGGCACTGAAAGGCCATGTGTTCAAAATTTGCTAGGTGCCTTCTTATAAAAATAGCCAGCTCTTGGATCCTAAACACATGCCAGAATTATAGGACTGTTTATTAAATATAGGAAAGCTGATGGTAAATGGGATGGAAAATTACACATTGTATTATTGAAATTCTATTAAGGGGAAGTTTTAATATTCAACTGTAATATTTTAAGCTTAGTGGTGTCTGTAGCTGGATAATGAGTAATAGCATTTTACTGGCTGCCTGAATACAGTTTCCTTTATATCTTTTGAAAGTTATCTCATGACTGACCTAAAGAGGATTTTTATTTGTTTGTTTGTTTTAGCTGTAGCCTACACTATACTTAATTCTATCTGCACTATAGAAAGTATTCAGCCATGGTCTGTCAGCATAGTGACAGACTGATTATAAATGGTGATTTTAAATTATTAAAGTAAAATAAAACATGTTCTACTGAAAGATAATATTTTTTTTCTTCCTCTTGTTTATCCTTTTTATTTTCCTAGGAATAGCTGAACATTCAAAACCATGTACCACTATTAGTCTTCAGTCGATAACATTGTGCAGAATCCTAAAAAGGAACTTATGTGAGCAGAGAATATAGGAATAATTTTCTCAAGGAAATGACTTTCATTGTTTTCTTCCTCTGTGAGGCATATAGACCTAACCACTGCTGCAGGACATGTAACTGATAGAATCATGTACTACATTGCTAGGGTCATTATGAATTAATGGAAAATCAGTGATTTTCAGATCTTCTGATTCTTTTATTTTTATTTTAAGAAGCATATGGATTTATTTATTTGTATTCCTGGTAACCTGATGAGATATAAAAAGCACAGGTGTAAAAGCACGCAATTCTAAAGTGAGCTTTCATATGCTAGATTTACATAATTCCATGGACTCATGGTGCACTGTTCCTCACATTTTTTTGGAAATACATTTTGTAGAGAGAGATTTAAGGCATTTTCATTTTGGTTTAATATGATTATTTCAAATTTTACTTCTGGAACATTTCATTGAGCCTAGCCTTTCATATTTTTCCCAGACAACTCTTCTGCACATCTATTTCCGAGTCTGTAGATTAAGTAGACACTATGATAACAATTTCCTATTTCTTAGTATTGATGTTCAGATTTTATTCCATTTATTTTAACTCATTTTCATACCGCTGTCAAATCTGATCTAGTTAGTGATTTCTTTGCCCCATTTCTTTTGTCTTTCATAAAAGAAACTTTACTATTACCTGGGGAAGAAGTAGTTTCTCAAAGTTGCTCTCCAATATCTGAGGTCTACTCCACAGCTACCTTGGTTCTGCTGCAATACAGAATATGAACTTATTTTTGCACATCGAAAGAATAGAGAACAGAAGTCTCATTGTGGCTCCACACTACAAAGTTTAGGTCAAGGCTGGCATATCTTTACATGTGTTTTTTTCCATATTATTTTTTAAAAGGCATAAAAGACCATGTTAATGCTCAGCCCTAAAGAAAGACCTGTTGCACAGTACAGTACTTCATTTGTTAACAAGACTATAACAGAAGGGCAACTTCAGGTGTGAATGGAAAAGCTTTTTTTCTACTTGCAGGTGAATTTTGCATCACAGTCTCTTTCTCAAGGCAGAACTGGGTTTCTAGGCTCGATGACACAGATATGTAGTATTTGCACATAGCACTGGGAGTTGCCAAAAGCTCAGAGTAAAACACACTGAAACCCAGAAAATGTTACTTTATGAAATTCTATGACACCTTGCAAGTTTGGTCTTACATTTACCTCTATACATAACTATTGGAAAGGAATCAAACTATAAGTCAAAATAAATGGATAAATAATCCCAATAAAATCCACGTTGTCACTTACTGTGTAGGTGATTTAAAGCAATAATGGTTTATTTTCATGAGAAAACCTGCATTTCAAATATCATTTCATCATACTATGAAGTTTAAGGAGAGAAGGAAAAAATATGCCCATAAATGACTTTTGCTTGAGAACAAATTTGCATGTATTTCCAGAAATATATGAGCATAAAAAAGGTATTCACAGAAAAAAAACAGTTTTACTGACCAAATTCAAAAGAAGGCTGGTGTGGTTCGTAATCTGGTGTTACTACAGCATGTGGATTAAATTGTACCTTTAAACGTACTTAAGAAATTGGAATTCCAGCCATGAAATTTCGAATTTAATTACAGATTATTTGAAGAGTCAATTATATCATTATATATTTTAAAAAATATTTAATTCTCTTTAAACTAGTTACATTTAAATTTTGTATGGTTTCTGGACATAATAAGGACAGTATTGGACATTATAAATTAAACATCTTTCAAAATATCATTTGAAATGGATTATTCTTTCAGAGCACTATACCACTAATGATTCAGTGCTTCCAAGTACCTAAGGTTGTACTGGTTTTGTCACTGTTGCAGAATTACCATGGCTCCCAGTTAAGAAATTGTTTTGATAGAACCTACGGACATTTTCAATTTGGAGAGACTAGAAGACAGTATGCACTTCAAAGCTGTTTTCTGCTTTTCAACTGCCTTGAGGAACAAACTGGGGAAAAAAAGAAAAAAAAAAATTAAAAAAACCAAACCACCAAAACTTATAGAATCCTTTCCTAAATACCTTTATTTTAATGAATAACTAAAATGTCAGTCTGTAAATGGACATGCAGAGTAGGTGTGAATCATCATTCTCAGTGCTAAACAACATCACAACAGGGATTAAAAATTAATAGCTCTATTTACCCTCATTATAATTCTTAAATTACGAGACCATACATATTGCAGCTCTGAAGAAAAAAGATTCATTAAGAAGAGAATCAGATAGATCCTTACAATTTAAAAGAACCAATACAATTTTCATTTTCACCAAAAATTCTTCTATAAGCACAATTAAATCTGTATTGAGCCAGATAACATCTGTCTTGATATCTCTAGTTCTCCCCCTCAAACCACCAGCCCTCTACCTGAAGAAAAGGAAAAGAAAAAAAACCCCAAACCAAAAAACCCAAGCACCTCAGTAAGTGTTAGGAAAGAATAAAGAAAGAAGACATGCTGTTCTGTATCTCAACTCATTAGCAGCTAATGAAGCAGAGAATAACAGCAGTCCAGAAGGAAATAGTATATGATTCAGTTGAAAAAGGGCAGAAAATGAAGACAGATAATGGGTGTAATGAGCCAACAGAGGAATTTTCAGGTTGCACCTTGAATTCATAGATAACTCCAGATGGTTTTTTCCATTCCTCATGTAAAGAAAGACATGGAGAAAAATAACTTTTTTTTTTTTTTTTTTAAAAACAGTTGAAGTTTTCTCATTCTTATTTCAAAGAGGCAATGGACTGGACTATCTCTACAACTATGCTTTGTCATAAATCTTCAGAATTATTCTGGACAAGACTGAATGAAGATCACTGGCACTTAGAGTCATATTTTCTTCAGAGAATGTGCCAATAGATTGACATCCTTTTCTACAGAAGCTAATGGGAAGCATGTGCAAGGATAGCAGTTGGACAACAGACCATATAAAATAACTTGAAAAACTTTTATTGATATGAATTGTAGGCTTTAAAGAGTAGCTCTCTGTAACCATGACCAATACCAGCATTATACGAGTTGCAAGATGAAATTCAGAAGTATATTTTTATCTTAAATCTTTTTAAGGATTAACTGTTTTCAACATATACCTCCTTAGCCATGAAGAAAGGGATATGAGAAGCCTAAATATGTGGCAGGAGTGCTAGACTCTCTGCGTGTGCTAAACTGTCATCTTGGCGTAAAAACAGATTAAGTTGGGACCTCCCTCTTGAATTAATCCTTTAGTCCTTGACCACCAGTTTTGAGCTGCAAATAAAATACTACAGATTAATTCTCAAACATATTCCTAATGTCTAAATTTCTTTTGTTTGTTATTAAAATTTAGGCATTGGAACTTCGTTTTCTCAACAAAGTGGTGTGTGTAAACATTTAATTGTTCGTTTGTTAACTGTTAGATAGCATAAAGCTTTAATGCTGTCACTAGCACTTACAGATACTGAAAATTACATTTACATAAAAAAAAGAATCTTAAGTCTCTTCCTATTAATTTAGAAAGTAGTGGACACTCCAGCTGCTGTTACTTCCCAGATTTGTGGAAAAACTGAGAATAACCATAAAAAGAGAAAATAGTCTCCTGTTTACTGTATCCAAGCTGTTGCAAAGGGCCTCTTTGGATATTCAGACACACACCCACACCCATTTCTTTCCTCAACATACAAAATTTAGATATATTTGTATATTTAGGATGTATACAGTTTCCTCTTTCCAATCCCATTTCTGTATAACAAACCCCATATTTTCACACAATAATGCTGATGACCGTATTCATACTTTTTAGAAGTTATTTTAAACATCTTCGCAGATCTAACCTCTGCAAAGTCTTTAGTAGATGAAATACTAACATAAATAGTATGACATCTAATTAGTCAAGACAAAACTTTCTAGCTTACTCCCAATTTTTACAGAGGCATATTTTGAATAGTAATTATAAACTACTTTATCTTCTTCTGTCAAATTAATGACCTTCACCATAATGACCATATACTCCAGTACTATAGAAAGAATATGTTTTTTCTCTTTTGTACTTTTTTTTTTTTTTTTCTGGATTTCTTTTTTTCTTCTTCTGGTACTTAACAAGTAAGCACTATTTTAAAAAGAAGACACTACAGATAAACAGTTCAAAGGGCCTCACTACTCGTTAACAATGAATTAAATAAAACTTTATAAGCCAAGCTGTCAATGGGGACAGCCACATGTGACTGACAGGTTACATGGCAAGCTTACACAATCGGTCGCCTTGGCAGCTGTCCTGGAGGATCTTGGGGCCAGCAGTGCAGCTCTACCATGCCAACAGGGGCTGTTCCATAGCACACTGTAGACGGAGACGGAATAAAACCAACGGGAAAAATCCCAAAGTCATCAGTACTAGCCTACCCCAGCACTGCACAACACCCTGGACTGTCCAGCAGGAGAGCGGTGTTGTGCCCGCAGAGGTACTGACATCATTTACATTGATAACCCCTATGGATCTCACTCTTGCTCTAGTTCTCCAAGGCATAACGTCTTTAGTGACTCTCAGCTGTAGGCGAGGCAGATTCTCAGCATCACTTTCTTGCATCAGCACTTGATGTTATTCTAAAGAACAGTATTGTGAAGAGGATTCAAATCCTGAGGGTATTTTGCTCTCAGCATCAGAGACCCTGTTACACACACAGCAGGGACAAGATATCGCTCTCCTACCAGGACATGATCTCCTAATAAGTTTGGTATAGAAGTAGAAAAGATGGGTCAATTGGCCAAACCTGCCACTCCCTGCTTTCCACCATTACTTTTCTGCTGATATCTTTCCTCTGCTCTTTCAAAAATAAATCAGAGAACAATAATTTAAAGTTTGTTTCCTTACATTTACTTCAGTTATAATATTCCCAGTTTATATATTAGTAGTTTCTACATCTTGTAGCTCCCATTTAGGTATTTTTAAAGAAGTTGACTGTGCCACATACAATTACTTGGGGTATTTACCATGGAACACTAAGCTTAATGAATTATAAAAAAATACTCACAAAATAAATATTGTATATAGAGAGGAACCTAAAGTCCACAGCCAATACACAGAACTGGGAATATCAGTATTTTGCTTACAGCAGGATGTCAACAAGATCTTACATTATTTTCTCGGAAGAGTAATAAAGGTATAACCAAAATCCAGCTGATAGTGTTTGATGACTGTTCCTTTTGCTTGTTTCCTTGGCCTTGTAAACTGATACTTGGAAAATTATAAACATGTTTTCTCTGCAGGCAGAGGAATCCAGAAGAGCAGCAACGCAAACTGCCTTTGGCAAGGTGCATTACAAATTGGATGTCATCATCAGAAACGTCAAAAAGCAGCGTTGTTATAGGGGGGGGTAACACCTCTCATTCCTGACATAATCTCCATGCATACCACCCACAAGTTGAAAAGCACATAAGGAAAATGGGCCTAAATTTCAACAAATGTTTCAAGAGAATGGAATTGGTTAAATGAATATATGTTTTCAAAATAAGTTAGTCGTTTTGTGCGTTAAATGAATCATCATGAGGAAGTTTCAGTAAGGCTTTATTTTATTCCTTGTCACATTTCTCTCCCTTCCTCCCCCAACAAAGACTAAATATCAGCTTCTCCCTCATGCCACATATTATTTTCCTACAAACAGCAATTACTCTTTCGGGCAAAACATTCCTGATACCTGCTAACTTCTCAAGTAGGATTTTTCTGCATTTGAGCCAGACATGCTATATGTGACATACTACAGCTGGCAAGTGATAGGATTTCCAGATTTAAAAACTGTCCGTCTGTTCACTACTTTAAGTATAACTCTTAGACAAAATTAATTATATGCCTTTCTCTCTTTACATCATAACTTTTCTCTAATATTCCTAGGTAGTAGCCTGAAGACCATTCTCAGTGTAAAAATCCGAAATTGTGTGTTGAATTGCAAATGCAACATAAACCTTAAAGGCAGCAATATAATTATTGCCATAAGCTCATCTTTATGTCAGCTTAGCATTTGCTAGGGAACAACTTAGGAGTTATTTTTAGGCATTTAAACAGGGGCACATCTGGCGTGGGGTATTCATTAATGAAGTGTGTTAAAACTGGTAAGACATCGCTGATATCAACAGAGGAAAACGTTGAGATTCTGGAACATTTGGGCTGGTATTTTTATGTGCTGCTTTGAATGCTAAGTGTTAATAATGATGAATCAAAACCTGGCAGAATGTTCTTTTTGTAATACCAGCCATAACATTACAATCTTTCAAGGTGTCGACACAAATTTCTGTCTTCAAATTAAGTAAATTCAAGCATTTGGACATACTTCTAGAATGATATCTCATGCATAAACTGTATTTGGTATCATGTACTGTTACAGAGATAGCCTGGAACTAATTAATTGCTAGACAATCCATTTTTAAAACCCGTGACTGATCATATCAATTATTATATGTTTTCCATAATAATAATTGTCTAAAATATGCAGCATATTGTAGACAAAATACAGCTGTATCAAACATTAAGTATGCTCTAGAACTTAAAAAAAGGTTTATAAAGGTATTTAAATATCTGAATACCCAACAGCACCCAGAAAATAGAACATAAAGGGTCACAGTCTAACATCCTAGACAAAACTGGGAAGATAATACCTACATCACTCCTGCCTGATGGAAGGATTATAGGACCTTCCATCACTGGAGACATTTCAAAGTACGTTAGATAATCTATTCATTACTTAACAGTTTGGACTACAGTGTGAAGGTACCTATAAACCAACAAGACCTATTTCAGGTCTACTACAAATATTCTAGCTGCACATGAGCTAAAGGAACAAGAAAAGCCTTATTTTGATGCACTTGACGAGACATGAAGGAAAAGAAAATTGAACTCTGTAGTAGCTACAACCATGACTGGAAAATTCCCCTGGATATATATTTATTCCAAAAATAATCCTGGAGACAATTTATACACAACCTTCCTTTTCCACACAGGGAAATCACTCAGAGATGAAGGTCTCAAAATAACATTCTCACAGTAACAGTAGTAGTATCATGCTTCAAAATATGGAATAGTACAGCATAGAAACCTAAGCATTTAACAGCACAGATTTAAATAGCAGCGATCTTGCTGCCTTTTGCAAAGGTGGTGCACTCAAGTCCAATGTCAGGCCAGAAGCGTATAAAACACATCTGCTCAGAGAAGTTCATTGTTTGTGTGAGATTGAATCATCCCTCATTTCATATTAGATATATGTACTAACCTCATCCACAGATCATGTCTTTAATTCTACAGAGTAGTCATTTATTTTCTCTTAAAGTTGTGGCAAACATTTGCATACTATGAAGAGGAAAGGTAAATACTGCATATATGTTGAGAGGAAGAAGTTCTGAGACACTAGAATAGCAGAAGTGATTTTTTTAATTTGCTAAGGTCCACCAGAGGATGTTCTTTGAAATTCCTCAGTAACAGAAGGAAGTTACTTGAGGTCTCTGGAAGAAATTACTTAATTCATTTGCATGACACTTAGTGTCATATTCATGCTGAGAAATACACATTTAGTTGGAAGGGAATAATTCGTTAAAGTAAAGGGTATAAGGTAATTCTCAACTTCCAGTTTTTGTACAGAGAGAAGTCCAAGTTCTGCTGATACTCAGGCAAAATATATATACATCAAGATCTGTGTTTTGGTTAAGAGCAACAGAAACTTGAAGTTCTCCAACCGGAATTGATAGTGACTTATGCTAGGCCATAGTGTCTCGGTCTCAAGAAGGTCTGGAAAAGAGAGATAAGACTTCATGACAATAATAGGAGATGTTGACATCCACAAAGAGTCTGCCCTCTCCTCATTAGTGAAATCAGTAGGATCAGTTAAATCATGTGATCAACAGTGGTCCAGGCACAGAATCCAGGGCAGGTCCAGAAGAAGTGGTGGCATATCTGAGTGTTCCCAGCGACGGGACCAAGAGACTTGAGGCAAAAGTTTGCAGCATATGCCAGAATACAGTTTAAAACTGTGCTTGCAATGACTAAACCTCAAACCAGCCTAGATCTCATTGCTGCATAAACACACAAGCAGAAAGGCTACACACAATGTGATGCTTGAAACATTAAGTAGTTAAGAATTAATATCTTCTTTCTTAACAATCTGAGAGTCTTCTCCTAGGTAAAGTCACTTCTAAATTGTTATTTTTTAATATCTATTTTTGAAGCTATTGTGAACTGTTGAGTACCCAGCCTCTTTGAAAACCTAACCACTTTCTTCGAGTTCCCACACAGAAAAGGAACACTGTTTTCAGGAATTAGTCAGATACTTAAAAGAACTGAACATCTGTGAAAACCAAATGGAAGTTTTGCCGCAGTGCAGCCTGTAACATCAGGAGAGCTTGTTCAAGACAGTTTGCTATAACTGATGTATGGCTTGATGATAAAGTAAACCTGTCTAATGGTTATCTGCTACTGAAAGAGGAGGCTCAGCCCTATTCTTGAATTCTCTTCCCTTGTGTTGGAATTGAAAACTGACTGACTGTCGTTAAATAGTTAAAGATGGTAAACTGCAAGAAACTGCTATTTGTGCCACTAAAGACTTCTGGTCCCATGGCTTTATCACAGCAAGTCTGATACAGCCTGCAAAATATCCATCCAATACCTTGCATATGCAACTGATACTGTTAAGATCCAAGAAGCTCTATTTAGACAGTGGAGCAAAGAGACCTTGTACTTCTGGACTCCGTATTAGTTTTCTGAGGTTAAACACAAGCCAGAGTATCTAAATTAGGTTACCAGGAAAATAACCTTTGGAAACTCCCTACAGCTGGTCAAATAAATTGACATCTTTATGAGTTCAAACATTACTAGTAGAAACTTGTTTACATTTCTTCCCTGCCTTTTAGAAAAAAAAAAAAAAAGTTTAAAAATAATAACAATAATAAAAGACACAGCTTTGCATGCCAAGATTTTTAGCTATTCATTTTCTGCTCATGGAGACAAAGCTAATCTCATAAATAACTAGGCTATAATCCAAAGCCAGAAATCAAGACTCATCTTATGAATTTTTTTCCCTCAAAAAATTTGAAAGAATGTTTTTGCTTGTGTGTATCAGAGATGAGCATTGCTCAGAAGTGGGGGTTTTTCCCCTATGTAAAGGGTTTTGCTTTTTCAAACAAGCTCAGACCATTAGCACTGTCTTTAGAAACCTTCTAATTTCTTTCAGAAGCTTCCACATGCTCTAGCTGGAACTGCTTTTGCGTGTATAATCTTATAAAAACAATGAAGGTAACAGTGTATATAATTCAAACAATTAAGCTACTGCAATGGGGGGAGTATAATGTCTCTGTGTGTTAAATCATATTTGCAGTTTGGGTACTGTCCTGCATAATATATTTGAATGGTGCAATGTTTTGTCTGCCATAAATAGCAGCTTTTACTTTCTTTGTGATTCTACTATATCAGCCATGCACTAGGATAAACAACACACCATAAAAGAGCAGAAGGCACAGTTAAGATAGAATCATTATGCAAATAGGTTATGGCATGCTTTATATGAGAACAGCTTCCCTAAAGAGACCTAATGGGATGACTGACCTATAAAGCATTTAATTTGTTGTTAGCATTTCATTTAATTGTCTTTCGGTTCCTCTAGGAATAAAACTTTTAATTGTAAAAACTTCTACATGACATAATGGTTGATTTCTCTTTCTGTAACTAACAGGTTCCTCTCAGTAAAAATAGCTTGCTGTAATTTCTGACTGTACTTTTTAAATTCTGATGTAATTCTGGTGAAAAAGTTAGGATATTAGACTTCAGCTGACAAAACTCTATTAAAAGAATGTTATTCTAGAAATGCTAATGAGAGGCACACTGAAGAAAGACTATATATCTTGCTGTATACAGGTATACAACAGATGATCAATTTTTCTCACTTTTGACCTTTGAGTGGTAGACTCAGGATCCATAGTTGTAGCAGAATTGATTATAGTGTGAAGGTTACATGCAATAGGGGGTAAATAGAGTATATAAATAAATCTTCATTTTCTTTGACCAAATACTAAAGGAGATTTAAAATCACTACAAAAAAAACAGTGGCATCTAGTATTAATTATCAAGTCTAAGTAAAGGGACTATATAAAAAACGCATTATGAAATGCATTGGTTATTTCAATAAAAGTCTTCAGGTGTGTTTACAAAACTAAACCTTTTTTTTCATAGAGAGGCAAATTTTATGTCTCCAAAGGCAGGCCTGGAGGCACCTCTTAGGACGTGATAAAGTAAGAGGCCATTACTGTTGGGAATCTGGTTTTAAAGTTTGGGGCGGGGGGGG
>NW_009258414.1:5568692-5572734 GCF_000687185.1 Egretta garzetta | reverse complement strand
GGATGAACAATGGAATGGCTGACATAATTTGAATTTAAATTGCTATACTTTTCTGGAAAATACAGTGACTTCTTTCACAGAAATGAAGAAGGAAACATTTTTTCACCAGCTCACCAGTATTTGAGGTATCCAAGTGAAATGGAACCAGCTTCTGTGCCTTCCTATTCTTCCCAACAATGATGTAGTTCATTTTTCTCCGTGAAGCTCCTCAACATCTCCAGAGGACTTTCTTTCATATTATGCATTTAGACACCAAGATAATCAGACAATGGGAGAACCTGGCATGTGAAGGAAGGATGGATTTGTTTTGTTCATCCAAGAGAAGAGAAAGCTCAGGGACAACAACCATCAACAAACTTCCAGTACCTAAAAGGCTATTATAGAAATGATGGAGGTACTCTCTTCACAAGGATGCATCCTGACAGGACAAGAGGCAATAGGCTTAAGTTGCTTCAGGGGAAATGTTGGCCTGTAAATAAGAAAACAATTCATTGCAAGAAAAAAACGAACATGTGAATAAGTTACAGAGATGTGGTGGAATCTCCTTCCATGGAGATATTCTAGTGTCAGCTTGACAGGGATAGCCTTTCAACAGAAGGCTGGACCAGATGGTCTCCAGAGATGCCTCCCAACCTAGATTTTTCTATGATCTTAAGAAAGTCTGGTTTGCTGCTATGGCATTTCTTCCTACCCAGCCTTTTTTAAAACTTAAAATATGGTTTGAAATTTATACTTAATTTCACAACCATTTATCATGTTAATAACTTTGTCATGAAAAGAAACCTCCTTTCTACAAATTAAAAAAACAAAAACACTTCAGCCATTAGCAAAATGTGTTTATAGGCTAAGTCTGCTGGTAAAATACGACAAAGACAAGAACTGCTAACCAGCTATGGATTTGCAACGGATATATTTTAGTTCCTGCTTTATTCTTGAGACTATTAAATCTAAACATAAACATAAACGTAGAGAGCAACATATTTCAAAAGGTCAGAGCAAAAGATTCCAATTCTAATCTCAAGCAAGAAAAAAAAAAAAATCAGGATTTTTATAAAGGCTCTTCCTAATTCTAAAGTACTGAAATAAAACTGAAAGACACATTGTTAGTGGGGATAGAAATACACATGATCCTTCCAGAAAGAAAGCTTTTAGTATTCTGTTGGCATTCTTTTCCAGGAAGCTGCAGAACTCATGCATTTTCATTTAGATTCTTCCATCTTAACCTTTCTTCATGTCATTGCACCCTTAAGCAAAAGTGTATAATGTGTATTATTTTATCCATTAATCTCCCATTTCTACTGTTACGATACCTCAAAATAATTTGCTGTGGATAATTCTGAAATATTTTGTCCAGTATAATACCACATTCAACAAGCAGTTCAAAGCAACTGGACAAAAAATGAAAAAGCCTAAACCCTAGAAATATCTAAGGTTTATCAACCTACTGTTTTCTAACTATGAATTTGAAAAAAAAAACCCAAACAACAACAAAAAAAACCCCAAAAACCAAAGCCGTGTATTTTTTAATTCTACAAACCCTATCCACATTCTGGAATTAATATACATTTACAAAAGCAAGATAAAAACACACACATTGCTGTTTATAAACTAATTCACAGGACTAGTTTAAGAAAGATAAGTTAATTCAAACTGAAAGGGAGAGACATTGAACTGTTGATGCTGAGAAAATTAGAGATTTCAACAAAGGGGGAAAGATCTGTAAAGTTCCTTGGAGAGGATACCAAAAGCAATAACAGGCCTCAAAATATAACAGACACAACTGCATATTCTGGTAACACTTCTGGATTCTAAGTGCTGAGGAGAGAGTGATTCCTGTAGTCGTTTTGTTTGTAGTAGTTAATTGGAAAAGGAATCAGAGCGAAAGAAGCAACAGGTAGGATTTGTAACATGGCTGAAGAGTGAGAGAATAAACATGCATTGATTCTTTTTTTATACTACTTTCAGAATGCGACACTTGAGAGAATTTTGTCTAAAAGTGTAGTTTCACTACAATTTTATGAAATGTGGTGTTTAGGACAGTTAATATTTAATTGCAAGCATGCCAGATTTCACTTATTTCACTAAGCACAATGGCTTAGAAAGCACTGAAGGGTAACCATTACTGATGTCAATCATTACAGTAAAATGATGTATTTCTATTTTTTGTATTTACAGAAAGGGAAAAGATTAGCTGACTAAGCAAGTCATGGAGAAAGAAGAGATGTTTACAGAAATGCAGTTTTATCTAAGTAGGAATGTGCTGAATCAATGTTATCCAACACACAGATTTAATGTTAGCAAAGATAGCTTGCTCCCTAAACTGTTTATATTGTAAAACCTTAGGCAATCCAGAGTGGGATGAGTGGAAAATCACACTTGTTTAACTCCTCTAATTCTGAAGTTTTTCTTCAGAAAAAAATTAAATTCAGCTCTGCACAGATTAATGCTCCTAAACTGATTTACATTCAAGTCCCTTAGTAAAGCATCTGTTAAGTTCCTGCATATCATATGTGCGTTAGGCAGAGAGCCTTAGGGTTTTTAACTATAATAAATCCAAAGTTGATTTTCCAAACCTATTGCTACTAAGGCAGCTTTCCATTTCACAACAACTTCTCTTAGATTTATGTCCTTTAAAATGTATTTGCCCTCTACTAATCAAGGGTGTTTGGAAATCTCTCTAATTGCTTTCTCCATGTTCATCATCTCTACTATCCCCGCAGATAGCACTTTTTATTTTTACTGTCTCAGATATCTAGAATGTTGCAGAAAAAAATATGGCCCAGTTTTGCCAGAAAAATCTAGCACAATCCTAGTTTCACTTTCACAGCTTTAAATAAGTGATAGTCTTCAAGTTAGTGTCCCTTTTGTTCAAGCAAAGGAAAGGACAGTGAGACTGAGAACAAAGCCTCTTTCCAGGTCACGTTTATGTTTATGTTTAGATTTAATAGTCTCAAGAATGAATTAGCTTAATTTATTTCTTGCTACTCAGGATTATCCACTAAATTATTTCCATAGCTTGATATTTTAGTCTGTAAATTATTTGTTAAAAGTTAACTGGAATGAATGTTTTCTAACACAACAGGACCTTGCACTGTGTATGTCAACAAGTGTCCAAACTACGTGACATTTGTTTTCATTTGTGAACAAACGGATCTCTTATGTAGTAACTGTAAAGACTCTTTCGCCAAGGCATCAGCTGATTTAAGACAGTGGAATGAACTCACGAGGAACAGCTGATCATATAAAACCAAGCTGAACCTACAAATGTAAAATGCTTTTCTTCAGGATTTACACTCTAAGATCAACACACAACTTTCCTATTGAAAAGAACAAAGTACACTGATAGACCAATCACACTCACTGTTCCTAACAGATAAATAGAATAGACTACTAAATACTAAGATGAGTAATGTGGAACAAAAATAAAATAAAAATTATATAATGTCTGAATTTCCAAGACTAAATTTTGGATTTTTTTTTTTAGGAATGTTCTATAAATATTCAGTCATTGTTAATTGTTTCAAAAAACGTAAGTGATGTAACAC
Source organism: Egretta garzetta (assembly GCF_000687185.1). Classification (NCBI taxonomy): domain Eukaryota; kingdom Metazoa; phylum Chordata; class Aves; order Pelecaniformes; family Ardeidae; genus Egretta; species Egretta garzetta. Next base: position 5,569,189 of record NW_009258414.1, on the reverse strand, counting down.
TACCAAAACCACAGGCAGGTCTTGTTTCATCATACTCTATTGCTTTTTAACTATTACCTTTTAAATTTTAAGACATAAACTGCATGCAACTAATCATATTTTTACATCTTCGTCCATGCAGTGCTCTCTCATAAACGACTTGGACAGTTGCCATACATCCATGGTATTTCTTATATAATTACAGGAGCACAGTTTCAGTCATAATCTAGAAACATATGGAATGTAAGAAGTTAGAAAGAGAAACAATTACAGCACCAGTCCTGCAGGTCTTACTTAAATTTAGAGGTTTCAGCAGATGCTTAGGCTGAAACATTTCAGAGATGTATAGTTAGTGTCTTATGAAAGATTTATTCTGTGATCAAGCAAAGACTTCTTGAGATGAATATAAGAAGAGCTGTCACTGTCACAAAAATCTACAAATCTACAAAATACCACAAAATGCTGTCATTATTAAAAATTCCTTCTTTGTTACTGTTATTACTGGTTATTCTATTTTG
>NW_009258414.1:5521592-5568618 GCF_000687185.1 Egretta garzetta | reverse complement strand
CATGTCCGGGTCTCATTTAAATCATGCAGTGGATGGATAAAGACTACATTAATGGCAAACAAAACATTTAGAGTAACATGCTCAGAATAACTGCCTAGAAAAAAAAAAGAAAGTCAAATGACTTGACAGTACTTTCCATTTCATTTTGCTGGCAAGGCATCATATGAAATTAAGATGAAAACTCAGGCTTCAGAATGAATACTGTTAGAAATGGCTTATAATGGGTTAACTTCTAAGGTTAAATTTCTGTGATTCTATAAGAAAATTCAGCTTTGACTGAGCTGTAGCCAATATGTGTAGCACTATTAAGGGCCCATAAAATGAATCACAAAATTTATTTTCTTTATTAAAAGAATGTAAAATGAAATGTTAACTTTCAGGCTTTTTCATATTAACTCAGTGTATGGAAGAATAATCAAAAAGCATATAAGAACTGGAACTTTCTTGCCATATTTTGCTTTTAAGAAAGGAGAAACAATAATGAAGAGGAAAATGTTAAAAACCAAACACTACGTTAATAGTCTGAAGATGAAAGGTTTAATAGATTTCCCTGCTTTTCCAAGAATGGTTTAGCATTTAGAGGAGAGTGACAAATTTTTTATAACTCAGGCTGAAATTTTGTGCCCTGTGAGTGCAGTTAATATAAATTAATAACCTGAGATATAAGCCAAACATTTTCAAATCCAATCATGTCTGAGCTGCAAATGAATTCACAAGACTAACTTTTGGGATCCATTTTTAAGCATTCCCACATTTAAATAACCACAAAAAAAGAGCGCACCCCTTTTAGCATGCTTTTCGAAGGCTGTATGTATAAATATGTTGTGGTTTGCATGTGCTATTCTATAGAAAGGTTACAGTTCTGTATGTTTTGGCACTACAGCTATTCAATGTGATGTGTTCTTTTATGTTGGTGTTATAATACAGCAGGTTCACATCCTCCCTTAACTGTATAAAATATTGATTTGAACAGTGTTCACTGTACAGATTAATCATATTTCATCACTACAGTACCATAAATTTCTATTGTATCTGACTTTTGACATCCTCATACTTGGCAAGACAATACAGCAAACCCCGTAGTCAGCTCCCTCTCCCTTCGTTCAGTACGTAGACTAAATCTGAATGCAGAGGAAAGCTCTTAAGTTGTTGACACTGGTGACTACTCCACAGTAGGATGTGAACTGTAATCATATTTACGTACTGTAATCAGAAGCCACCAACCAACTGCAGTAACTTGTAAGACGCACTGGGATGGACAACATACAAATGTTGCGTGAAGGTCTGTGCTCCGTTCTCTGGGAATTAGCACTTCTGGTCTCATTCTAACAGACAAAGAGTTTAACATGATGAAGCTACACAGAAAAGCAGAAGGATATAAGACAGATAAAAAGAAAATAAGGAATAATGCTAGAAGTTAAAGCAAACTTCTAAATGTGACCTTTTCTGCCCTTTCTGAGGGATTGGACATTCCAATCACTTATATGCTGCTATCTAAAAATGTAAAAGCTATATTGGGATGAGGCTAGAAGGGTGAAATATTAGCTGAGAAAATGACAATGTTCTTTGTTGGTGATTTATTCTAGCTTCAGTTAATGTGTTTTCTTAAGCTTTTGGATAGTGTCATCTTCATTCCAAATTGTTAAGTTTCAGACATGCAGCTATATTATTAAAAATTCCTTTTGATAGAATTAGACTATCATTACCAGGTAATGAGGAGAACATTACTGACTTTGTGAGGAATTATGTCTTCCAGGATTTTCATCTAAATTAAACTTTGGTCTGACTTAAAAGAATAAATTGTCTCTGAAGTCTACTGTTTCCTTGGTGATATTTTTTATTCCTGTGTCATAATGCAAGTAAAAGAAACATTTGAAACTTTAGTAAAATTACTTTCTAATACTGCAAAATATGAAGATCACACAAAAATTGAATGATGCCAAACGAATGGAGTAGAGAACATGCAATTACGACTAAAGTGGGATTAAATAAGTAAAGGTTAAGTGCAAGCATGACATGATAGAGCAGGGGGAAAAGTATGGAAAAATTTCTCTGTGCTTCTTTTTATAACTCATACATACAACTTCTATAAGTCATAGATAATTTATATAGATCATATATGTAAGTGTTGTGCAATAGAGTGCTATGAAGTTGCAGAGAGAAAAATTGACTGTGTTTTAAATGACAGAAATTACTAATAAACAAACACACATGGAAGAAAGGCAAAAATATTTTTTTTTAAAATTAGATATGAAAGTTATTTCTGCTAGAGAAAACAGCACTCCAGCTCCCTGGGGGTCATATACCTCTCAGAGATTCATATTCTCTTTCTTTCCATACTATATATAATACTTTAAAATATATACGTTTATACACACACTAGTGTGTAGGGGAAAGGGAAGGGAAAATGGAAATACCGTAGTACAAGTTTGGGGAGTCCAACACAGTTATGTACTAATGTGACTTTTTTCTTCAAAGACAACTACTTTCATTATCTGGAATTCGTAATAAATAAACCAGCTACAGAGTCACTACCTTGAGAAAAGCCATACACCAAAGGACTACATGAAGAACAGAAGAAATTATTTGAAAGTAAAGAGTCCAATCCAAAGCACTTCTTCATATGCTTAGTGCCTGTTAAAAGTGGATAAGAATTACATGAAAATCTAACAATTTCTCAGAGACACCAGGGAAAAACGAAATTGAGCATTTTGTCCAGAATACATTTTGTTATATAAAAAAATGGATGCAAGTAGAGCAGCGGGGAGCTTTCAAAGCAGTTCAATCTGAAAAACACCAATATCTTTAAAGAAAGACCTCATTTCAATATTCACACTGACTAATATCAACGACAACGGAATCTCTTTGACGAGAAGCTCCTGGGTTTACCTTTGAGAACGCTCATCACTGCGTGTGCTCGCCTCCTTTGTATCTTGCAGAAATTTCCAGAAGTGGAACTCTTGAAAGCACATATTTATTCTACAGCAGCATGTTGCTGTTTTTTCAAGACAGTTTGTCAGGTTAGTGTCACCCTTTTGTAACTGAAGAGTCATTATGATCAGAGCCAGCTAACTCTTTAAGGATCCATATGTAGAATCACTCTTCACGGGGCAGATGATTCTCTCTCACATTGACATTATTTTATGATGATGTGTTACAATTTCAATCAGAAAAGGTCAGAGCTGGCACTAAAAGAACAGTGATTTATTATTCAGAGGAAGATTGCACTGCAACCCATAAAGCATTCACTACTACCATTAAGACAAGAACTACAGTCAAAATAGTAGCAATACTACAGTCCGAGGGTATTTAACTGCTGCCCCAGCAGGAAGTATAAGAATAATCCCATTTATTTAGCAATTTAAAAACTACAGTTCTGTGCCTTTTTACTCTCTCCTAATTAAAGTCATAAATAATAATTTGATTAATAATGGCCAAAGCCACTGTCCAATCTTGATTTTTTTCCCCTACAGTCCAGTACTCTTTCAAATATTAATGCAATATTAATTAAAGTTTTTTTGTTAGAACAGGACAGAGAGATAGAAAATTAGCTAAACATAGGTGACTATTACACTGCAAACATGATCAAGTATATCTTATTTCTTAAAGTTTATATGGACATCCTAAGAAATCTGAGAAGATAGACGAGCCTAGATAAACCAATCTTTTACAGAAGAACAGTTCAATCAATGTTCTAAGAAAAGTACTCACTTGTCTGGAAACATATACACTTAATTAGGAGTCTAATTTTGGATCAAATCTTGTGAAACCGTGTGGACATCCACAGTAGTGGAATAGCCAAGAACCAAGGTGTAGTCACAGGGCTAAAATAGCAGTAAAGTGATGATGTATCTCATTACTCTCTCTTAATGAGGAAAGTGCTTTTGGAGACAGTGGGCTCTTGGCTTGTGTGAGGACTCAAGGTCATTATCTAGACAGAACATTAATTTCTTTCGGAAGAATTCTTACATTATGAGTTGAAATGAGAAAAATAAAAAGCTCTTAATTGTTAGGATCTATGCCTAATTTGCCCACAGTTGAACATTTACTTGGACTTTGCATTCATCACAGAGGGGAAAATGGTTGCAGCTGGACTAAAATGTGTGCATTGCCTTGCTTCTTGAATGGATCTACAGAATAAACTTTTCAAAAATAATTTGAAGCATAATAGGAAATAGTAGTGAAAAAGAGTACTGCTAATATAGGTGGAAGTTCTTTGATTGTCTTTACCTCATCATCCTGAAGCATGTCCCAAAATATCAGGGACCGTTTACTGATTTTCAGCTTATTTTGCCAATGCAATGAATACTTCATTTAAATTGTATTGATTTTGCTGAATACGTCAGTGACTTCTTACCAGTTCTTTCCCACTCAAAAAATGTACCTTAATAATACCTTTTATTCCTGTGTATGAACTATTTTAAAAACCTTTAACAGTAGAAATGGAATTTTCCTTCTAATCTCTTGAAAATCTTCGATTAATGTAACTTATTATTTCATAGCATGCATTAAAATATCAACTTTTAATTCTTACCAGCGTCATTAGGGTATTTCTTGAACTCACACGTCCATCTTCAGTAACAGTATTATCATAAGTGGCTAGCAGAAATATCTTTTAAAAAGAAGCCAATCTTAAATGAGAAAATCAAACATGAGAATATTTAAATTTTTTCAAAATTCCATTTGGGGACTAAAAAGACAGAGTTATTTAATTTTCTTTATTCTTGAGGAGTATGAAACCAAACAAGCAAGGCGAGATTTCTCTGAGGTTATCTGGAGCGTGGAGAACTTGAGACCATGGAAGATGTCAAGATAAGGTCTCAGGCTTTAAAAGACTTCTGTCAAGCACAGAGTTCTGAATATCAATGAGACAGCTTGAAGTAAACCAAGCCTCTATGGAGTTAATCTAGTTAGCAGTGTCCCTGCTCATTGCAGGGGGGTTGGACTAGATGACCTCTAGGGGTCCCTTCCAACCCAAAACATTCTATGATTCTATGATTAATACATTACTACAAGGTTTCAATATCAAAAACTAAGTTAATCATCTGTGGAAATCTGAGTTACAGGTGCCCCTTGTACTTCAGGATTATTATTTTTTAAAACGATAAATAATAGCTTCCAAATAGTTTGGACCATATTAATCATGTGGAAAATCATCACAGGTCAAGGCACAACAAGATAATAAGTACTGCCTGAATATGTTAATAAGCATCTTTCTTAAGTAAGGTCAGAAAGTGCATCTGTGACAGAATGAGGAACAGAATAGTTATAGGCCAGTCTAAACTGTAATATCATTGTCTTCTCTCTAGCTGGAGACTTTTTTTTCTTTATTATTTAACCAAATTACAGTTTCTGCAATCAATCACTGGGTTTTTTCCTTTCTTTAAGTGCAATTTTTGAGTTTTCTTTGAAAGGAATAAAGGCTTTTAGTGAGCTCTGACCTCTGAGGTGAAGCAGCCAAGTTCAGGATGTTGGAAAGCAAGAAGGGGTTTGCTTTGTTGAATGCAGTTTGCAAGCAGAAGTTACGCTATTTGGGAACTTGATAGCAGTGGAAAAAAAATGCATGAATGTAATAAATTTGAGTGCTTTAAATAATGTGTGACCTAATATACTGCTTTAAAATATTAAAATTTGAAATTATGAAAGATTCCTCTTATACCTGATATATGAGGATGTTTCAGCAATTTCCATTATATCTATAACGATAGCTGTTTCAGAATTGCTGATCCTGACAATTTTACTGAATTGGTTATAAATCTGGAGAAAATGTACCCCAAAAACCAGCTGGCTACATAAGGGAAAATCCACAAAACTGTTGAAAGATATTAAAATAGATGCTAAAAGCTTACTTTTACGATTAAGATATGTATGCCAAAATATATATTACTCATTACATGTTGTAAAGACAAGGTAAGTAGGTTATGAATTCACATCTTACACTACAATACAGTATTTATGGTTAAGCTGCCTTACTTCTAGCATGGTAACTTCAAAATCCATCAAGCTTTATACTTATGCCCAAAGCAGAGATCAGAGAAAAAAAAAACAAAACAAAACAAAACAACTGTGTTCCTTATTTAAGAAATAAGAACCTCTAAAAGTAATAATTGTTAAACTATATGTATTCAAATCAAAAAAATATTTATAAATAGAGTAGTAAAGACAAAACATTCTTCTAATTATCAGAATGTATGAAGCACATCACAAATCTCTCCAACAGCTGTTCTTTTATTATAAAAATAATCTGTAAAAATGTCTGAAATTGTTTTGACTGCTTTGACTACCTAGGAGTTCATTTTTGTGACTGTTACTATACAGCTATACATTTATGGGAGAGTAGAAAGGCAGACTTAATGGGTTGCTCTGAGGCCAAAAAGGCATGGGTCACTAAAACCTGCTATTAACCTATTATGCTGTCCTTGGATAACCTCATTATTCTCATTGAAATTAGGCTCAAAATATAACTGATTTGGGGGATATATTTGAAATATCTTATTTACGAATACACGTCTGCTTTGTCAAACTAAGTAGTAATTTCTTCTCTTGTGCTCTTTGTTTTTAATGCTGATATCCACTAAGCAAATTGTCCCTTGTAAGGCATAATTTGGCCTGATTTGGGGACAGCACTATTATCCCCATACCATTCTTGCTTCAAGAAAGAGCTCTCTTTGAAAATTAATTGTCTTACCTTTTGGATGTCTGCTACCTTCTAGATAATTTGATTTTTAAACAAACATTGAAGAGATGTTTCCATTTTCTATAAATTGCTGCTTCCTTGTTTGTAGTACAGTCCAGACAGATTTTGAAGCCTTGACTTCAGGTTCCAAAGCTCCTTCACATTAAGTCCCTTGGCTCTTCAATTTTGTTAACTTCACTGATTAGTTTCAGTAATTTCTCAGTCTGCTCTTTTGGAATTGGAAACCTTACTAACCAACCTGGTTTTGTTTATTTTTCTATTTAATTGAAAATGTATCAATTCATGCCAGTTTATTCCAAGGTTAGTCTCTGACCAGCTAAAGGGACACCCTCCTGCTGGTTCACTGACTATACAGAGTGAAGGAAGCTCATGCCTAACGCATCTGACAGTATGAAGTTTCTGTCATTATTGGCAACACTTGCTCCAGTCGATACGTGGAAATGTCCATGGTAATGACACAGGGCTTGGTAGAATTCCTGTCTCTGTAACATTAACAATCTCTACACCTATTTAAATCTATCCATAGAAACTGGAGCAGAACAAAATACTGACTTAGAGAATGGTTTTTTCACAATCTTTCCCAAAGTAATTTTTTCGTTCTTACCTCTATTGCATGGTATTTCTTCTAAAACATGTTACACCTATGTGCCACTGCTTATTTTCTTTGTTTAGAAACCAACCTTTTGAAAAGCAACTATTCTTCAATTTCTCTGTTCTCTTCAATTTCTCCATTCTAGTCATGATGGCTCTTAAACAATATTCCTATTATGATGATTCTATAATGATTTATTTTTTTTTTTTAAAGCAAGATGACTTGACATAAAAACAAACCCACCCAGAAAAGCCACTCAAACCTGTTTGAGTCAGATATTTCTGCATCAGCATATGAACACACATTCTGGAACTTCATTCGGTGAAACTTGAGTTCTGGCTGTATCTATAACATGTAGTATAGCATTCATGCTGTCTTGATGGACGACTGTTTGTAATAGTACTAAAAATATTACCAGAAAATGTTTAAATTGGAACCCATGTTCAAAAGACTTGTACTAGTCTCCTGCCATTATACAAAGAGGGCAAATGCTTTATGGAGTAGGGGATGTCTCTGCACACTGTACCACATCATTTTCAGATGCTCCACAGATCTATTGGAGGCATACATATATGTACATATATAAGAGATATACTTGAAAAAGTATAATTTAAATGCAATTATCTCTGGTTTTCATGGCTCATTAACAAAAAGGAAAACCAGTCCTCCAAACAACCAAACCACTGCATGTGGTTTTTTACAGGCTCATTTTAACGGTAATATTTCATAACCCCATCTTCTACTCCACCTATTTTATTTTTTTAAAGTTTCTCCTTTGAAAAGTGAAAATCCACTTCTTTGTTCAATCTGGTGTTCTGCTTTAATATATAACAAAGACAGAATAAGTCTTTGTTATTTCTCACCATCATTTTCTTTGCATTTATATTCAATATTTTCACACTATTTTTCTAGTCTTTTATTTGATTATTAGTTCTTCCTTCTAATTAAAATTTTATATTTAATTTTATACATAGGTGGCCTATAAGAAAGTTGTCTTATTAATGTTCTTTACAGCATGTTGATAGGGCAATATATATCACCATAATCTATGTTACATTTGTGTCCTGTTGGAGTTTTCAATTTACACAGCAACTGACAAAATACTGAAAAAACACTTTGCAAAGAATTACTTACTGGCATTCTGATTTAGGTCTGTACCAAGATTTTTATATCTTGGACCTCAATGCTCCAGGAGAGGTTACCGTACATCTGCAATAAACTGTTTCTATCAAGAGATTTTAATATGCGTATCGCAGTTTAAAATAGATATGTTTCAGCTTATTTTATCCTCTGCATTTTTTTGATATTGAACCAAAGACTTACTTCATGTAATTGATCTATAAATATGTTAGAATGAAACAGTCAATGCAACTGGAATTAATTTAAGGTTTTCTTTTTAACAAATTAAAAAGAAAACAAGAAAACACCCTACACAACCTCTTTAAAATACGAATCTTTCCCATATTCTCAATTTGAGCAGCTTTTTTTTTTTTTTAAAATCAGAAATCGAGCCTTTTGCAAAGCCACAGTTTGGCAGCAGGACATGATAGTGAAAATCTTTCATTAATTCTAGTACACAACTACATTGATTCTGAAACAGGATAAAGGGCTCTGGGCCAAACATCAAGGGGCCATTCCTTAGAATTCAAAGCAAACCATAAAGAATTGACTTTTCAGAGTGATTATTATGGCAAGATTGGAGTTGTCATTGAGAATTATAACCAAATATAATGTAAAGATTGTTGTCATAGCCTTGGAAGACGACAGAGTTGGAAATCATAGAAAAAGATCTATCATTGTAATGAGTTTGGTAAGTACTTGGGATTATGAGTGCACAAAGACACTGGGGAGCTGGACTTGACATTGATTGGTCAGCTTCTTTTCAGCTTGAAATGAATTCTGAAACACTTGCTAAGGTTCAGTTCCCATCCAATGGCAAGCATGTCATTGCAATTAATTTCATTTTAACGGCTGTTTCAAACAAACACACAAACAAAAAAAAAAAATCACTTTTTCAAAATCAAAGACAGCTTTTTTAAGCAGCCCTCCAGAAGATCAGCTGGTTGTTAATCTACTGTATCAGAAGATCTATTCAACCCTTCACAAAACTGAAAACATATCTTCCATTATCAAAGCCATTTCATTTTCAATCCTCAACTTTAAGGACACATCACCCCACATGACAACAGCAGAAATTTTCATTAATCTCTCCATGTTTTGAATCGTGGATTTTATTTAATTACAGTCTACAGCACATAACAAATAAGTAAATTCATGTTTAAAACGTGATGATCAGCGGAACTAGTCAGAGAAACAGAGTAACTCACAGTGCAGTTATCTTCAGCTAAGTTAACTTTTTATCTTCAGCTAAGTTAAATTTAGCAGCTTTATCACAGACAAAATCTGTTACACGGTCCAATGAGTTATATGTTTGAACTTCATAGGCAAATAGTAAACATATAGAGTTCAACATACCTGGGTAAATTCATGGCAGTACACGTGCAAAATCTGCCTTTTATTATGCTGAAAATACACATATTTTCACCAAAAAAAAAGAGGCCAAGTATTTGTCATTATGACAGAACTCTGTTCAAATCCTAAAGATATCAGATAATTTACAGAACATTTTTTAACATACTTTTTTTTTTTTAATATGAAAAATGGCACAGAATGGATGAGGAACAAGGTTAATAAATTTTTTCTAGTTAACTTATGCAAGTTGCTTGATTTTTAGGTCAGCAGAATAATCACCCATGGCTACCTTTAACCTCAAAAATACTTACAGGTGTACAGATCTTACCTGAAAAGCTGATGAAACCAATCATTTCAAAGTGAAATGTTATTTTGCCCTTAAGTTACACAACAGCAGTGTGTTCTCTGCAAGTACTTCATTTAAATCTGCCAGAATTTCAGCACCTTAAGACCACATCTGTTCATCCCAAAATATCACTGTCCAAAACCAAAGCACGATCTGTCCCCACAGTAATTCCAAATATCATATGTAAAAATAAAGGCCATTCCATAGATTTGATAAACTATTTGTATGCTGGGACTGCCCTTCTTTTTAATTGTATTCTCCAGCTTCCAGTCTGCTACTTCTGCTTTCTATTTTCTCTTTTTCCCCCTTTTAACTTAACAACTTTAGCAGGGTTTCAACTCAGTTGTTCACACTAATTCAATCCCAGCTCAATGTTAAAAAAATTATATATATATGACAGGAAAAAAAGAGCGATAAAAGAGTTGCAGAGAATTCGCGAAAACTACATAATTGATACATTTGATTTTACAAGCTTAAAAGCCTCCAGCATTCTGTAACGTGCTTGTGCATAGCCTCTATGAAAACAGAAAATGAAAATAGTATGGAAACTTTCATAGAACATTTATAACAGAAAACAAGTCTAAAGACACAAACCTTTGCTAGAAGCAAAAAAGTTGATGTGGATTACCTTTGACTTCTCTTTTGCTTCATTGGCAACACATGATAACATACAGCTTTGACAGGAAAATAAAAGGAATTAACAAAAGAGTAACTGGAGACATCTTCCAACTTTAGATCCCAATTATAGCCCACATTGCTTAAAGCTAGGAAATGTGCAAACATCTAACACAAATGAAGAAGAGAAATCTAATGCAAAAGACAACATGACATGAGAAAACCAGAGCAGAAGCAGCTAATTAAACCTATACAACTGTAATGCAGAAGAATTATTAAGAGAGGCAGAAGTTAGTGATGAACTTGTAGTTTCTCATGCTGAAAGAAGATTTAATATTAAACAACCTGCAAAACACAAGATAAATGTACAGTTGGGGGTGTTGAGTAGCTAGCATTGCATTTTTTTTTTCCTCAGCTGTAACCTATTGTGCCATCCGATCTACATACCAAAGATTCAACTGGGCAGGTTTGCCTCATTGCTGCAGGGGCTTAATAACAAGCTGTGTAGTGCACGTTATGAAATACTTTTTTCTTTGGAAGATAAACTTCCATCCACCATCGATACTAACAACAATGAATCATAAGTATATTTAAGAGGCATTTGTTTCACCTATGGAGGCTCGTTCTGTAATTAAATTAAACTGCAAAACTTCCTACTTGACAGTAAAGCATCTACGACCGATCTACAACCTAGCTGTAGAACAGAGCAGCAGAATGAACTCGACACCATAAAATTAGGGATGTGGCATGTGTCATTAATACTGTTAATTGTTGGCACGTGGAATGCAACCACAATGAAGTAACATAGCAATAAGACAGCTTCCACAGGTAGCATGCAATAGAAAAGGGCAACCAAAGGGCCGTGCTCAGGTCCCTCTGAATGGGAGGATCCATATCTCCATGCAGAATGGGAACACAGGCTTTGGATCCAGCACAGACACCTGTGCAGGACAAAAGGAGGAGCTCTCGCCTCCGCACGCTCTACTGGCCAATGTTACTCTAATCCAGGATTGGAAATATGTGAAGGGAGACTGAGTTAACACATCACCATGTCACCCCAGATGCTCTAGGAGTCCTATCTTCTCATAAGCAATTATCTCTATCGAATACATCTACTTGTTCCCTCTCCATATTTTTGTAAATCTATATGGAACTGAAAATCCTCTAGGTTCATTATGCTTGAGGTGGTATTACAGACTTCCTGTTAACTTTTTAACAATTTGCTGTAAACTAGAAGAAAAGCAATAAAAAGTTGCACTAGTAGTTTATTGCTTGGAAAGATGTTTTTTATATGGAAGATTTTCTGTAAGTTGCTACTGTTTTTTTAAAATTGTCTGTAATGTGCTCTCCTTCCAGCATTTCCACAACAGTTACTTAAACAAGCTGAAAATATAATAATTCTAATGATTACACAACTCCACTGAAATCAGACTTAGTCAGAACAGCTTTGTGTGTTTAACACAAATGATAAACCCCTATAATATCTAAGCCTATGTATATGCTCTGTACCTGCTTTCCCACCATTGCAGGCAAATATTTTTAATGTGAAGAAATCTCTTTGTAATAAAGTGGTTTCTAGCTGGAGTGAAAATCCATACTTGACTTCCAGGCTATGCTGACTAGGCAGATATGACCTTCTCCCTTCCTTCCTTCCAGAATAAGTATTTCTCTATTTGGTGAAACAAAAGATTGGGCAGAAAAAAGAGAATAGACTCCTCTGTAATTCATTGCTGTGCAACTCACTGAACTTTAAAAACCATCGTGGATTAAACTGCCTCCCCTACCAAGATGACAACATCTACAATGTAGATTTAACTCCTAAAATATCATTAAGTCTTCTGTAAATCTTCTTTTCTTCAAACACTCATTTCCTTCAAGAGATTTAGAGTTTGCACTGAAAAATGCTATGAGAAGTCTTGCAATATCTCAAAACAATGGGATTTTTTTATATCTATAAAACAATAATCTATAGTATATAGGTAATTTAAGAACAATTTGGCAAAATCCTCTATCTCAGTGTAATTAAAACATAGTAAATCTTTCAGAGCTATTTTCTTGTGGACCATTTAAACACATTTCCAGCTTCTTTGGTTTGAAGAACAGAACATTTCTTAATATCAGACCCTACCACTGGCAAATATCTCTTACATGGTTATTACCTTTCTGAAATCAGGTAAATTCCAGATTTCATTTCACTACATCAAATAGAAGTACTCATTCTGGAAAAAAAAAAATCCATTTTAAGAGTGCACCAATCACGATATGTGTGTTTACACAGCAGGTTGTTAATATTTAATATACAGAACAATACAGAATTCCATATTTTAAAATCTCACATTTGGACACCTGTAAAAACAATTCAAACTAACAGTAATTTTTGAAATTGCTTATTAATTTATAAGCAGTTAACTTCCACTCTGGCATAAGAGCAAAAGCAAAAAAAAAAAAGGACATATTTTGAATTAATAATTTAGAAATTTTAAGACACTGCTTAGCAAATGTAAATGTAATAACTTAAATTTCTTGCCTTTTTCTGCAAACTTTCATGGGGTTTTGTCAATTTATTGTCATCAACAGTGTCTTGTTTTTAAAACTTCCTATAGAGAAAGCTTTACCAATAAAAAACTGTAAGCTACTTTTTCCCCCCCAATATCAATGAGTTTCTCACATTGAAACTGAGTTGTTCCTCCTAATCTAAATTGTTAAAGACCATTTTTTTAAGAATAGATGCTTCAGTTGTTTCCCAGTGATCACGTTCTGTGATCTAAATTACTTAGTTCTTTGCTACTGGTCATGGTTGCTACAGAATTTGTTGAGTATTTTTCATTTAAGTCTCTGAAAATCTCAAAATAGACCTTAAAGCATTCCCCATATCCTTTCTCTCAGGTTTTTTATTGGAGGTTTCTTCCTATGCAAACTTTGCACTGAATTTGGTTTACCCAGTATCCCTGAGCATCTGCACACCCTAAATACCAGAGAAGTCCATTTCCAAAATTGATAGAGCAGCAATGAATCTGTCAAATATCTGTGAAGTGGTTTTTTACAGCAGAAAACAATTTGGTTTTATATTAGCAGTGTATTTTAAAAGAAATTTACCACTAGCACTTTTAAAAAAGTACAAAGTACTAATTTAAGGGAATGTATATGGACCCATAACAGTTTCGAGCAGTATATATACATTAGGATTCCATATATTAGTGTAGCAAAAGTCATCTTAAAAATGGAAACAGATTACATTCATTTGCTCAGTCCTGTTGGATGTATCCTGCAGTAAATTAGTTAAATGCAACCATCCTTTTGTTTTCCTGTTTTCTTATACAGCAGCAAGATTTAATGTCATTAATACAACCTCTTCCTGATGAAGAAATGTGTTTAGACAATATGTTTATCATAGCTTCTTTCATCCAAAGTACTTTCATGGCAGCCGAGACAGGAAATTTCCTATCAAGCCAACTTCATCATAAATCCTTACTTCCAGTACTGTTCCTGTGCATCTCAAGAGCTTATATGAAAATACACAAGTTAAATTCCTATCAGTCCTAAAAGTAGTGCTATTCTATTTTTATTGGTGAGACTGATTTAAAAAGAAAGTGATAAAATAAGGATAATGTTTTCCAGAGTTCATAGGCAGCCAGCTGAAATCCAATATTCAAGGACTATGTAAAAACTTAAGTGGGCCAGAATCATGACTTCCCTGGAGAGACACGGTCAAAATACTCAAACCAAGGTGCTTAAGCACACAGACTGACGTACATAATGTAATGCTACCTTATTTATAGGAGTTATATGTGCAAAACTCTTTATATTACTTCACAGCAATGCTCAGTATGTTTACCTTTCCTTAAAGAACCCTACTAAAGATAGGAAAATACAATAATAGTTATCTTCCAAGTAAAATAATTCTATCAATCTGACATGGTCAACTTCCCTGCCTTTAAATAAATTAAAATAAAATACAAATAGAACTACTCCCTAGATTTGTTTCCAGATGATAAAATTGTAAAATGTTTTTGTATACCAATTGTAAAATGTTTTTTGTATACTAAGAAAATCATAGTTACTAACAATGTGGTCCAGCATAACTTCCAATGAATGACACACACCTGTTTTAACTATACAGCCATTTTCTCACTTTATCTTGTGAAGCAATACTTTTTATTCCCTGGATTGCAAGGGTTACACAATACATTTTCCTTCTCTGACATGTAAACTTGCAGAATGTAATTAAATGTGGGATTAAAAATAGCAATGCTTTCTCACAAATGGGAAGAAGAGAATCAAGTCCTATAAAATTGATTTAATATTTTCTGAGTTTTATTTACCAAATATTTCAAAAACTTTGATATGTAAAAAAAAAAACATATCAGAGAATGCTTGTAAGTAGGTTGGTTCTTAATTCTACTAGGAAACGAAGTTTTCCTTTTTAGTGGCATGTTTTATTCTGAGTTGGAAATCCATAAATAACATAACAAAACCAAAATAAAGCAGATCAGGCATATCTCTTATTCTGGGTGGATGGTCTAGCTGGATTGCTATATGAATTTTCTGATCCTTGCACCATGTATTGTTGAGGAACTACTCAGAAAATGCAACTGCATTGAAGTTTTTGTAAATATTAAATAACTAAATTTAAAGCCAAAACCAAAATCTGAAATATTAGATATGAATAGAAATCAATTCTTACCTTCAAGTAAAAACAGGGCGCTCATGATTTCCCAATCAATACGAAATTTCTGGAACGTAGTCATTAGTGTTAGAGAAACGGAAGATACCAAAGTCTTTCATAAATGCAAGTTAACCTTGTCATTTATTAATTTTTCATTTATATTTAAAAAAACCCCAAACATACATCCCCAATGGATGAAATAAAATTTTCTTTAGGGAAAACAGCATGCGTGAGGCACACTGCCTCTGTATGGACAACATGGAATTATTATCAAAATAGGTTGGCAAAAATTCTAAAAATACATAGATCCTCTCTCTAGGTTTGCTTCTTTGATAGCAGCTTATTAGACCTTACTGAATGCATATTGGTGAATTAGTAGAGTTTAAGAAAAAATATAGTTGATGGCAGTGACACAGTCGGCACTGAGCTTACCAGAATAGCAGCGCACTTCACCGGAATGCGGAGTCCTCTGTCCATTTTGATGGACCTCCTCTACATTACATGGCTTTCCAAATACAAGTGATACCTACCTGTCTTTCAGATGTGGTAGTCATTCTAAAATCTGTGTGGTTATGCTTGAAAGATAATTCAACTCAAGGATTTGCCAGAAAATGGCCTACTGATATCTTAGGCATGTATCAAAAAGCATCAAAACTCCTGTTTGTTCAAGGAATTAATATTGATATTGATGGTCTATGCATCTGAAGGCTGGTGTTCACTATTCAAATTAGCTTTTCAAAATAATTTAGAAGAAACAAGCATCTCAGGAAGGGGTTTTTGACTTAAACAATGCTGAGATATTATAGAAATATATCAAACATTCAGCAACAATCTGCAATTTGTTTGTGTCTTTTTAGATAATAGCCTCAGACCCTTGACATATTAGATAGGTTTGGAAATAAAAGTAAACATTCAGATAAGACAGAGAATACAATTGACAACCAAAACAGCCTGAATCAAGCACGAGACTGATATTCTCGACTCGAACAGAGAAGGCTGCAGCACAGAAAGACAGACACTTTATTTTTTCTTTTATCCATTGATTTTAACAGCCGATTCCTTTGTCTGGCTTTGTAGCTCTGTATGGTGGCATCTGTAAATGAGAAAAAACAGAGCTTGAAGGGACTTTCAAAGGTCATCTAGTCCCTTCCCTGCAGATCAACTCTAACTATATTACAGACATTTGTCTAACCTTTTCTAAAAGTTACCAGAAATGATCAGCAAGCTATACCAATGTTTCAGCATCTTTACCACTAAAAAAACTTTTCTTCAGATCAAATCTGAATCTCTCTTATTGTAATTAACCCCCATTATTATTTACCTATGCGAGATAAACATGGGAAATATCTTATTTCTTTTCTCTGAGAAAAAAATATCCAACTTCACTTTTTCCATTTGAAGACTCTTGCCATATTCCTGCTTCCTCTTATCCTCTTTAGCCTGAATAATCACAGCTCCTTTAATCTTCCCTTCTGTTCTGTCTCCTACCATTCTTGCTATTTGCTTTTGACTCTCCCAAGTGACCCTTGGAGTGTCAAATCTGGACAGAGCCATCCATCTGAGCACCTATGACAGCTGAGTGCAGGAGCAAATGGTGGTTGCTTCATACATCCAGCAAAACACTATTTCATTTTCTTATTCTGTGCCACACTACAGGTCGCCTTGCTGGTGATAACATGCCATAATTGATTGTGGTTAGCTTGCAAGCCTTAAACAGTCCGCAGATTGTCCCACCAAAAACCTGCTATCTAGACAACTACTCTTGCCCCAATGGAAGACCTAACCCTTTTAACAGATTACAGCAAGTTCATTGTAAATTACGACCCTGACTTAGTTGTAGTTTCTTCCAGCACTGTCATGCACAATATGAGCAAGTATACTACCTTCTCCATCTTACAGTCATCTATGATGAGATTGCATAACAGGGCTTAATGTAACCCCGTTTAGTTTACACTTCCATTTTGACAGTTGCTAACTGGTAACTGTCTAAATGGAGTTTCCTCTTCAGTTTTGCATTACTCAAAGTTTAAACTTCATTATTTACAAGACTGATTAATCTCACAGAATCACTTTTCAGCCAATGCTTTAAGTGTGGAAAATGTCATTTCACATTATAAAGAAGAAAAAATCAGTACCTTATGTATTTAAAATATATTAAAATTGTCTAACCTTATATTAGCCTCATTTGGAGTGCTGTATGCAGTTGTGGGATCCCCAGTAAGAGAGAGACACAGACCTACTGGAGAGAGTCCAGGGATCGTATGAATGTGTTTGAACACCTGATGAGGGTAGTAAAGACAACGGAGCCAGACACTTCTCAGCAGCATCCAGTGACAGGACAAGAGGCAATGGACACAAACTGAAACATAGGAAAATACACATAAGAAAAAAAAAAGCTTTTTTTTTTTTTTTCTTTTTTTAACTGTGAGAATAGTCAAACATGGCAACAGGTTACTCGGAGAGCTTGTGCTGTTGCTGCCCTTGAAGATCTGCAAACCCTGACTGGACACGGCCCTGAACGACTTGCTCTAGGTGACTGCTTTTGGAGCAGAGGTGTTGGACTGAATGATCTCCAGAGGTTCTCTAGTATTCAACTACTCTGTATTTCTTTTTCTGAGTTCTTAGCTGGTTGTTCATTTTTATTAGCCTCTGAAATTGTGGCTCTCTTTTCACAGTAGAATACATTATGAGTATTTTTTTATTAATAATAAAATTTTTATCAGGACCAATTTTGTTTAAGCTGAGTATGGTCAAATATATTGCAATTAAAGACAACTGCAAAACTGTCACTTGTTTGATAATCAGTAATATTTATAATTAATATTCTGTCCAGATATTAGGTATGACCTAGATACAAAAACCAAACCAAATAACTAGCTGAGCATTATAAAATTAACTTTCATTATTAATCAGCTTCTTGCTAATTTTGCTGAATTAAAAAAATGCAAAACATTTTATATTCCTCTATATCCATCTAATCTTATTGTCAGTTGGAGATGCTGCAATTTATTCTTAGTTACCTTTTTAATGTGCTTGAACAAAGACTGAAGAAAAACTTTCAGTACCTGAACCACAAACAATTAACTGTTACAATGACCACATTTCACTGAAGTTTGAGCAACAGCCTTTAGATTAGTGAGAAGGTATAAACTAAGCTAATGTTTGAGAATACTGACAGGCACTGCCACACTCTAGCTGGCAGGTTGGGGGAAGCAAATGTTGCCCAGTACTCAGCATGTCCTGTTCTGGGCCCCCAGTACGAAAGAGATGGCCCAAACTGAAGAGTTCAGTGAAGTGCCATGGAAGGGGTTGAGCTCAGGCACCCATGGTGAGGTGAGACTGAGGGCATTAATTGGGCCTGTTTATTCCAGGATGAGCAAGCTAAGCCAGGGGGATCCACCAGCAGTCACCTAGATATTTCTGAAATACTGAAGTCTGTGCTGTACTTGAGATTCCTCTTTGAATCTTAGTGACTTTATGGTTCACTTCCTATTTTGAAGCATTTGCATTGAAATTAATACCCATCTTACATCCTTTTTACGATACATTCTTCCATACCACATCTCACCAGGGCCATTATATTTAAATATAGCATATTATTTTTGTTTCAAAACTTTTTAAAAAAAATCACGCATACTTCTTTAAAATTTCTCCTCCTCTATTCATTTATTCTTGATGAAATAAGCAAGAATCATAACTTCAGGTCTTTTTATTTTACTTTTCAAGGTATAATGCATCATTTAAAGAGGAAATATAGCTCTAGAAGTTGCTGTTAAGGACCATAAAGCAGCGAAATAATATGTAGTTCCTTTGCAAGGTTTTTATCTTAACAGCATTACTAACTGTGACATTTATCCTGCTTAACCTCACCAAATGTACCCTAGGGAAATGTCAACAGAGTCTTATGGTTTTAATACAAATGAATTATCAAAGAGTTTGAATAATGTAATCATCTTAATGTATTCAGTTTTTATAATGAACATCTGTTATGGGGATAGAGAAACAAAGTGACTGGTTAATGTAACAATTAAATAAACAATTAAAGGTAAAAATAAAACTGACTTTACAATTTTAACTATTTAGAGTAACAACCTGAAGTAACTGTCATTGAAACATTCCTTACAATTTGATGGAATTCATATATGCTTTCTAAATGCTTGTTATGGGTATAATCCTGTTTACAAAGACAGCTTGTTCCCTGGATAGAAATCTTCTCCCTTGAGTGATGCATATTTGTGTTCTTAAAGTTCCTGCCAAATCTCTTACTTTACATGCCTTTGCCAATAATCCTTTTGCAGTGTATTTTCTGTCAACTCCATTTATTAAGAGGATTGTTTTCAAACATGCTGCTAGCATACATTACAGTAATTCTACTCTCATGGGAATACATTCTCTAATTATCGAGATGGTCTAACAAATGCCTCTGATATTTACTGCTGTTATATTTTATTTCAGCATTATACTTTATGACCTGAATATAAATTTTGAAAAATTTACATGAATGCTACGTAATTTTGCAGTCTATACTCCTTTGAACTATATCTTATAAGTAATTCCAAGAAATCATGAAATTTTTTTAAGGAAATCATGCCATCGTTTACAATTCAGAAAATAGATATCCTCAGTTTATCAGAGTTCTTGAATGACATTTCACTCATTCTCCATGCTCTGAACCTTGTTCATACAGTGTAACCAGTTTGTTCTTTTGCTCCTGAAATGCAGAAATATTAATGTAGGCGCATTTGTCACTTTGTCATCACACATCCATATAGGCAGGACATCTTAGGTTCTGAGTATGCAAATCTGGTACATTGAAATTATACTCTCAGACATCCCTTGCCGGGTTGGTTCAAGGCTTGATTCATCTGCTTTTGTCTGATGCCATTTGCTTGACATCTACTATTTGTTATACACAATTTGTTAGATAGCGATAATGCAAGCTGCATTCAGAGTAATATTACAATGAAAGTGAAAATTATCACATGATTAAAGGTCTTAATTACTATTAAAATAACCACAGAATCACAGTGACAGAGACAAGTCATGACTGACCGTAACTTAACTGGAGTTTAACATATAATTTTTACTGCTGTTATAACACTTAGCTTTTAGATTTCTCATGGAAATCCACATCCTCAATGTAAATGACTGTTTGGTATGTCAAGTCTAGGGGGATTATATACCACAAAATGGTATTCACAGTCTGGCGTATTGACTAGGAAAGCAGGTCT
Source organism: Egretta garzetta (assembly GCF_000687185.1). Classification (NCBI taxonomy): domain Eukaryota; kingdom Metazoa; phylum Chordata; class Aves; order Pelecaniformes; family Ardeidae; genus Egretta; species Egretta garzetta. The sequence goes on along the minus strand of NW_009258414.1, from coordinate 5,547,999 downwards.
ATAAGGCTTACACACCAAACTCAGGTCTTCAAGTTCTCTGCCTCCCATCAGGATTCAGAATTTATAACCAGCACTAAAGTAATTGCCCACCTCTTTATTTAGCAAGAATGAGCATGGTAATATACCTTAAAAATCTACATATGATAAAGGTATTTTCTCTTTCTATATAGAAACATTGCAGGCAAAACACATTGGATAGAGTAGGTAGGTTCAAATCCGATTCAAATGTACGATTCTAGCAGTTCTAGAGAGTGTTTTATACCACCCTAAAAATCTTCCCATTGAAATTATGACACAAGAAAGTGAAGATTTCAGAAATCACGATTAGGCAGAGTATGGTAATTATTTCTGAAAATCAGTGGAGAAAGCCCTGGAAGTGAGGAATCCTGGCTCTCCTGGTTGCTCATCCTTCGGTAGCCAAGGGAATAACTGTGTCTCATACATGACAACTCTGAAACCCGGGCACATAGGCAAGTTTTCTCACAGGGAAGATCAGTCATTTCAGTCAAGAGCTAATGTAGAAGTGGCTGCTGTCAAAATCACAAGAACATATGCATAATTTTCATTCTTGCCTTCACATTCATCAGTACTGAATGAAGCATGTAGGGCTATGAAAACTGATTCCTGCGACTCTAAACATAACATTCAGTTTGCCGTCTGTTGGGTTTGATTACTTAGTTGAGGATGCCCTCACCTGTCTGCCTGATTATGGTTCTCCTTTCACTTCACTGGTTACCACAATCAACCCTGAATTTTACAGTATTCCAAGCCCCTTTTCTCATCCCACTATTCAGTCTCAATCCTTTTCAAACCGCTAAATCACCCAAACCCTTTTAGCCTGACTAGTTTCCCTAGCGGAAAATAGCGACATGCTTTTCTCAGGGTCTTCTACGCAATTTTCTGTGTATAATCTTTTTTTTTCTTTTTTTTTCCCTATACCCAGATTATGTTGAATTCTTTTAGGAATGGTGACACTATGGTCATCCAGAGATCTGTATCTATTTCATGTGATGCAGCAGACAAGTGACTCTGGGTATCAGGTATGGTCTGAGCATAGCTGGTCTTTCCTTTTGGATAGTAGAGACCTGGAATAACTAGGCAGGTCTTGCCTAGGGCAAGGTGTGAAACAGAGGTTAGGCTGTGACAGTCATAGCAATCTCGTGTAAGAAAAGACACCAGAATTTAGATAAATCTTCCTGGAGCATTTGGAAACACAAGCTGATTGTTGTCTCTTCACATTCAGGTGGAAATTGGAAGGATTACACTTCTTGACATAAAATGCCTATATTCAGCCCCAGCTATACTTTAAATGCCTATTGTGAACTAAGACGTGGTCTTTTAAAATTAATTATCTTTAATTACCAGGTTCACTCTTCTGTCCTCTGAAAATTGTCACTTCATTTGCTTTGTTCTAATATTTGCTTACCTTCCCAGTTAAACATGACTTTTCATAAAGAAATTCTCAGTTGTACAGCAGGGTATTTCTAGCTAATTTCCTTAATACCCAAAGGATGCACATAATCTGGACTTTGAGAAATGAGTATTAATTTTTTTTTCTGTATGTTCCCTCCTTTGATCTTCGTTATTTTTACAAGGTCAGTTCTAAGCATAACTTCATAAATTTTCAAATACCTCCTTAATTTCATTTTTTGTGTCCTTCAGCATTAGCAGTCAGAGGTAAATGATAACCCAGATTTTTTTTCCATGCATTATTTTCCACCTCCCGAAGACTTCACTGCTGTGTTTCCTGGAGTTTCATTTTGAATGCCAGAAACCAAGATCCCTTTGACATAAAACTACCTCTCCAAATCTCGCCTTTGCATGGCTCTCGAGTTACTCATTTCATCTACATGAACCAGCACATTAGATTTCAGTAATGCATAGAAAATCACAATTGGTGTCACCCACTTTGCTTTTGCAGTCCACTATTTCTGCCTGTTTCTTCTATTTCCATACATCCATTTTAATACATTAACATAGAGTCTCCATTTTTCTTCTAATCTGGTTTCTGTCTGAGATAATATGTTTCTGAGTAAACTGAAATCACCTTGCATGTTTTATCTCAGGTGCCACTCAAACTCTGCTCCCCTTCACCATCCCCTCTCCCCCAAAACAGGTCTCAAAGGCATTACAGTTCATGAAAATAATGAAATAGATTGTTATTCAGAAAAGATTTGTTGCTGAACATGATAAATATTTGTCCTGGTAAATTTTGAGTGCCTTTGTGCTTTCCTCTTCAGTGAGTGCTTTAAAGGCATAGGGGAAAGGATCTCCAATATTTTGACAGTGGCAAGTATATCCATTAAAGATGAATTAAATTATTTTAATGTTTGGAAATTAAAAATAATTCAATATTTTAGGTGTTATTGAAAATAATTACTTGGTGGTAATATTCAGTATAATGGATTATAAAATACATATTGAATAATGGCAGAAAATCCAAGAAGTCTGTCTGTGATAATGAGCCTAAGTCTAATTGACATTCAAATCTTGTATAAACATTGGCCTATTGAACTGTAAGTCTCTCCATTTAATTGAGTTTAACAGTAGAATATAAATATTTTAATTTTAGATGTGGTCACTAAATAAAACAAAATTGAAGTCATAAGATCTGAAATCTCAGGGAATTCAGAATCAAGTTTTTCTTAATAGCAAAACTTATCCTAGGAGGCTTCGTCTTTCTGAGGACCTGATTACCTGCATATAGTTTTCACTATTGTATTTTGCATATTTGCATTTTTTAAAACTTTTTTTTCTCTCTTTCCTTTCTTGAATGCAGAGTTGAATTTACTTTCCAAAATAATGTAAGAGGTTGATATGATTTCTCAAAAACATTACGAAGCAAATAATTTGCCAAGGCTAAGAAAGGAGAAAAAGGTTGAGCACAGATTTTTCACCCTTCATCCAGAGTAAACCTAATAATGAAGATTTGGAAGGAGAAATAGCTTTATCTTTATAAAATATTTCCCTTAAAAACCCATACTTTTGTACTTTCAGAGTTATCCACGAAAGTTCACCCCTTAATATTTTTAAGAAGTTTTTCGTATAAATATATTCACCATTCTCCAAATTATTCAGTTTAGTACAAAGATGCTTATACACCTGGATTCTATGCACAGTCTTCTTCACAAATAAGGTGTCTTACAAAAGCAGACACAGACATATTCTGTAAATACACAGAGCATCATAGAATGCATCAACCACTGTCCAATAAATGGTTTGGAAAATATTCTTTGAAATATCATACAGCTTTTGTTACAGTGTTAGATAAAATAAGAGAAAACATGCAACAAACCCTATTCTATGAAATTGTAAATAAAGGTGTTTCATTTTCATATTAGAAAATTAAGCAGTCACTAAAGATTCCATGGACATTTAAATTATTTTGAGCAATAAACCTTTTAAAAATGCACGCATTTACTCTGTCTTCCACAGAAAGTTGGACTTAGCTCCAAATCTTTCCTTTTTTGTCTTAGTATTTCCTAAGATACATGTGAAAAAGTATAGAAATTTGTCTCAGAGCTGAAATTGCTCCATCCCCCACTCATATCTAATTCCATACCCTTCCCTGGTATAACCTCACCATCCTGTTAGTCATAATGGCAGCTTTGGATACAGAATAACAGGCTCTGCTTGGTCTAGCAAGTTGTTTGGTTTGGTTTTTTTTTTTTCTTTCTTTCTCCACAGACTTTTGTTTTTAAAAAATTACACATCACATTTGTTCACAGGTGGGCAATTCTGCTCAGTTATTCTGTTTACCAAAGCCATCATGCGCCAGTTTGTGTGCTGACTTCTCATACACTTGTCTTACAACTGGAAAGGTTAAAACAGAAATTAGCCTTTGGGTTATGTTTTTTCTTTTCAAATGGGAATCTGTCAGAAAGCAGTGATATGATTTTTGGATTTGGCACTTCAGAGATTTGTAACTGACTTGTATGAAATTCAGTCACTTAACTCTTTAATGACTCACTCTTAGTGGGAAAATTTACTAAAAACTGGGGGATAGAGCACTCCAACTCTCCAGTAAAACAGGAAAATATTGCAAAGGTTTATTGTATTTTTGTGCACACAGTGCCTATCACGCACGCACACAATAAACCCAATTAAAAAACCCCAAACCTCTTGAATTCAGCAACACTGTGACTGTCAGCAGCACATCAGTAGGATCAGGTAAAACCCTTCATCCTAACACCAAGAGGCCTGGCTTGCTAAAAAAAAGAATTAGTCATAGCTTCTATCAATAAATAGATTTATGATACAGAAGCAAACAAACAAAACTTTCATGCATTTCAGAGCCTAGTTTTTAAAAGTAAAATTGCACACTATGAACAGCATATCTGACCATTATTAAAATAAGGCAAAATTATGTGTTCATATATATTAGATTAGAGAATATATAATTAATGCATTCCATATTCTCAGTACCAGGTGTTCTTTTCTTCCAAAAGCCTAAAATTTGTGAGCAAAGAGATAAAAACTTCTTCTCAATTTCTGATAAACAGATAATTAGAAGCAAACTAGGCTTGAAATTAGATTATATACTTTTACAAGAGGCTGTATACCTAAAGAATCATAAACTAATTGCACAGGAAAAAAAGGTAAGCTTTAATTTGTTGAAGCACAGGATGAGGCAAACTTTCAGAGACTAAGCTTGAAATGAGAGCCTTTTGTAGTACAAAAACATGATGAGACAGCCTTTCATAGCATTTCAAGCTCTTCCATAATGTATTGTCATTGTAGCCAAAGAACCCGTCATATATGGTAATTTTCACACAGTTTTGAATAAGAACCACAAACAGATCAAAACAAACTTTCAAGTTGCTTTGTGGTTTGTAAATATATTTAGAAATTACTTTGTATCATAAACAATGGCACTCTAAGCACTTCAAAAAGAAAGCTGTGAGTTTTGTTACCTAACGAAAGCAATGTTATTTACTGAAAATGGTTTACAACACTTACAGGCGATAGAAACATTTATGTAAACAGCAAAATACTGGAATGACTTTGTAAAGCATACTTGTACAACAACCACATCGATTAAGGTTACTGCTGAAATTTCTATTTCATTGCTTTTAGTTCTCTTAAAATACTGAAAAAAAAAATAAATGATTGAATTATCTCAGCCCAGGGAACATGTGACTTGTTAAGTATTTGAAAATATATAGGTATCAGACCACACAAACGTCATCATTTCCTCTGATCAATAACCTAGGGAAAAAAACCCCAAATCTTCCCGATACTGTTACTCATTATCCTCAGGACAGTCACCATTTAAAAGCTACACATTGCAGTTAAACATATGGGCAAACATCGGCAGTGAAATATATCACCAAGACATGTAAATGGAACAACAAATGAACAGCTTATTGCAGGAATCTCATCTAAGGAAGACGAAGCCAAGGTTGACACCAAGGGAGGTAGCTCCAAATAAAAATGTTACATATTCCCAGGAAGATTTGGATTAAGAAAGTAATTTAAGTTATGTACCTACTTGATCTGTAAGGTATAGGGAATTTTCCATTGATTATTCTATTTTCCACATTGTCTGGTTGCTGCTTTAACACACCACTTCTTGGCCAGTCTGTTCTCATGGCTCTGTTTTATTTAACAGGAAACTATAGTCTCCGAAGATGTTACGACCCCAAAACTGTCACTAATTGGTAGAGTAAATTAGGAGTAGAGTTTGAAAAAGTTGGGCTTTTTATATAACGGCATTTGGAAAATGAAAATGAGAAGCATTTTATTCACTGAAATATGCGAGCATGCCATGTTGACAGAAACATACAGCGGAACTCAATTAAGGTATGTTCAAGAGCACAAAGTGCTTTTCTTTATTAACAATTTTATAGAAGCTGATTTTTTTCCATTACGACTAGATCCAAATCCTTATTTCATTTCATGACAAATGCTGGAGGAATTTGCACTCTCAGATTCCCCTAAATGCTGTATGGTGAAAGATACTGTGCTAGCCATATAATCTTTATCACTGCTATACAGGGAGGTTTTATTCATTTTAAATCATACAGATCCCAAAACAATAATCTGAAAGACAGACTTAACTGAGTTCCCTTGGAAGCACACCACTCAGATTATTTTCTCTAAATCTCTAAGGCCATTAGCAGAAACCTGATAAATGAGAAATAGTACTGAATAAAAAGAATGTTACTGCAAGACTATGATTTAATTTTATAGAATTTTTCTAATATTTTAAGTTTTTAATAGCGCCAAGATTAACTCAGACATACTTCATTATATTACTTTGCTTCAGATATTTGACCTCTTTTGATTTCATTAATGGAAAGTATTCTTCTCTTCTGTGAATGCTATTATCCTTGTTATTCTGTAATACTTTTTTCTAGCTGTTTTAGTTCAACAATGCGTACATAAACTATACAGATAATGACCAGTTCTACTTTTGTCATTTTGGGTCCTGGTGGATGTTGTTGGATATTCCAAAAATCACAAATCGATAACTACATTTCTAGTAGAGGTATACATTCATCAAAGAAAAATCACATATTCTCAATTATTCTTGGTTCAGCAATTCTGTGTGTATGCACGCAGACAACAAATATGCCAAACTAATGAAAAACAAATCTAAATAAACACCTCCTTTCAAGTTCTTGCATAATCCTTCCTGTGCAAAACAAATATGTACCAGGAGCAGCTCCTACAATCTCGCATTAATGTCCTTTATCAGCAGAACTCCATTTTGAATATTCATTTGTAAGGCACGCTTCACTTTTAAGCAACACTCCTTATTCCTAGTGGATATCAAACTACATAACAGGGTTCCTGTTGTAATCTAACAATTCTTGTCTTCTACCAGGTGGCACTGGGACAATGATTCTCTCTGATTTTCTCTCTCTTTTTTCTGTTTTTCTCAGAAAATAGTGGCAGATAACTATTTCCGTAGGTTTGCAAGGATGGAGGTGGCTGCGGAACCTGGCCTGTGTCCAGCAAATGTAGATCAGGCAGTTTACACAAACAACCCATTAATGACTGAAGAAAATTTCCAGTGTTTTCAGTGGAGGGCACTATGTGCCCAAAGGTTTCAGATTTTTGCCCTCTACTCAACATCGCTTCCTCTACTCAACATATTTAGCCTGATATCATTTAATTTGAATTTCACCTTTGAAAGAAGGATTTCCATCCTTGTCTATTTGAAGAGCTTTTTATTAGACAAATACATATTTTGCCATCTCATACATCAATAGATTTATTTTTTCCTAATATTTGCTGTTTTTAACGTCTCCCTAATAATAAAACAAAAAACATAAACTTGTATTATCTTAAAAATAAAATTGCTTGCTGAAGTACAGATTTACAAAATACTTATACATTCCTTTTCTACTACAGCCCAAGTAATTAAGAGTTGGACAACATTTAATTAGCTTGCCAAGTTTACAAGCCCTTACATATACTTTTTTCTTCAAAAGAACTGTATCAAAATTTTATAATCTGCCTCTTCACAGACTGAACCTTCCTACTGAAAACAAATGATTCTATTTCTTCTGGAAATGTGAATCATGTCCTAAATCCCATGCCATATAAATAATACCTCCTGGACACAGACAGATCAAACATAAAAAGTCTAAGCCTTAATCCTCATCCCCAGACAATGCAAGCAACTTTAGAAAGCAAACATACCATGGGTCTGAAAAAGGCTTGTTCTGCTCCAAAGTCAGCAATACACAACTGTCACTGAATACTATTGTTACTTCCATACCAGTTTATCCTTCATTTTACAAAAGGGAACTTGTGGTATCCAACAATGATGTGTTTTTAACAGCACTACAAGTTATTTATAAAGATAATTGCCTTTAAGCTGCAGAACTAAACTGAGAAAATGCTATTTTTACATTCTTTTTCATTTATTACTTGAGGATGCACACAAATGAATGCATATACACACACTTTTCACATGATCTACCACCTTTTTTGAAGCAAAATGTGCTACAAATATTTTGAGTAGCAGAGAGGTGAACTTTCAGGTAACTTCAGCAGCTTAAAAGCTTTATTAAAACCTCATTAAGAAAAGTAGCAACGATTCCTGACTAACACCATACTGCAAATGAAGAATATTACTGTTCAGAGGTGAATTAATCATGGGCAGGATCTTTAGAAATGCTTAATGCAGTTGTTTTTTGCTTGAGAATCATTCTTGGCATGCCAGTGCTCCATTCCATATCGCATTCTTCAGTAAGACAATGAATAATCCTTACCTAAAGAGCAATTAGAGATCCCTAATTTCAACGCTTTCATTTCCCTTAATTAGAGAAAGTACCAAGGGCAGAAAGTATAGGCAAGCCCCAACTGCCATTAACAGTAAATGAGATTTGTATAAGGAACTTATTGCAAACTTAAATCTCTCCACCTGCACTGCATATGGCTGCTACATAATTAGTTTGTATGTTTTTATAGATGCCACATATACTCCTATTTCTCCATAGGTGAAATGCCTTTCCCTCTTTTGGGACCATAAACAAAGTAGAAGAAACATCCAATCAAGCAGTTCCTGCATTTCTACTTTCATAAGAGGAAAGCTGAGCCAAACATCATGTTTTGAAAGCTTCTGTCCAGATTGCAGGACCCATTGCACGCTGGGTCCAGCTCTGTCCCTACGTACGCACCCCAATATTCTCCCCGAAGGAATACGTACGTAGGCATGCTCTGAAACTATGTCAGGAAAACGTAGGACTTACTCCCAGGTCCTCAATTCAGCCACGTTCTTTGTGAACCACAGAATCACTTTTTACCTCACTAGCAAGTTTGATTTTGCTTAGAAAGAATTTTTATATGCTAATTTTATACATAATAGTTTTCAGAATACAATATGACATATGGGAACAGCAGCTTAACAAATTTCATAAATGTAAATGTTTATCACAAACAATGTCACAGAGCTCTGAATCGTATAACTTTGTGTTCTCTATTGTTAGCTGGTAATGCGCCTGTAAATGCATAAATTCTAAATTGTAAAGTTTGAATTTTTATGTTTTCCGTATTAAAGATTCTTAGCAGTACGTGACCCCATGTGGTGTTATAAAGAAAGTGCTAGACTGTGTTAAAGTACTTTGTTGGATAGACTGAAGAAATTCTAGTTGTTAGCAAAAAATTATCTGTTTTTTCCAGATCTTTTAAAAGGTTTTGTAATTTTCAGAGAAAATCTGCAGTCCTACTCTTATGTTTTAACTTTTCCTATTGTAGAACATGAAAGGATGGGAAGGTAAATTTTCAAAAGATTTTTCTTGTAGTACTTTCTTACTCTGCACTGTAGGTGGTAATTCAGAGTGTCTAGACTAAACATGAGTTGTTGTCTCAGGAACTCTAATAAAAACTGTACAGGCTTGTCTGTGCTTCATAATATTTTTTAAAAGGCAGAAATTAGTGCTTCTGAATACGCTGTCATCTTTAACTGTCTTACATCTCTTTGGGGCAATTATGGACACACTTTCTTCAGCAGAAAGAACTGCTGTCTGTCCCCCACCTACCTCCTCTCCATTTAAGAAAATTATAAGACTGTACATTAAAAAGTCAAATTCTGCCACTGGGCAAAAGATTAGTAAAATATGAATTCACTAATCATGTCTCGAATTCACAGATAGGAAAAGTACAAACTTTTTAGATTACCTCAAAAAGATGAATCCTTCTCATGGAACTAGATCTTTTAAGTTGTTTATTCTCCTCTTCATTACCATTATGTCTTAATAGGTAAAAGTGAAATGATCTCTGGATGCTCTGCAGATATTCTTCTGCAGGTGAATTTGTTGTCCGTTTGAGCTATGTATGTTATTTCACCCTTCTTTACATACATCTTTCCCCTAACAACTTAAGCATCAAAGCAGGTTACATATCAGAAGAGGTGATCACCACCTTAGATCAAACACGGGTATGAGCTAGTAGAACAACATGAGTATCGGGGGTTTGGGTTTGGAAACTGAGACTTATGAACACTGCAAATCATCAGCAATTTATTTCAATGGGTATATAAAGATGCAACTAGAAGGTAAAGGGTATAAGACTAAAGGCAAACACAAATATTAGCCAGTCATCTGCTACAAAAATCTTCCTACACTTACTTTTATAAAATTTAATATAAAAAATGTAACAACATAAAACAGTGCCTTGGATTTTATCATAGCCTGTTTTTCAGCACTGTTTTTTTCTGGTATCTAATTTCTCTACCTGTGATGTTATAAACCTGTTAATCATGCTGGAGGGAAAAACAGACAAACAAAAAAACCCCCTGATAATATCATAACATAATTGCTAACTCAAAAATTAGATTTGATTTTGGTGGAAGCTCTGAATACCAAGCTGCTCTAAGAGCTCTACCCCTGGATTACTGTTACAACCACCAATGATAACTGCAAACATTAAATAAATTCAATACAGCTTCTCATAGGCTACACGTATTTACTGCAGTGGGTTAAATTACAGCTACTCCCATTTCATAAAAACAAAATTTGAGAATTCTATTGAAATATGTCAATTCAAAAAAAAAAAAATCACTACCTCTGCCAGATGTTATTTATTTTAACTCTCCTTCTGTATAGGAAAATAGTCATGCCACTGACTACTTACAGGCACATGTCTCTAAAAACACATGATAATATTTACAAAATCAGCAATTTTTTAATGCAGTTTGGAGGATGAGATATTGTTTTTTATTTCCTAAGGTCTCATTTTGTGTTATGATAGGCAATTAAACAGCTGGCTTATTTCAAACAAAGTCATGGTGATGAGATTTCTGTGTAATGTTGTCACAATATTCAACTATGTAAACAAGCACACAGCAATAGCAAAGATCTTTTTCTAAATTTAGGTCTCCGATAGATTTGTAATGTATCCCACTTAATTTCCTTAAGTTTTGCTACCGTATTTGGATTTCTTATCTGTACTAAACAGTTGCCTCTTGTCTTAAAGAGACTATCAAGAATGTATGACATACATCCTTTCCCACACACTTTGAATTTCCCCCTCAAAACAATACCTAGCCGATAAGGTAACAGGGATAAATTTGAAAAATATTTTTAAGTTGCAATTGAAAACACCAGCTCAAGCTACATATATAAAATATTTGTATCGTGCAAATTTTCCTAATGGTTATAAAAAAAAATACACTTCTTAATTAAGTGACCCCATCAAACCAAAATATAAATCTGCATCATATCTACTGTATTATTGTTTCTGTGCAGTTAAGCATAAAGGAGATCCTCTCCATTGGCCTTCAGTCTAAAGTGGCAAAAAACCCCAAACCTGAATATTTCTTTCACTGCAAAGTTCAAGATCATTAAGTTTCTGTAAAATACTGCTCATGTACATGATGTACAAGTACATTGTTTTCATAGATATTTTTAATTTATCATTATGTACATTATTTGAGAAGATATATTCTTAGAACAAATAGGATATTTGATATCATCTTCCATGCAATATATAAGGAAAAGACTACATAGTTACTCCACATAAGCATCAGTCACACTGCTGTACACAAATATTCAAGAAGCAGCTTTCACACACAGCTCAGTTCCATTGTTTCTGCTGTTACTTTAAATTCCACAAACAACACGTTGTGAGAGAGACCCTTATGAATCTGTGCTTGTGATCTCAATTGTAAGAGCTGGCTACTTACTCCAGCCTTCTAGCTAGTTGCTTATCTATGGCAGGACATTCTCTTGTATTTCATTGAGGGTTTTGTTTCTTTAAAGCCTTTTGCAACAGATTTTGTCATAATCTTTTTGGAAATGGTAGCAATTTAGAGAAAACAGATCACCTTTAGCTGTGTGCTCGCTGACACCTTCAAAGAAGTCCAAGCAGCTGGCAAGGCAGGACCTCACTTTTTTTAAGTAAACTGTACTTGTTCACTTTTGAGTGATTCCATCCTTTATCGTACTCTCTAAATATATACTCACATAGTTGTAGTTGTCTAAACTCTTCCTCTACTTCTTCCCAAAGGCTTTGTAAAGGTTGGTAGTTTTGTTCTGTTTTTTCATAAACATGCAAACATTCAGACTTTCAGGAGCTAAGGATGTAGGGACTTACACACACCTCCCCAGTCTCTTCTACAGTGAAGACCAACACAAATAATTCATTTCTCTTCTCTGCAGTTTTAACTTAATTACAGCTCTTATGAGGTAAATTTCTAAGTAAAAATTCCCATTCACTACTCTGATTTTTTCCAAATAGTTAGGTGGTGCAGTTTAAAATAAATAAAAATTAATCCAACTCAATTTAATCCATTCTAATGAATTTACTTTTGTATGAATGGTAGAATAATCAAGTTTTAAGCACGTACTAGTTGTCTTCCCTTCATTCAACAATGTGCGGAATTTGTTTTGTATGAAAACAGTATTTATCATCACTCATTTTATTATATCAGCAAAAAGCAGCATTACTGATACGTTCCAAGTTAAATTTTTAAGAGAAAGGTTAAATTCAAACAGAAAATTAGACAACCACTCAAAATACAAATCTTCTAAGCCACTTGAATTCAAGATATTCTTTTGTACTAATTTCTCTCCATTGCTGCTCACAGGCTGTTTTACAAGAACTAAAAAACAAAGCCTCTGAACTATATCATAAAAAATGCCTATAACTTTGATCTGACAGTCTTGAGAGTTAGCTCTTAAGAAAGCCAGGCAAACTTCTGTCAAAGAAAAAAAAAAGATATCAAGATGGAGAAATTTCTCTAAGGTGTGGTTTTTTTTTTTTAATTCACAATTTATAACAGTTCAATTTCTAATCACATGGAGAGGAGGAAATCGTGAGCTTGAGTTCTTAGTATAGTTTGAAAAGGTATGAAAATCAATTTCTGCTTCCAAAATGTCAAGGTCAATCATGTGCAGAACTGTTCTTCCTACTTCTTTGATGCTTCCTATGTCTCCTTCTCCATTAAAAAAGCATTACTAGAGGGAGTCTCATCACTACTGTTCATATCTACCCGTATAATCCTCTCATTAAAAGGTTACTAAGGTTTACACTGTATGGAATAAATTTTCAAACCCACTACAGTTAAAGAATGAACAGGTTCCATGGGAAAATAGATCAGAGTTTCTGCTCTTCAGATCCCCAACCCTGAGATGTAGCTAATTTTGAAACTTCTTCATCTCTCCTGAAGCAAAATTATACAGCAGGATTATACTGGCAGGCTTGGTGTACAGTTCAGCATATGATAGATAATATTCTTTTTGTGATTACAATATTCCCATAAAGCACAGGAGTCACATATTATCTAGTGATCTGCTTTGGTTTTCTGTGGTAATATTTTATAACTGAAGTAGCATTTAATTTCAAGGTAACTAACAGTCGTGCAACTTCTATGGAATGTTTCATTTTTTTTTGAACAACGTTCACTACTACATTTATCCTCAAATCATAAATAAACAAAAATCCCTTTGTAATCATATCAGCAAGACACAAATATTAATTCTACTACCCTGTGGCATAAATAGAAATAAATAAACAAACAAACAATCCTCCAGTATATTCAATTAATTCTATTAAAGATTAAACCAACTATAACTCATCCAAGTAAAAGCCCCTCTCATTAATATTATTTGCCTAAAGAATGACAGCAAAGCACATTGGGATGCTGAAACCTGATAGTTAAAATATGCGTAAACAGCGGTCGGTATTCCACACTACATATTCACATTGCAGAAAAAAATGTCCCACACCTAACTTATGACAGTACTATACTGTTCATAGATAAGATTCTTACCTCAGTAAGATAAAGGAGAATGACGTCTCAATTTCTATAATTTGGTTAGTAAACTTCACTTTAGTTTATAAGATATTTCAACAACTACTGTATATTTCATTTTTATGCTGATTTTATCCATGCCTTTAAATAGAATGTGAGACAATCCTTATATCTTTCAAACTGTTACAGCTATGCCATCAATCTCCAAAACTATTTCAGCTACTATAAAAAAATAGCATTAGAAAAACTTTTTGCCCAAACCAAGTCAGCGTATTTTATGCTTATTTACATAGTCAAAGTTCCCAAGAGTGCATCATTAATTAATTAGCAGGAAACAAGCTGAAAAGGGTAATAGATATGGGATATTCATCCTTTTTTTTCCTAAGATACCATTTCAAGTTTATTTATCATAAAGATGAGAAAAAGGTGCTTTTTTTTTTTTTTTTTTTCCCTGGTGTCAGATGAAAAACTGTTAACTGCATGTCTGGTCTCAGTCTATTTGTTTCCTGGCCATTAATACAGAAACTTTTTTTAATGCTTTTCTAAAAGAAAGCAACAAACAAACAACAACAACAAAAACCCCCAACATTTCAGGCACACACCCAGCATTTATTCTGCAAAATATGCGGGACACTGTACAACCTGAAGACTCTGTGGAATTGGTTATTTGAAACTGATGTTAATGTCAGAAAACACCTCTGTTGGCCTGTGATTACCAGAATTAAGGCACTGAAAGAAGACCTGAACCATTTTCTCTGAATATGAGCAACTCTTTGACACCAATTTGTATCAGAAGTAAGCCAACCAGAAAAAACTCTGAGTGGAATTACAGAACAAGTAAAAGGAACACTAAAGATAAAGCCCTCCAGAATACGAACAAAAAGTTAAGTGTAAGTTAATAATTTTTAAAAGTACTTACTCTACAACATGTCAGTACCAGCAAAAAGGTAGTTAAAGTTTTGACAGTAGTTACTTCGAAAGGACACGATGCTTTGATGGTTATGAACACAGAATAAATATCTGGGGGAAAAAGGAATGCAAAATTATTCAACGAACAAGACATACATATTTTGATTAGAGAATGGTAAGGAACAGAAAACGTTAGTCATAAAATTACTAGGCTTGAAGTATAAGGTAGCCTCTGGAGGAGTATTTGCAGTGAACAGTTGGTGTTACCCACACAGCTAGATACTTAGTCAAGGGATTTCAGTAGTACTTCCACAAGGCCAACTGTGCCAAGACAGCAGACCCGTACAAACTGAGCAACAGGCCTCACCAGTGTGAGTTAGTAACACAAGCTGGTTTTGAATGAAAGCTGGTTCAAATCCTAACCACTTCCAACACAGATCAAGTTATACTATCACCTCTTCTGATATCCTGTAAACTTTTCAAAGATGATTTCACAGAGAGCAAAGAGAATCCAAGTTGTTGATAGCGCTGATATCTTGGTGGGGACCTACCTGTCCATGTTTCAGAACAAGGCATTTTAGCAAGCATGTGGATCTGTATCACTTCAGGATGCAGGCAACCTCCAGAAGCTGGTCAGTGAGGCCCCCGTCTACATAGATCTGTGTTGTAGACCAGCTGATGTTTGCTCACTCCCCAGTGGGATGGGGGAGAGAATTGGAAAAATGTAAAACCTTTGGGTTGAGATAAAGACAGTTTAATAAAACAGCAGAGGAAAATAATAATAATAATAGTAATAACAACAACAACACGAAGAGAATACACAAAACAAGTGATGCTTGATGCAACTGCTCACCACTCTTTGATCAATGTCCATCCCATCCCTGAGCAGCTATCGCTGCGCCCTGGCCAGCTCTCCCCAGTTTCTATACTGAGCATGACATCCTATGGTCTGGAATAGCCCTGGGGCCAGTGGGGCTCGGCTGTCCTGACTGTGTCCCCTCCCAAATTCTTGTGCCCCTGACAGAGAAGGGGAAGCTGAAAAGTCCTTGCGGGCTGTAAGCCCTGCTCAGCAACAACTAAACCATGAGCGTGGTATCAACGTTCTTCTCATCCTAAATCCAAACCACAGCACTGCGCCAGCTACTAGGAAGAAAATGATCTCTATCCCAGCCGAAAGAAGGACAATCAGTTTTGTGAAGGGCCATTTTACACAAGGGTGAAATAATTTTGAAATCAAAGACTGACTGAAACAGACTTTCTGTCGGTTTTCTGACTCCGAAAAAGTGCATCATGAAAGCTTCCCTCACTTTTCACAGAATAAAATGAGATTGGGCCCACAGACTCACATCACAAACCAGCTGTCTTCCCTACTCTGAGTCCAAGATGTAACTATGCTTTTATACATGAAGTAACACGCTCACTGTAGTCATGACAGTACAGACAGCAAACTGATACACTGCTCAGGAAAATGGTATCATTCATATACAGAGAAATCAAAGTAAAAAATAGTGTCCTTTTCAATAAATAGTATAGGAAATGGAATACAGTGTCACTGCATTGGAACAGTAATTACAAGGCATGGTGATTCTGTAGTGTATTCAGATTTGTCTTCGTATTTTCATGTCCCCTTTGCCTGCCTCTCCTTTGGAAGTTTCCGTTTCCTTGTCCAGCTATCTTGCTATAATTGCTCTTGCTTTTCTCTCCTCAGAGTATGTACTATTATTTACTTATTAATCTTTAGTTTCCCAAATGCAAACCTTAATAGATACAAAATTAATGCAAAGCAAAACCAGAGGTGCATAAGTAATGAAATGTTATCTTTTATTTCTCTTAACATTTCTCAATTTGGTCACTACCTCCTCTGTTTTAATGTCACTGCTTTTGAGATCTCTTTAAAACCACAAGCACAGACCCAGAGGAAAAATACGCAATGTAGAAAACAGAAACATGACAACCTCAGGCAGAACGTTGAACTTTTCTTTTCCTTTTTTGAGAAATATCATTTATTCATAGACAACACCACTTAAATAGATATTTCTTAACAGAAGTTTTATTTCCCTTCCTTGAGAATGAAAGCCATGCACTCTGTTTGCAAAGTTGTCAAATAGTGTTTCAGTAAAGCCAAAGGAAATCAAGTATTTAAGAAGCTCTTTCAAGCAGGGAGTGTCATAGAACCATTTGATTGGAAAAGACCTTTAAGATCATTGAGTCCAACCATACCTTGCCCACTACTAAACCATGTCCTTAAGCACCTCGTCTACCTAGCTTTTAAATGCCTCCAGGGATGAGGACTCGACCACTTCCCCGGGCAGCCCATTCCAGTGTCTGATAACCCTTACAGCGAAGATGTTTTTCCTAATATCCAATCTAAAGCTTCCCTGGCACAACTTGAGGCCATATCCTCTTGTCCCATCACTTGTTACTTGGGAGAAGAGACAGGCACCCACCTCACTACAACCTCCCTTCAGGCCGTTGTAGGGAGCGATAAGGTCTCCTCCCAGCCTCCTCTTCTCCAGGCTGAACACCCCCAGTTCCCTCAGCCTCTCCCCATCAGCCTTGGACTCCAGAACCCTCACCACCTTCATTGCCCTTCTCTGGACACACTCTAGCCCCTCCATGTCCTTCTGGGAGTGAGGGGCCCAGCACTGAACCCAGCATTCAAGGTGTGGCCTCACCTATAAGATCACTCTATAAGGCACTAAGACTGAGAGTTACTAAGCGGCTCCTGTTTGGGTGACAAGCTTCTCATGACAAACTGCCCTGGAGGACAACCTGAAGATTCAAAGAGGACTAGCAGACTCTCTCTGATAAAATGCTACTGAGTGGAGGCATGAAGGACAAGATAAACCTTCCTTCCACTCCCCAACAGGGAAAAATTCCTCAGATGGGCAAAGCTTCTAGCAGAGTGGTTTGACTACTGGTTTTGGCCAGATTAACAGGACAAAACACAGCATATATTAATAAAGAAAGCATTACACTTACTTTTGGTGTAGGAAAACCTAACAAAATTAGAAACCACAAAGTGAAGCCAGTCTTGCTGGAATCTACAGAAACGATCCAGATTTTGACCTTCTTTCTCCTACATGTCCCACGGAAGTTGACTGACCCTCCTGTTTTAATGTATTTGGGGATTACCTCCACAGCTGAGAGTTCTTGTATTGGGACAAGGGATAAAAAGACATTTTAACATCAACTGCTGAATATTAAATAGTAGGCAGTATGGGGAGGCTGGGAGAAAGCCAGACAGAACAGGGGAGTTTGGCCTCTGAAACATTCAGGATGGAGTCATCAGACACTACCTAAAAAGAACTCAAGCCTTTTAGGAAGACAGAAGCAGGAAAGAGAAGCATTCAGGAAGACAGAGAAAAAAAAAAAAATATACAAAACTATTGTGACTTTTGTATTCATCATCTTACATTGTAAAATATTCAGAAACATTTAAAAGCAAAGAATTCATAAATTAAAGTGCCAGCGTCATCTTTAACAGAAATAAATGGTGGGTGATTATTTAAATTTGGCAAATGAAAGCTGAGGGCCTAATTATCAACTCACTTCAAAATGCGTGCTTTTGCAATAAAAGTTGACCAGGGATCAGCTTGTGTCCCTTGAAGAACTGCCTTGAATCAGCAGACTGAGATGTGAATAAACCATTATTCTGTCAACTTTCACACCTTCAACACAGCTAAGAGAGAGACAGTGCAGAGTTTGGAAGGCTTCCGAGGATTCTGAAATTAACCTTCAATGCAGTTAAATGTAGTCAAGTTTGAATTAAAAAGAAACTGGGGTTTTGCAGATTCAACAGAAGAGGCTGCTGCAAATGCGTACATTTATGTGTGATCAAATTGGTCCACCTTCCTAAAAGATGAGAGGTCTATGCTTAGTAGGAAAACAGTGTGAATCTTATAAATAGAACCCAAATAAATTTGTGTATCCCTTTTCAGTTAACATATTGAAATTATGTGAAGAGAACTGACCTTTATCTTTCTGTGAGTTTATCCCACAAAATCCCCAAATCTTCTTAGCAATCAAGATTTGGAAGACCAGAAGGGAAGATCATAATATTTTCAAGATTTTCTATAGGAATCAGTAGGAAATGGTATTCCTTGAAAAAAGTAAGAAACAATGGATCAGCAAATATTGCCACTTACATGAGCACATGATCTCTTCCATAATCTGAAGTCAAAGTATTTTACTGTCTTCAAAGAATTTCACAGTATCATTCAGTAACTAATTACATTTTTATACGGATTTCAGTGATTCTAATTCCTCTTTGTAAGAAATATAATATTGGATGCCTATTATTTTTTAATACATATTTTCATACCAACACTACTCATTGAGCTTGGAATTAATTTTAAATGTAAACTTCACTGAGTTTCCAAGAATCGCATTGTTTGGTCACAGAGTAGTTATAAACCTCAAACCTCTCATTTGGTTTGGTTTTTTTAACCTGTAATTAAGGGGGGGTTTAGTTGCTGTTTTAAAAATTTTCATGTATTGATTCCTTTAACTTACACTACAGTTTCTTTTTAATAAGAAGAATTTTGTAACTAAACCTAGAATAGGACGTGATACTGTAGTGAAACTGAAAGTTAGGGAAAATAAATTCAAATTTTAAAAATACTAACTCTGAAAGTTATACAAAGTTAATATGTGTAACTAAGTTTGGAAAGCAAAAGGTGCACACTGTTGTTACCATGGTAATTCCTGGGTTTCTGTGGGTTTGGTAGGCCTAGTTAGCAACCTGGACTGAAATGAATGCAAGATACATACATTCTTTTTTGAAAATGCATGGACTAAAGAAGAGCCTCTGGTTCATAATATTTTTACTTAATCCTTTTGTCTGACAGGCTTCCTTAAAGGAAGAGGCCATTCTTAACATCAAAGTTAATCAATTTCTGCTCACCATTATACAGCTCTTTTTAAGTATTGTATCGGTCATCTTTACGTTAGGGGCAGGATCAAGACAACTGAAACATCAGTGCATATTCCTATATTAGGACATTCTGAGACCTCAAGATAATAAAGCCAAGTTTTGCAGTTTCACTTTTCTGTGAAATTCAGACTAGTCTACTAGAAAATAGAAAATTTAGTAGAATACCACTTTAAGGGTTTACTGTGTTCCTGTGAGATAAAGACATTTCTGAAAGAATTAATAAGCATGAACTGCACATTTAAAAAAAAAAAGGTTAAAAAAATAAAAAACCCTACTCTCCAGCCAAAGAATAGGTATTTACTAAAATCTTAAGCATCACAGATAACTGAAACAGAGCGTTCTTTGATTTATGATGAATATGTGGAATTTGGAAACTGCTTAGAACATAATGACTTCTGATGTTAAAGCCTGTTAAAATAACCTCTGAGCTGAGGTTGTACAGGTTTCTGATATACATTTATCTTTGACAGATATAATCTCCAGGTCTTATTATCATCTTAGAGTTCCTTGAAGTTCTTGGAAAAAAGTAAGAAAGGTAAGCTTTCATGAAGGGTCTAAATCCATTTGGGGAGTTTCTTGAGTCTGTCTCTGCTAAGATCAAAG
Source organism: Egretta garzetta (assembly GCF_000687185.1). Taxonomy (NCBI): domain Eukaryota; kingdom Metazoa; phylum Chordata; class Aves; order Pelecaniformes; family Ardeidae; genus Egretta; species Egretta garzetta. Next base: position 5,527,843 of record NW_009258414.1, on the reverse strand, counting down.
TTTCTTCCGTTCAGTTTTCATTCCTAGTCAGCTACAATGCTTAGACTGAAAGATGACGCACCACTGAATTAATGTGTCCCTTCATGAGCATAACTGAAATAACGTAATTTAAATTTTTAAAGTATATTAGATAGGGAAATATCCTAAGATTATTATATGAAGTACATCAGATTTTAAATAAAAGGATTATATTCTACTACCCTTAAAATCTATATGCAAAAAAAAAAAAAAAAAAGAAGAGCTAACTTCATCTTATTTGTAGCTCAAGATTCTGTGTTTATCTGTGTTCCTTTGGCGGTTTTTGGTTTTGCCCGCCCCACCCAGAACACCCACAGCCCTGACAGGATCACAAAATCCCATAAGCATAAGACTACACACTTTCATACAGTGTCCCGCTGATATGCAAACTTCTCAAAAGTCAGAATAACTGCCTCTAGCTTTCCAACCTCAAAACCCAGACAGAGTTTTATTATCAATCCATCCTATTTTTGAAACATTTAACATAGCATTCAGGTTCTTATAACCCTAATTCATAACAACATTTTTACATAACATGATCTTTGCTTCATCTCAAGAAAACGATTATTTAAAAAACATGAATTAAGAGATTAAAAAAAAAAGTCAATATCATTTTGTCTATTAAAGTAAAATGAAATTAAGTATACTTGAAGGTTTTGTATGATATGACACAGACTAAAGGAAACCTTTAACCAGGAACAGAAATTAAGCCCTAAGTCTTTCTGATGCAAATAATTACATTCATTATTTTTATTGGAAATAGTTGTCAATGGGTAAGCTAGATGCTTGAAAGCCTCTGGAAAGATTTGTTAATTAAACATATCTTTATGTTGTGTTCTGTTTGTTTCTGCATCATTCAATATCCACTGTTCCACATCCTAACATTAATATTATAAAAATTTTGGGATAGGAATGTCTTGCAGCAGAAAGTCCTGTTTGCAAAACGTGCCTGTCTGCCTTGCATATGCATGTAGCACAAGACCACAGGAAGCAAACTGGTTTGTGTTATCTGCTGGTTTGCATAGAAACTGTAAAATTAAGGTAGTGGTAGGTATCAGAAAACCCACCCAGACAACATCCACCAGGTGACACTCCACTGGCCCAGCCAAGATAGCTTGGCACTCAAGAGGTTAATGCTTCTTTGGACAAGCCACAGAAGACTGGTTCTGACTTTCGTCCAGAGCGCTCTTGATCCATAGAAAAAAATACATATAAAAGCCAATAATGCACAGTGAATCTTGGAAAAGAGAGAAGACACCACTTCAGTTGTGGTTTCCCATGTAGAAGAGGTCTCAAAGCCTGGTCACTGCCACCTCCACCTCCAAGACAAAGAACCACCAATGACTATAGCCATCGAGACATCATCATACTTGTGTGGTATTATGAATCTAATGCTCAATTTGATTAATGCTTGAATCTTAATCGTTAACAGATGGATTTCCTGAGATTTGAGCATAAAGGGTCATTTGAAGCTTTGATGTTTGCCTGATGTCTCAGTCTCTCAAAATATTTCCATCACAGTGGTACCAACTTCCCTGCAAACCAATGTTTGCCCTGCCTTACAATTTCTTTTACTTTTTTGTTGTCTTTTTTTGAAAATGTTACCTTGTTCATTCAATAGCAGCATTATGTACTGTGGGGTTTTAGATACATGTTGCAGGAGGTAAAGGTACAATTCAACCCATTAAAGAGAAAAAGATCAATGTGATAAGATAGAAGATCTGAAGTCCAAAAGAAGGCATTTAGGTTTTGATCCATAGTTGCATCCCGGGTAGATATTATATACTCAACAAAGCAACAATTCCTTTCAAAGATTTATTTCCAGTGCTGCAGCAACACCCAAGTTCCTGTCAAGATTAGTGTCCCATCACATTAGAGAATATGCAGGCACATAATCAGATACTATTTATGCGATAATCTGAAAAAAAAAAACCAATTTAATTCTTAGAAGGTTAATTTGACCTCAACATATACTTAAACACTAATTGTATTCCACCTATTAATAATAAGCTATGCAATTTTATTGAATCTTTGTAGAAAGATGACAGCTTTTAACCAGATTCTGCAAGGAAACTACGTTTTCCTTTTATCACTAACTATTAATATTTAATTTAATCAATTTGTTGAGGACAGAGAGCAAGCATTCTTTCAAACCATTCCTGTTGTCAAGTGTGGCTAAAAGTTGGAACAGATTATGCACTGTTGGCATGTTCACATCTCTCCTGAGATGCACAGTAAAGCAACATTACTACATTTGTTTCACTGATGAGAATACATTTTCCTCTTTATCTTTGCCATCTACTGCATTACTCCTAAGTGAAATAAGAAATAGAAGAGATCTGTCAAAAGTTACATACCTCAATTTTTGAATGAGTTTGAATTTACACGTGTAAAAGGACATCAGTAATTTTCTCACATTTTTCTAATCTTCCCTGATGGATTCAGGCCATGCTTTTCATTTACTCCAGATGCGATAACCAAACTGTCAGCTATGTTTCAGCTTTTCCTTTAATCTTTCCCTGGAGCCAATAATAAAAGATTAGTAATTGACAGTGGTTGCTAGGCTAAGGGTAATGCTTATTTTAAACATGGGAAGCAAGAGCTGTATTCTTTGAAGGGATAATTTGTGGGAGGCCAGAAAATTGGATTACTTTGTTATCTGTTGTGTAAATGACAAAGATATTCAGTGTCCTTAAAATGTCAAGGCAAGTTTAATTAAAAATTTACTACCTAATTTGAAGGTGGGAGAAGAGAAGGAAAGAGAGTGAATGCAGTAATGTTTACAGGTAATTTAGAAACTTTACTGGGAAGCATATAATATTAATAAACGTTATAAAAAAAGATAAAAAGGATACTGCTGTTCTGGTGTATAAAGATACAGTCAATTTTTGAATAATAAAGAGACTTTTTTGAAACGGAAAAAGTATCCATTCTGATCAGAAGCTAAACATATGTGACACATCATCAACTAGATATTAATGACATTATTACCCATATTTTAGGTGTCCAGAGCTTGGAATGAGAGAAGGTCTCAAGAAAACATTTCGAAAAGTGAAATTCCTTAGAAAGAAATTCTCTAACCACATCCATACTTCACTAAAGTTGTCTGCACAGAGATGAATTTCACTTTAACTGCGAAGTCACTTAATTACACAGCATATTACTACACCAAGTAACATAGCACTTTTCCTAGATTATATGCAGAGCACATTTTTGTTTCCCTTGTAAAGTGAGAGAAATTACATGGAGAACATTAATACTTTGGGACAGATTCTGTTTCAGGCAGCACAGCTGAGCTCAGCTCCACTACTGCATGTAGACATTCATTAACTAATCAAATTGGATATAGGAAATTTGAACTGAAATATTAGCACAAAACTTCATTGGTGTGGTTCTTACTGAGAAAAGCTGCGGCTGAAATGTTATCATTGACAGCAGGCAACATAACACAGATTTTTCTGAAATAAGGGACGCAGTTTGAGTAAGGTCAACAAATTTTTGGAAGTAAAAGTACATTACCATATTTTTTTAAACAAATGTTGACATGTCTCATTAAAATTATCTATTTTTTAGCTGCTATTATACATCTCAACTTCTTTTTCTCTTGTTTAGTAAGCTGGCTTCTTTCAGTGATGTAGATCTTTCTTATAAATCAGTTATATAGAGAGATAACTGTGTAGATATCCAAGGCATAGGCTACCCTTGCAGCTGATGCTCATGCTTACTGACAGCAGGAACAGAAATAACGCTGGGATCCTCATACCTCCCCCCAGGTGGGTGTAGCATCAGTATGGCATAGGTGCAACACCACCTCGTGCCACCTGGGGGCACATCAGCAAAGTAAGCACTTCCCTTGACACTACCCTTTTGAGAAAAATTTGAATTTGTGAATAATTTCTCCCCTAATAATAGTGTCTAGCACCTTTTCTCGGCCACATCCTGTTTTCCTCATAACTAAGGAAATTTTTACTGCAAAATACATAAAGAAAGCAGAATACGATCCAATACTGAGGTCTCTTATAGATAGGATAGATGACAAACACCATGGTAAAAATCAAACTGAACAAGAAAAATGGAAAAGCAAAAAAGATAAAGATGGGTTTGAATTTTCCAACCTATTTAATTCACAAATATTATAGGTTTCATGGAAATGTGCTGCAGTGCCTTTGAACTGATTCAGTACCAAGGAACTTTACCTAAATCGTCACAGTTTGGCTTATGCCTTTTCTTTAAATGTAAAAAGACTTACACAGAGTTTATGAATTAGCTTCCAACACACTTTGCACATGAAATATTTTACTGCTATTAGCTTACAACCTATTGTGCTATATGACTGACTTAAAGCCATGCACATAAGGGAGATGACTGAGTATGTTCCTGAAAAAAAAACTTTGGCTATGTTAGTTTATTCTTTCAAGCTTCACAATCATTTCCGATTTCATTCATTTCAACTGAAAGCCCAGCTCCCCACACAATAAATCCCTAGTCAATAAGGAATTTGAGTACCATTTGAAATAGCCTCCATATGAAACTAATATTCATAGAAACATGTATTTGAGTTGGATGGATACCTGTATTCTTTGAACTCTTTCACAGATGCCACTTTAACCATTCATAGATAGAACTCTGGTTTCCCTAAAACTGTGTGAAGGGAAATGGACCATTAGAATTTAGGAGAACAAGAAAGATGGAAAATATTACAGTTCAGCATATGTCTATCTTTAAGCACACTCTCACTTTCAAACATGCATTTGATGTTTGTAATTATAAAAGTTTTATTTTTGCAATTTAATTACTTAATTTAGAATAACATTTTCTGCAACCAAATGTCCAGACAAATGGATAGAAAATGGGATGGTATCTTCCTATATTTTACTTATGCAGCTAAGTACAGATTCTTTCTGAAAATTTACACTGTTAAATAAACAACAGCACCAGGTTGAATCAACATTAAGACTGGAGTTCAAGAATATATACAGACTAATGAGCTAGATTTGACTAAAAGCCTGAATTAAATAACCACCTGCTTCACTATTTGTGAAAGGATCTAAAGGTCACATAACTCAATATTGGGAAAATTTTTCCCAGGGCAGGAAAGTGAAACAATAAAATGCTTTTTATGGTTACAAATTAGCAGATAATTTGAATATTTGAACCCTTAAGAGTGGATCAAGTGGCACAGCAGGATGATTTATAAGACGTATTTTTTAAAATAGAGAAGGAAAAGCAAGAACATTTTTATAGTGACTCAGAATTGATAAATCAATTAATTCTATTAATAATCAATATCATACATCAGAAAAATAAACAGCTAGAATCATTGTAACCAGATATATTAATCCCTAAATTGAATGGAAAATAGTGACAATATAAGTCTCTAGAGAACTGACTTTTCCTGTTGGATTTTTAGCTAACTGTTTGTTAAGTGTTAGCTTGAGAATCTGGAATATTTTCTGACTTCATCAACGATCAAGAGAAGAGAGAAAAAATATATTAGAATAGAATGATTTAAAAAATACCTCTTAAAAAAGTGAAGTGGGTTTTTTTGCCTCCATTTCATACTTTTTATATATAGACACATAACTACTATTTCACAAAAAATATTTTTATTTCCTAAAAAAGGTATCTGGACTTAAGCCAGAGATGATCAATCTTTTACGATGTTTTTTCCAAAAAAAAAGAAGATAATATGAAGAGTGCCTGAATCACAGGTGTCCCCATAACATAGTGTTTATATTTGTTAATACAACTTAGATGGGAAGATGCACTTGTGGGAAAGGAGTGGAGGTTACATAAAATTTTTGGTTTATGCTGAACTCCTCAGAAGTGGCACTGAAACCACTTTACTTGTATACATTAAAATTACAAAAGATGCAAAAGAAAAAGGGATCCTCAACAAGGTACACTTGGGAAAGGCTGTTCTGTATATGAGGCTGACTTGAAAAAGTTACCTTTCTAACATGAGAGAAGGGCTGCAGTCTATTTTTACTGCACAGAGTTGGCAACAAGTTAAAGCTTTTAAGGCAAAAGCCTACTTTCACTCTTACGACAAAATGTCACAGTTGCGGTTTCTTTATGGGATAAATGTCAGTCAGGAGCACTGACAGGAGATTCCCAAACTCATTTTCCTTGTCCATAACTTCATGTACTTCTTACTACTGGTATGAGACACTTGTGTCTTGGCAGCCCTCCAAGTGCTGCTGCCGGAGCGTGCCTGTCCCCAGCCTCCCCTC
>NW_009258414.1:5510115-5521582 GCF_000687185.1 Egretta garzetta | reverse complement strand
GAAAGAGTCCAACAGGCAAAAAAATTTTAAGGAGCAGAGGATGATACTGGTTACAGATATGGGTTTCAGTGAGTGACTCTGTGATTGACAAAGAATTCATGTGTCTCACAGCAAAATCTCAGACTTGTTGGGGCCAAGGCACACTAAGAAGGTTTCCCTATGGTATGACACCACATCAAAAGGAAGAGGATGCTCCCAAGACAACAAGAGACACAGAAGATAAAGTGAGGGACCGTCTTTCTCTTGAAGCTCCTGGCCCAAGCCCCTTTCACTGAAAGAACTAAAAAGTGAAACATCAGCAGCCCTGACAAAACCCATGGGCCAACAGAAATGGACAAAGCAGAGCTCATTCTCTTGATATCTCACAACAAAAGAAAAAAAAAAGAAAAAAAAAAAGCAACATTCAAATTAAATGTTACAGAGAAAAGTAATTAGATTACATTTTCATTGAAATTTATAACTAGAAATTACTACTAAACACTCAGTCTGCTAAAACTCCATACTTCAGTTGGCTAAAATTCACATATCTAATGAAAGCAACAGTAAATCTGGACTGCAGAAATTAGGATTCCACTTAACCATGAGAAGGAGAAAAGCAGTCTAAGATGTGTTAAATACCAGAGTAATTTTAACTGTCCAGCACATGATTCAATGAAAAAGGCAGTAAGTGATAAAATTAAGTCTATGAGGACTAAATTAATTCACATCCTTTTCCTTTCCTAAATACTTATAGAAAACATTATTTTTCTTCTCCAAAAAACAAAGAACTGCAAGTTATCAACAGCTAAAATAGTGCATAGAATAGCTTGACAGACTTTTTTTCCCCAAGAAAATTTACTGTTCAGACACTAACCTGAAGAAATGCCAAAAAAAGAAAAAAATATAGCAATATAGTTCATAATTACATAAGTACACTTACAAAATTGTTTGGCTCTTACTTTTCTGAGTTCCCTTTTATACAAGAAACATGATATCAGTTGAAAACAATCCAATGGATGCAGGAATATTCATCAAAACCATCTGTACTTTGTCGTTATAAAAAAGGTTAGCAACAGAGAGCAGAACTTTTGCAGTGATATATGAAAGAACAATTTAAGTCTAAGAGCACTTAGAAGTAAATGACAGCAGCATCGTACAGAAAAAGATGCATGCATATTTACTTTAACAAGCTCTTCCTAATGGAGAGACCTTACGAATTGCCCTCCAATATAATTCTCTAGACCTGTAAAACTTATTAACATGCATTTAGCAACATTTTTTCCAAGCAAAAATATCTATTACCATGCCACTCAGGATTTTACAGATGTCATTGCAGTATAATAAACCGGGGAGGTAAGTTTTGCTCTTAAATGTGGTCTATCAGTTACAGGGTTGACTTCAACTCGTGGTCTTGAACTGAAAATTTAAAATCAATCTAGGGGGCACTAGTTGGAGAGTCATCATCCTGAAGAATAACTTGGCAAAGCATACACAGATACTGGTTCTTCCTAATGATCCATCCATAATTTTAGCCTATAAAGTTGAAGAGTAAGGAATTCCCTGATGCTGAAAACTTAGACATTAAAAGGAAAACCATGGTACAGGTAGAATAATTTATCTCAACAAAGTATGCGCATATATTGGTTAACAAAAATTGTGGTGATACTATAAAGACTATTTTCTTATGAAGCAGAAGAAATTGTCATTTCTTTATAATGTTGGTGGGTCTTTTCTATAGTAAACTGCTAAGCAGTAGGCAATAGGAAGGGTTTGGGCAGCTAGCAATCTTCAAATGGTTTCCATTCTTTCCTGGGTATAAAACTTTTCACATAGCTCTAGTGTTGCATGACATGTTTGAGTTAAAAATCTAATGGCTTTGCGTGTTACCCCATTCACACCTGAAAGAAGCTCACCTTACATGGGAACTCCACATGCAAATAAATAAATGGTGAAGCCATATAGACAGTATAAGCCGATCCTTACAGATCTATGCCTGTGTTGGTAAAAAAATATATCTGCTAAGGCAGAAGTTGTTCAATTGTTCACCTCTATTTTCTCAAAACTTTGACATTTCCTTGATTTTGTAAGGGTAGAAAAGAAAGTTAAAGATGCACTTCTGGTATTTAGGAGGGACTGCTGCAATCACAGTTTTTTTGTTCTAGCAAGCACATGGAACGAAGCATAGTATTTTGTAAATTATACTGAAAACATCATTAGAGTTTGGATTTAGACTGACATATGCTGAGTATTCATGCATGAAAGAATCAAAATAAATAATGAGGAGCACCTAAATGAGTTCATTTTACAGTGATTTTTTTTAATTTATATGTGAGAAATTTGAGCTGACCAGTTCTGTTAGAATTGATGATGACATTGATGGGCCAACAGTTGGGAGTAATCTAGAGCATTGAGCCTTATAGACAAGTGAAGAAAATACGATATAGCTATTTTCCTTCAAGTTATACAAATAGCGAGATCCAAAAATTATTCCTTCTTCCCAATAAATGTTGCTATATGCTTGTAAGCACAAGAGGCAGAGAAGAGGAATGGAAAAGGCAGAAAAATATTTATGCTGGGTAAGAAATGCTTCACAACTCATACACTGGATTTCATGTGTTTTGCAGGCATTAGTATAGTAATATAATAAAGGTAACAGTAAGTGATTCTCGAAAAATCTTGGTTCAGCTTTTGCGTAATAATAGAAATCAAATAACACTTAATTTCATTGGTCCTCTAATGAATCAAGTTTCCAGATTTTTCAAATATCCTAGATAATCTGTTTTATAGGCATATTAACCTACACAAAGGCATCAAATTAAATTTTATTAAATGTTTCTACATGTACTAATGTAGATATATGTAAATTTATGTGAAGAAAAATTGAGAATACTGAGGTTTGTGTTTTTCAACTACCACAAACAAGGAACATGTGCATGTGCACATGAATATTACACCTGTTGTTAGAGACGAACAATTCTGATTTTGAGTGGTAAATCATAGATTTTCCTCTGAGATACTAAACACTGGCTTTTCTGATAAAGCTCATCTTACTGCAATACCAGTTAACATATTTGTTCAGTAGAACTGTATTGTGCCCAAACAGCCATAACACTGTATAACACTGCATCTATACTAAAATTATGCGTTAATATAGGGTATAATTTTTAAACAAAGAAAGATACATTTGAAAGACGTCAATGGTTTGATATAAAGCAATTGAGTTTTGAAACCTGCACTTTTATTGTCTTTTTCCTCCCCACTTCGAGTCTAAATATCATATATAGGAGCATAAAGAGCTGTTTGGTTTTCATGCTAGCTCAGGGATATCTCTTTAGGCAAGAAGTAAAAGGCTAAATTATAAGGAATGGTTGGTTTGAATCAAATGCAAATATTGGACAAAGAAAATTATTTTTAAGGATCAAGATCAGCGGGACATTCAATAGTTTAAAAGACTGCACATGACACACTGCATAACTACAGAACTTCAAATCATATCTAAATGTTTTGTGTTATATGCCAAACTGTGTTACTGTAATTTATTCAATTCCATGCATATAAAGATCACGGGTAATAGCAATGTCTATGATCAGTACATATGCCACTGCATTTGGTTTTTCTTCACCAGCTATAACTAGTATTTACAAGTACAGAACTAATATTCAAAGTAGTAACATTCAGTACAGATTTGTGTTAATATTAATCCACCTGCTAGGTCTAATTACTTCTGCTGCATCTCATCTTTCAAATTCCTTTTGTAAAAAATTTTCCAGGATCGCATTCTTTAAAAACATCAGCTTAAAGCTGATGACTTTTAGATAAATTATTTCTTAAAGTAATGACTACTTTAAATTGGTAAATCAGAAGGTGCTTTTATTTACAGCAGCAATTGACTTGGCACATAGCAAGAGCAGATAAGACAAGAGGTGGAGTACATCACAGAACTTCCCAACTGAACTATTTATATAGCAGTACTGACCCTTTCCACTTCCATCCACTGCTCCCTAAGGCCATACTAAATTTGGGGGTGCTGGTAAGAGATATTTAAAAGCATTTTTTAAGGTTACATCATAAAACAAGCTAATAATACAGGACATAAGAATATGAACTGAAGGTAGGAGAAATTATTACTTTAGAGACTACTCAATCAGTATTCAATTTCTCTTGATGGAGGAGGAGGAAGTGTTTGTGGTTTGTATTTCAGAACATGCAGATGAAAGTATCTGCAGTCCCGGTTTGATTACAAACACATAAAAACATGTTACTTCTTTCTTGAAAAGATTCTTGCTGTGAGAGTTTATGCAGAATTTGCATCTTGACTGTAATTAAGAAGAGCATTAAAAAAAGGTGCCTTTCAAGAGGGCATGATGACAAGACAGTCAAGAGGATAATGACAACAAACCTTGGCATCTTTCACTTCATAGGAGGCATACGATTTTTCTTCAAAGACTACCTTGATAGTCATGATGGTATGTAGGTAAAAACTATAGATAAACTTAACAATGGTCAAACCAACCCAACCTTTGGGAGATTAAGAAATAAATAGGTGTAAGTGTATGCCAATGACCTTATTGAAATTCCCCAGTACAGTTGATTTTATCATTATTATCTGTTACTGTATTTATTTCATCTTGAAGTTTATTTTTCTTTTGCCAAAGTACTCTTATCTTGAATCAATTATTTGTTTTCACTGCTGTCTTATCAAACTTTTGCAATAACTTTAAATATGAATATGCATGTGTGTTATTTATCTACATCAAATGTTTTAAGAGGCTTTCATCAGAAATTCTTGTGAGTTTTTCAAGGTTCTTTGTCAGAATGGTAACTCTTTTACATAGCAAACTCTCTACAAAGTTAGTGTCTTTAGAGTAATGAAGTTTTTAGGATGAAAGATTAAATCCCTGAAGGTTTACAATCTTGAAAGTATATTTCACAGAAATATTCCTCTTCTTCATTACAGTTATTAGGACTACATACCAGTTAAGAAAAATGCTCTGCTAAACTTTCTAACCAGACATAATACTCACCAAGTTTCACAATATATTCCTATTCTAATATTATTTAAGAAAGAGTTTTGTTATCTTCTATGGACTAAAAGGATAAGTTGAAATCACTTCACTCATGTTGCACTCAAATATGTATTTAACCTTGAATGTATTACTGTATAGCTTATAAATCACTTATGAGATACAAAATTGATACCTAAAAGGTACAAGCTAAAAAGAAAAAGAGTTCCTGTTAAACCAAGGAAATTTAACTCAGTTGAGTGAGATATAAGAGTAAACTGTATATTGATTATCATTACTAATTTACGGAAACTCCAACATGCGGGGAGAAGAGGGAATGCTCTAAAAAGCATGGGTAGAACCAAAACTCACTGCTATTCTGGGATTTGACTATGATTAAAAAGTTATTAAAGGAGAAAACAAACACCTCTTTCCCCACCCATGTAGAAATTTATAAGGGGGGGGTGGGGGGGGATTGCAGAGGCCAAATTGAAACCCTTCCCGAGACACAACTCTTAAATCAACACAGTTTTACATGGAAATTTGGTGGCCCCATATTTACCTTTTTGCCTTGGGGCCCTTTCCATCATGTTTATTATTAACACATGCAATGTAAAGCAAGATGAGCTTCATCTAATTTCACTGTTACAAACTGTCTGTGTTTTCCAGTGGTAACTTTTCCACTGCATCCTGGGGAATTTACTGAACCTCACAAATACAATCCTAAAAATTAGCCCAGCGAGACAGAAAATATTAATCCCCTTTTGACAAAAGACTTGTCAGACTTTATGATTATGGCCATTAATCACCAAAATAAAGTGATTTTTAATTACAGCAGATGATTGCATATATGAATAGATCAATTTTTTTAAGAAAGTGCATCTTCGTAAATAAAGCCTGGAAGGTAAATATGTTGACTTTTCTTCTAGCTTAATTTCAACTAAATGAAAAACAGAAGACTCCTGTACAAAAACTGGCTGTTTGTTAATGGAAATTGGTAAACAGTTTCAAGCAATAAGGATTTTAAGAACGTTAACAGCTTCATAACACAAGTAGCAGTGGTAAAAACAACAGCCAAAAACTTGAAAACAAGCCCAATTTATGAATGTATTTTTACGATCTGGTTGCCTCCATTTGCAGGGAACTGAGCTCTATGACCTAGCAAGTCCCATTGCACCCTCTGTCCTTTATTAACTTGTATTTATTCAGATATACCCTTTTAAAAGAAGCTGAGTATCAACAAACTGAAAGTAGAGTAGTACAAAAGGCCCAAAGGAAGGTTAAAAAAAGTAATGAAAATCTATGTAGTTTATAGGTGTCTAGGGAAATCACAGCTCTAGCTTTCTATAAGTTAAAATATAACAATTTCATTTCAAATAGCTTTTGTGCAATTCCAGACAGCTTCGAGTGGTACAAAAAAAGCAAATTTTGCATTTTTCTATGATTCGGCCTCACAAATTATGCCTCCTGATGCAATATGGATAGGATAATTATATAGAAGATACACGTGCAAAAGATAATTCTGAGGCCTTTAATAAGCAGCACACCTTTCTGGAGGAATTAGCAAACAACTGTCTGTACTGGATCCTTACTGAAGTGGCTACAGATAAACCTAAAGGAGCATATATGTAGCACACTGATGCGCAGGCTGGTTTTATGTGTTGTTGAGATCTACACCATGATGAATTTAAGGTCTCTACATAAATTTCTGATGTGTTTTAAGCCAATCAGCTCCTCTCACAGATGAGAAATGTCTAAAATACTGTCCTGGGACAGTATTTTACTGCTGAATCTCAGCACACACCACTATCTTTCCCCTCTGTGTAGCAGCATGTTAAAGCTGTTGTGGTTCTGCTATATGTTTTGGCAACAGCCAACTACCATCCAGCAACTGTAGCCTATATACCAATTACTAGGCAAGAATAGGTATAAAGATATGTATATATACAGAAACACATATAATAGCCTAGTATACTAATCTATAGTATAGATTAGGGATTGCTAACTGTACCCTTGCTCAGCTACCACAGACTTCAACAGTGTGTCATGGACATCAAGCTTGTGGTCATAGATATTGGGTAGGTATTAACACAGATCCTTTTCCTGCTTCTTGCTTGTCCAGTCAGCATTGTATAAACCCACCTCCCCCAAATCTCTGTTATTGTTTGCACAGTCCCATTCAGCAATAATCTCAAGAAATAAATGAATAATATAGAAAGAAGGGAAAGTATGTGACAGATTAATGGTAACAGAAACAGTTAATGAACCATATCACCATTCTGAGTTTGAAAAGGTCCTCAAAATCCCCACTGTCCCCTCAGATACTCTGCAGTGCCTTGAGGTTGAGCAATGAACAGATCCAGGGCTGGGAGAAGCAATAGCGACTAACAATGAATTTTAATGCAGTTGTCAAAATTGTCACTGAATAGATTCACTTCAACACATTATATATTTAGTTTATTTAGCTTGGCATTACTGAATTCCTGCTCTACTGTATTTTCATTGTGGTTTACTTTAAAAACTTGAAATCAACATCAGGAAACCTGCAACTGTCAGCTTATTATCCTTGAGATACTTATTTGTTATTTTTTTTTTATTAATGAAAAAATTACTTGTTTTATTCACAGCAGATTTTAAATTGAAATTCCATAGCTACAGAATACCCAAAGTCCCACAAGCCACAGAGACTTAAACTAAACTGATTACAATTGGAAAAAGGAGGGAAAAAAAAAAAAGTAGATAAAACCTTTGACCTAAAACAAAGCTCTGCAGGAGCAAATCACATGCAGGAGACAAGCGTACCTAAGATGGTGTCACAAGTTCACAATCATTCCCTCAATAATATTACCTGGTGTAATATAGCAACTTACGGCATTCTGTTCATGGAGGTGGGAACTGACAGGCTTGACCTGAAGGACCCAACATTTTTCTGTGCTCTGTGAAACATAATGTGTCTGCTCAGGAGATGTTCCCTTCACCCACACATGTTCTTTTCCCAGTCCTAAAGCCATTAATATCTTTTGCAAAGCCTTTTTTTTTTTTTTTTTAAAACATTACACTTGAAAGCACCAGAGAACACTGTACAGCATTTCATAAGTATAAGAAATGGAGGAACAGGAATAAGATTTTGACCAGCTGACAGCTAACACGGGGAGAAAGAGGTGGTGACAGCTCCAGCTGTTAATTTCTTAAGTGCCACTTATTTCTTAAATGATTGTCAATTCACAATGAAAAAATGTGGAAGTGAAGTCATCCTACAGCTATATTGTTAACTAAAATTATTACGCTGGTATTTTACATTACTGGATTTATCCTAATTAAGAAAGTAAAGAATTAATTACATTGTTTCAGGTTTTGGTTAATGATTTTACTTTTTTGCTAGAACTTGATTTTCCCTCCTCCATTTATTTTCCTGTCCTGTAGATTAAAAATTGAAGACAGTGAATAACATAACTAAATTTTTTTTTTCTTCAGTATGTGACAAATTCTGAAGGCCCTGGATTTTCAGGCTTCTCTCTTTGGGCTTTAAAGGAGTGTGCAAAAAAACTAGCTCAAGTGCCTCTCTTCTGCACACTATTAAGAAGACCCATCAATGGTAATTTTTCTTAATTTAGGTGTTCTGTTGCAATCTCTTTCCTACAGTTTCCAGCCCATGCAGCCCTTCACTGGACTGCCTCACAAGTTAGCTCAGAAGCTAACTTACGTCCCCACCTTATTCCAAGGTACAATGAATTTCTCTTAATCAGATCAAAATATTTAATATGTTGAGACTGTACTTCCAGAAAATACAGTCTGTCACCAAATCTTAAAGACAAACAGAAAAGTTCATGTTTACAAACTTTACAAACTAACAAACTAACTAGTCTTGGATACCACTTTTTTCTTTCTACATCTTTTGACTTTTGAAACTACAGTCTGGGCCACTGCCCAAGTGGTCAAAAATTTTGCTCCTCTGAATTGTTCATGTTATGTATTTTTCAGTGAACTATACCTAAATGAGTTATGTCAGGAAAGTGTTACCTTTTATTTCATATTCTTTCTTAATTTTATGCTGAGAATCTGATGAGATATAGATTTGTATTCAGAATTTCTACAACATGACCTTTCATGAATTTGATTTACTAAAGCCTCAGATGTGATAGTTCCCATTTTCACGCTTTGTTTTATATGGATGACATTTTCCCTCAAACATTAACCTGCCATTTTATTGTCTCCCAGCTACCTTCAATATGTTTCATAGATGGAACAATTTTGACTTGTCACAAAATCAAAGTTGGCCCACGAAATTTAGCTTTGGTAAAGAAAATGCATTTTTGTTCTTTTTTGCCTTTGTGAAAGCAGAAATTTACATTAAGCCTTCCATCATTTTTTTCATAGAACACATAGATTGCTCTTCTCGCAGGCCATGTATTTTACATGACTCTAAACGGCTTTTCATGTGGTACTGCATGTCATCTGTAGCCATTCAGGTGTTATATATAGAACTATATCTAAAACAAAACCCGGGAAAATTCTTTTACGCTATTCCATTGACTAAAATCCATGAACCTGTTAGGAAACCAAGTTCTCAGAAATCACTGGCATGTTTTCCTTTGAAGTTATCTAGTACGGTTATTGCCATATACTTTGGATGTTTATCTGATCTACATGAGCCACACGAAGAATTAAAGGTTTACTAAGACAAAACATATGAAAATATTGCAGGGAGGGGGAATCTGTTCATATTCCTTCTTATAAAGTTTTTACTTGTCCAAGAGAATCACTGCAAAACTGAAGGCTGTATCAGAGATTATAATTCCTTTCATATCATCACTAGTAAGAATGCTGAGCCATCGTAGAACAAAAATGATGGCTAGCAGGTCATGCAACAGTTCTTAGTGCAGTTCTTATGTCTCAGAAGACAAAGTGCTGCAAACTCATACCCAGCCACTGTCTGCCATCAGCGCACAGGACTAGAAGATCAACGGGCAGCTCTCTAGCATTAGTACTAAGGCATTTATCAGTGGGAATAAACCCACTTTCTAGCACCGTGAACTTCTGATTTCTAGCCTTTCGATTCTATCCATATAGATAGGTGCAAACCTCTTTTTCAGTATTTGATTCCTTCAGTAATATCTGCTCTGGGTAGTGCCACTTCATTGATCCACTAAATGTAGACACAAATATACAATTATTTTTCAGCAAAAATAATCTGAATGTTATTGAAGCGGATGTGTTAGTAGCACCTATTAAGAAACACAAGTTATTCTTTTGGTTTAATCATTGTCTTTAAAATAAGGGTGCACAAGATGTTACAAAAACATGTAAAAAATGACTTGAAATTCATGATAGAACACCTTTCTCTATAATTAAAATGCTTCTGTAGAACATATAGTGTGAATTTTCAATAAGCTGCTGTTAGTGTACTACCAACCTTGAAAACTAAAATATGGAGCATCTTAAGACATCTTGACTCCTCTGGTCTGAAAACCAGTACAAAACATGCGTTTCCCTGCACACCAAGTACCTCACTGAATGACTCCCTACAGCTCAGCACTCTGGTAACTCAGTTGCCAAACTTCTTATAAAAAGAACCCAGTAGTTTTAAAGTCCTCCTGAAATATCTACAAATTACTACTTTGGAGAGACGGACAAAAACCAATTTCATTTGGAGGCAGAGGAAGGGATTTTCCCCAGAACGTGCTGGTCTCAGATTGCTGTGCTGTCCAGATGAACTGAAAGTTGTTCTGAACCTTTTCCTATGAGTCGGAAGTTCTCGCTGCTGATTCACTGAAAACACCCTTCTCAGAGAAGCTGTTTTGTCACATTTATTAAAAACATTAATGATAGCAGTGAACTGTGTCATCTCAGAAAGCTCTATAATGCTCTATAAGTTTTACTTCTTAGGGACTCTGAAGCAGTTGATATTCTGCATAATAATGAAATACATGAAGAACAATTTTTATGCATTGAAATGCAAGCCTTCACTACAATAATCGCGTGTGTGGGTTGTGGTGTTTTGTCACATTTATTAAAAACATTAATGATAGCAGTGAACTGTGTCATCTCAGAAAGCTCTATAATGCTCTATAAGTTTTACTTCTTAGGGACTCTGAAGCAGTTGATATTCTGCATAATAATGAAATACATGAAGAACAATTTTTATGCATTGAAATGCAGGCCTTCACTACAATAATTGCGTGTGGGGGTTGGGGGTTTTTTTGGTTTGTTTGTTTGGTTTTTTTTTTTACAGATCAGTTTTAATATCCTAGAAGTATAACAGATTAAAATAAGAAAAGTCTCCACTTGCATGGAGAAAAGATTTTGGCTCAGGAAGCCCCTTCCCCTCCCTGACCCTACTATTCATCAACCACAAAAATGCTCTAACAACAAAAAAGGGATATAACAGAGATATATGCAGTTGAATTCATTGCCTAAACAACAACAGAGGGTTCTATACATTTTTGTTGTTGTATTTTAAAAGTTTGTCCTTTGATATGGGTGAC
>NW_009258414.1:5505963-5510053 GCF_000687185.1 Egretta garzetta | reverse complement strand
AGTTTTAAAAAGCAAGTGCTAAATTTTCATCCATGTGAAACACCTAGCTATTGTGCAAAGGAAATTGCTTTTCAAATCCACAGAGAAACACATCCCAAGCTCAAGATCGTAAGGTAGGAAACAAAAGGACTATAAACAAATATGTAACAAATTAGATAAACCCCTCTAGTTGCCTGCCCAAAATAATACAGTACCAATGCTGGTAACTGCTTAACAGAAAAATATTTATGCTGCACTATTCTCCCTAAACATTCATCATGCCACCAGCCACAATGATGAGAAGGAGGTGCCAGCTCTATCAGCACTACTGCTTGCCACCATCTGCCAGTAGAGAACTAATTTTAAATATATATTTGCTTAGCATTGATGCTGATGGTATACATGAATTTGCATTCAGCTCCACAGAAATGCCAGCCTAGGGAAGAGGGTGGACACTTAGGAGCGTCAGGGTATCTATCAAAACAAGGCAGTGTGACAGCTGTGTTGGAAAAAATGCAGCTATGTAAAAAGCAAACAAAAATAAAACCATACAAAACCCATTGCAATAGTCACAGTAAAAATGACAGGATTAAATAAGAGAGTGTGTTCAGATCAGTTGGCTTCAACAGAGAGGTACTGAAAAGAATAAGAAGAAAATTACTTAGAAAATTTAAAGAATTCCATCTGGTTCTCAAGAAGTGAAAAATACATGTGTGTATATGTATGGTTGGAAAAAGACATATATACATTAAGATGAAAATGGAACGCAGCAAAACATGTAAAATGACTGGTACTGACATTTGCAATTATACCAGGATTCCTCTAGACATGGTTCAAACACATGGCTTTTTTTTTTTTTTTCTGAGTTTTTTTGGAGGGAGGGGAGTTAGGTTTGGAGGTTTGTTTGGGTCTTCTGGGGCGGGGGGATTTTTTTTTAAAGTATGCTTTCCTGACAAAGGCAGTGGTGGTAACTCACCAACAATTAGTGGTAACAGGAAAGGTTCAGGCAGCACTGTGTGGTTTAGAGTATTTAGAGTATTTAGAGTATTTAATCCAGCTAATAAAGAGTTTCCTCTGAGTAGCAGCAAACTTCACAGGGAAATATCCACCTAACATCAGCCTCTGTGAAGTTCAGCTCTCCTGACCTTGAACCGAATGTGGCCTGGGGACGAGCCGGTGTCATCCCCTGACAGAGACGGCTGTAGCCAGCACTCAGCTGCCGCTCAGCACCCACTCCTCCACCCCACCTCCTCCATCCCAGCACATGTGGACCTCTGACAGCAGAGTATCCAACTCTCTTTCAAAACTCTTCAGTTTAAATAAATCCCTCTTGACAATACCGGTCTCTATAAAGCCACCTTTTCATGTCTTAGGCAATACGAAAGGCACAAGGACTGTGAGTCCATCAGGGCTGTTTTCAAATCAGAAAGCATATGATTCTCACTATTTCCCTCTTCTCTTTTTGCACCTGTGCCTTTGATCAGGGTGATCACTTGCTACAGGCACACTTGCAGGGTTTTTTTCTTTCCCAGACAGCATAGTATTGCTCATATAGCGTTGCAAAATTAGAGTATACATGGGTTTGCTCCCCCAAGGCTCCAGAACCAGACTGGTAAAAAACAAAATTCAGATTTTCTGAGGATGAATTTTCACTCCTTGAACTCCTGTCACTCTTCATGCACACTATCCATAAGCCCTTCCCTGTGACAACCCCTAAACCCTCATCCTTCCCATGCTATCCCACCTCTTATGGTCCTTAGGAGCAGCAGCAATACCACTGCCGCCCGTTGTGATCATGAAATAGTTTCAGACCGTCCACTAGGGTTTAGCAGTCAGACATGACAGAAAAAGTGCCAGTTCTTCAAAAGGTTATGCAAGTAATGTGAAGACATTTGGAAGACTTCATATTCAGGGGGAGGGGGGAGAGAGAGGGAGAACCATTAGAATTGCTTGATCAGCAACACTTTAATTTCCCTACTTAGCTGATACAGCTGAATTAGTGAAATTAGCCTTATTCGAAGATCATTCTAGCAACTTACAAAGTGATTAAACCACTACTTGCTCATTTATTATTTCTGTATTCCCATTTATTTTTACTGAAATCCTAAAACAAAATTACTGCCAAAAATATAGCTGTTTTATTTCTCATAATAATCTAGATTGATTTTACCACCATAATATTTAAACACATTTTATTTCCTAAGACATTAAATGTAGTGTACAGTTACAGCTTCAATAGAGTGCGTAGCACCAAAAATGTTGGGCATTTAGTGGAGACAAAAGGATTGTGGCTTTTTTGTATAATTACTTATCTCATATTTGCCCCCCCTTCCCACTCTAATTCAGCTTATGTATGGATAGGAAATACAAAGATAACCAAAAGGATATAATTTTAATCTATTGAATTTTATGCATTTATGTCTAGAATTGAGTAAAAATGTAATAATACTGACTTACTTCCATAAAGACTTGGATTTAGAGTAGGCCAGTTCATTAAGTCTCCCCTGGAGAAATCATATCAGCCAGTTAAGTTATCTGGGTTTTCTACAGTCTGCCACAGTGATATAGGAACTCTAAAACTCCTTGGAAAAGTGGTTTTGGCAAAGATGAATGCACACACACACACACATATTATTACAACCTAAACTGCAATAGGCAGAAACCTTCATTAAGGTAAAAGTGATCTAGAGACACAATAGCTGGGCAACTTGGCATAAAGTCACACCAACATCTCAAAGACATTCTGGGTCAGGATTGTGCTAAGAAATAGTGCAACATATCATGCTTCAGGTCTGATGGCATACATAGGGTCTAAGTAGCTGAAATGCTGAACTGGGATTCTAGAGGGTTTTGTTTCTTATTTAGGTAATTTGGAGCGATCTTCTCCATGATGACACTTTGCATTCCCAACAGATACGAAAGAGAATGAGATTTATTGTTGTGAATTCTGAAACCAAAGAATTATTCTCAAAATTTATTTCAAATTCTGAACATGAATGCTGCTCAGTTTACAAGAATAAGAATAGATGTGTTGGTTTTGCTGAAGAACTCCCCATGAGATACAGAAATCTAATAAGAGGTATTTCCATGTTATTTCCTATCACACAATAGCTAGGTTCCTTATGGCCAGACAAATTGTTCACATGAATTTTAAAATCTATAGCTTTGGGGGCTTCATTTCTACAGAACAAAATTGTCAGCGTAATAGTGATTACATTGAGCTTATATACACAAAGCTTTTAACATGAACTTATGCTCTGAAACACCTTCTAGAGGTGCCATAGTTCCTTAAAAAGAATGAAGTCAGCAGAACAGTAGTATTCGTTTGCTTTGGAAAAGAATTTTCAGAATAAGGGTTAATATTAATTAGGATGTTTAATCCATATTATATTAAAATCAATGACTTCGTAGAAAAGCTGGAATAAGGTAGGCCATCAGAAGAGGAAAAAAATATATTTTTGTCTTACCTATAACTGCTTAGAAAAATGAACAGAATTTCTTTTCACACAGGTGCTTATAAGGCATTTTTAAAGGCATTCAAAAGCCACGGCTATTCCACTTTCAATTATATTAATAGGGCAGTATTAATATTAAGTTTGTTACGCCAACTTACAATCAGATTTATCTCAGGGATCAAAGTTATTCTGGCTGGTTTAGCTGAAGTAGTACCCATCTGTCATGCACGGTCTTCAAGATTTTGGCACTCTAGTGATAGGCATTAACAACCTTTTTGTCACTTTCGCAATCTTTTGTTCTTGGAACAAAAAAAAGTCAGCAATTTTAAATAGTTCTGTTTAGTTTTACCAATTCTTTTTTTTTTTTTTTCATGAAACTGTTGAACAAACTAGATCCATAGAATAAGATTGAAGAAATAATCCTAACAAGTCTGTAATCACAAAAATACTAAATTATTTTTAAGATTCTTAACACCAGAGGTAGATATTGTTCTTTAAATGACCTACTAAAGTTTGTAAAGCTAAATCATTTATAAACTAATACAGCTAAATTCAACTTACATCCATCTTTGAAGCTACTGCTTTTATTCAAGATCTGAAGGAAGATTTCACCTGAAAGCTTGTTCTATTTTTTACCTGAAAGCCTTTATTCTCTT
>NW_009258414.1:5505185-5505919 GCF_000687185.1 Egretta garzetta | reverse complement strand
GAAAAAATACCCTCTGCCCAGAAATCTTATCTTGAAATAGAAAGAACATTTTAGGCTCTCAAATATTTTTCTGTTAATGCAACAGCTGTGAAATTGTAATCTGTAGAATCCAGTGTAAGAACATAAGAACAGCCTTACTGGACCAGACCAAGGCCTTTTCTCTCTAACAGGCAGCCATGGATGGGCGTTTAGGAACGATAAAGAACAGACCACAGGCATATGACCCTTCCTTGGATTGATGCATCTGACTGTTTAGTATGCTCCAGTGGATCTCTCTAACAGGCAGCCATGGATGGGCGTTTAGGAAAGATAAAGAACAGACCACAAGCATATGACCCTTCCTTGGATTGGATGCATCTGACTGTTTAGTACGCTCCAGTGGATCTTTTTTCAAGAACTTGTCCAGTAGCTGCCCATCTCACATATTATTTGACCAAATTTAACATCTGACCTGCCCCCCCAGAGGAGAAGTGAGGGCTTTGTCAGAAATACTAACTTCATTCCTGCAATTTATGTCGAACAGAGGCCAGGGTTTAAAAATGGCTCTTCATATAGTGCCCAGCCTTTAACTTCTGTATGCTGAAGAGCCAATGAATTTCACTTGTAAAAGCTTTAGCTGTAGAAAGACATTAGGAGTAAAGCCATAGGAAATACATTATGAAATATTAATGGCTACTCTGCTTTTCAAAATCTAGAGAGTGCAAAGGTGACCCTAAATACATACTCCTTTTCTT
>NW_009258414.1:5453548-5505155 GCF_000687185.1 Egretta garzetta | reverse complement strand
TAAATACAAAGCAATTTTTTCATGGCTATTTGCTTCAGATACCAAAACCATTAAAGTGCAGTTTTTCCAAATGCCGATACTGAGCTAATTTGCTTATGAAATTTAGCAGAATTGGCTGTTGCAGACGACATTTCCAGGAGCGGTAATCAATTGAGGAATACTTATAAATAAAAACTATCTCAATGGGGAGAACAGTTACGTATTCATACCATGGGTTAGCAACTGTTTGCCTAATAAGAGTGATTTCTAAACTGTAGATATTTACATTTCAAGGAAGGAAACATGAAAAGCATAAAATAAAAAAGTCAACAGAAGACCAACAGCAAGAGCCTCTGCACACTGAAAGTTGATGTGGATTGCTCCGTGACTGCAAGTTTGGTAATTGCATTTTTTTTCCCAGAAAATAGCAACGTTTTCTTGGTTATCACAGATTGTGGACACTGATTATAACATCAGCTTATGCATGTTCCTATGCACTATGTATGTTAAGAGATGGAATAACAAATAATTCAGGTCTTCAGAGAATACCTGCAACTGTCCTAAGAGTCTTTGATAACAAAATTTTAAGTATTGCTGTTCATACTACTAGTAAATAATAGGAGTTCATTATAGAAAACACCATGTTCCAGAAGATGTTCTCTTTCCAATTACCACACTAGTAATATGTCCTATTGCTTTTCAAAAGGTAACAACATTCTCCCCATTTTTGAGCTGCCACATCACAAGCATCAGTTGTTATTATTCCATTTAAGCAAAAGATGAATTTGTAAAGGGAAACGACACATCCACAGACTGCAGTTGTGAACTTTGTCTTATTCCAA
Organism: Egretta garzetta; assembly: GCF_000687185.1. Taxonomy (NCBI): domain Eukaryota; kingdom Metazoa; phylum Chordata; class Aves; order Pelecaniformes; family Ardeidae; genus Egretta; species Egretta garzetta. Next base: position 5,504,334 of record NW_009258414.1, on the reverse strand, counting down.
CTAATTCTGTTCAGTCCATTTTGACTGATACTGCTAGTAGACCTTCAAATATATACATTTCCAAAACCAAGACAGGTATGGATTCAAATCTTTACCAAGTACATAGTTTATATATCAGGTTTAAAATGTGGAAATAAATTCATGTGTTTTATAACCAATATCTTAATGTAAAAAAAGATCATAATCTTATATCACTGTAATATCTGAGCATGCTCCTAGAGATAAATCACAAAAAAATTCACCAAAAGCAGACCTTCAAAATTATCCAGATCAACTGAGAACTGGAGAAAGCACTAGAAGGCAAATTTCCTGGACATAAAAGAAAAGGAAAAAAAACCTCTCTGAAAGAAACGGCCAAGTGTAGTAAAAGAAACTTTTTCTCTTTGTGTTTTCATACTTGTGGGTATTTGGTTCAGCTGATTTATGAAAAGGCAGTTTGTTGAATACTAATAATGGTGCTAGAAAGCTGTGCATTACTGGAGGAGAGAAGAGAAAAAGTTGGCAAAGTTTAAGATCATAGTAGCTACAGGAGAGCAATTTGTGGAACTCCAGTGCATGTTTAGCCTGTTATCCATTACCTGCCTTAAAATTCTCTTTCCTTGCTTACAAGGGTTTCAATGATCAGGGTTGTTTGGATAGTAGAAAATTATGTGTGGTGATCCTTACAGTTTCATAAAATGGGAATGCGCTTTCTCACACAGAAGAGAAAGAAACAACCTACAGCAACCAGCAGAAACTACTATCTTGCCAGCCAAGAACATTCCATTCTTTTCTCCAGTAGCTTTTTTCCTAGGGATTATTTCTCAGAAAGCTCTTTTAGCACAGTGACAAAACAGTCTTTGTATCAGTTTTGCCTTACCCAGAGTCTTCTAAGAAATTGGAAGTGCACTCTTAAGAAACCAGTCCTCAGATGGAGTTTTACATCACCTGAATCTGCCCTCCAACCTTTACTGTTTACTGCCAGGAGTCAGTCACAGAAAGCAGTAACAACAGTCAGGGGAAAGCAAAATTACCAGATCTGCCTCTCATGCCCTGCTGTTCGGAGGCCACCACAACCACAGCAACCAGCTGGCACCTTCATACACGGAAGGAAAAAAAAAAGTGAAGAACAAATAATTTCTAAAGATGCTCTGTTTGTTCAGACTTTATTACTCATTTTCTCTGTGTTTGTCCTCTTGGGGTTTTTGCCTTAAAATAAAAATTATTCTGAATAAAAATCCAGTCTGTCTGTTAATTGGGTACAGAAAATGAATGTTCATACACACTTCCTTAAAAATCTGTACCTGTTGCTGTAAGTAATTCTTAAGTTACTTGAAAGAAGTCCAGCTAGCATCTAGACAGAAAAGAAGGTGCATTCTCAATTACCATACTTATCTTAAAATTCATCACAATGACCCATCTGGGTATTTTTTCACTATTATTTCCACATGACTGTGCTGGTAGATACTGCAAAAAGATGTTCAAAAATGTGATGTATTGCTGAACTGCATTCATAGAAAATTAGAATACCATACTGTAACAGATGATAATTGAATAATTCAATGAAAGAAACGTTTAACTTTGTTTTCAGTGTGAATGCTGAAGAACTTGTCAGAAAAAAGTCGGGGAATTTTGACTGCCTGAGGGGTACATTATGTTCGGGGGGGGGGGGGGGGGGGGGGTGTTTTTTTTTCTGAGAGTATTTATTTCTTTTTTTTTTTTGCCCTCTGAAAATTGATCCAATATTGACCAGTATTCTACTGAGTAGTAGTTAAATCATATTTCATTCACACTGTTTAATATATTTTTATCCAAGTTATAAATATATTTGTGTCCTGAATCCGGCCATCTCGCTTTTTACAGTCTCTGTAACACCTTATATCTACCTTATAACTGTATAATTACCAGGGATAAAAGTTAGTTGTATATCAAAGTCAATGTGTGTGTGTGGCACTTCGTAGATCATCTAAACAACTTGGCATAGACAGGGAATAGCATGGAAGACTTTAAGTGTTGAAATATTCTGAGTTTGGTGGTTTAAATACAACTTTCAGTGGTACCTAAGATGACTGTTATTGTAATTAAACAGTCTGAGTAGTGGTAAAGTTTCAATTTACTTCTTAGAAACACATACAAAAATATTCAAGTTTAACTGGATTTTAGGGGTATAGGACGGTTCCACTCTTACTTGACAAACGATCAGTAGCCTTCTGCCACAGAGCCCCTGACAAGTCCTGCAGATTATGTTTTGTACTCTGCAGAAGGGTGGAAATACTTCCAGCCTAGTGAAGAGTATTTGACTACTACTTCCTAACTGTCTTCAAAAGAAATATTTCTTGTGATATAAAAGTTGAAGCATCAGACTGATCTGTCTGTGACTTTCCTTATCCTTTTCTGGGTACGCACTAATTACTGCAGTGAAAGGTATAGGTCCCCAAGACCTATGAGGTGCCAAGAACAAGTCATGGCCTGAACATGCAATAATTACAGAAAGAAACTCTGTGCCTGAGAGAGGTGTTTTAAGCATTCTTACTGATTCAGTCCCCTTCACTGCAAAAATTATTTTGCTGCCCCAAAACATATGCTTTACCAGAAAAAGCTGAAACCTTTCAAAGAGTTATTTCCCCAACTCATTAGCTAACACACTTCCACTGAGATAATATTAACACCGTGAATGATTATCGTCTCTTTTAATCTAAAATATGTAACATGAGCACTACTGAAGCTAATTTAACCTGTTACAGTTTATTTTAAGAGGAAGCAGATACACTCACATATAACCCATACATCTAGAAAAGCAACACACATTAGTTGAACAGTTACAGCTATACGCTTGTTATACAAGCTGGCCTGCCTCACCCCTAATTTACAAGAAAAGCTACTATCTGATTCAGAATTCTATCATTCTTATAATGACATCTATAGCAAGAGAATGCCCACCACAGCCCAAAGACAAACTTCTAGAATACTGAATCTCTGAGAGGGAAAAAAAAAAAATCCAGATTCCTGTGCAATCTGTGTTTATAATCCCAAAACAACTTGTACACTCTTATTGAACATGAACTCTTAATGACACCTCCTCTACAGGAAAGTAAATAAACAAAGTCATCTCAAAGAGGTCTTGATCCCCCTGGTATTATCTTTTATAGGTAGAATGGTAGTGCTCAGCAAATATGTCCTGTAAAACATGCTGTTGCTATAAATTCCATATAATCCCTTCAAGGCTGAATTGCCCCTGGCGAAGTGTTGGAAAATGACCTCAAGCAACTGTGCCACTGGGATCTGTCATCATTTGACTACAACCTAATAAAATTTCAGTCTAAGGCAAATTTTCATTAATTTTATGGCTCCTAGAAGACTAATATAATACATGTAACTTTTAAGTTTATACCTATGCTTGCTGAGCTAAATCTTTAATTGTAGCCCAAATCAGCCAAGCACTTAAACAGATGCTTTATTTTTGAGCACTTAATTCTACTGACTTTGATGGGTCTATGTAGGTGCTTAACATCAGGTGTCCGCTTCACTGTTTTGCAGGATGTACATTGAGAGCACTTTTGAAGATCCATCCTTTCCTAGGGGTGTTTCTTTGTGGGGGTTTGTTCTGGGTTTTTTTTGGTTGGTTGGTTTGTTGCTTTTTTAGGAAAAGGAACCTAAAGGAATAATACCATAAATGTAAGATTAAACTAAAAAATAACAGCTTTTTTACCTTCCTAAAATTATAACTGATGCTGTGAAGCTCCTGGGTACTTTCTCCTTGTACTTTCCAGTTGATGCAACCTAGACCTTTACTTGTAAAAAATCAGTTTTTAATTAAGCCAATGAGTTTTTCATATTACCCTAATGCCTGTAATAATAGTTATGATTCTATTATTTTCTTTGTTAAACACATCTATAGTTTTAAATGACAGGAAGTCAAGCTAGCAATTTGTAAAGATGTGTGAATAAGGAAATTGCTCTATTCATATGTTCATAATGAACAGAGAGATAACATAATAATGCTTTGTATTCTCTCACCCTCCAACAAGAGGAAAGAAAAGCAAAGGAGGTGGCCCGGATAATTTCCTCCAACCCTCCCTTTGTTCTTAAGCCTTTTTAGCAGTATTTATTGAGGAATGCAAAGGAAGAAAAATCATCCAAACCAAGCTTTGAACATACCGCTTTAGTGACACAGCTTCCAAGAACAAGAAAAAGCTCATTCATTAGAACAAAATGCTGGAAAAAAGCCAATGCACAACCGCACACATTACTGCAGTCATTCTGTACCACATCATACCACTACTACTTCATTTAATATATTATCGCTAAAATATATGTTCCAGTTGTATCGCTAAAATAGTTGTTCCAGTCTCAAATTACACCATCTGTTAATCTCTTCAGCTATGTCAACAATGTAAATAAAAACTATTTAAGACATTTTACTGTTCAAGAAACTCACTGTCTGGTTAAACAGTGGGGAAGAAAAGGGCATAGATGCTACTGAGATTTAAAGGCTTCATAGACACAGCTGACAGAGGACATGAGGGAGGGAAGAGAGCGCCTTAGTGACATTAGCACTGTCTTCGCTTGCCCAGATTTCAGAGCAAGCTGCATACCCATAAACACAGAAAGAGTTCAGCTACTCCGCTACCCTTGCATGGCCTCCCCCCCACCGAATGAGGTAAATCTGCCCTTTCTGCCTTTTCACAGATCCTTGAAACACCACTGAACAAGGATATTTAGAGGAGGGGATAAAAAACCCCCACTTTTTAGCAGACAGATTATCAAATATATGAGGCTTGCTTAGTTATTTAAAGAGATTTTATAACTACATGTTGCTATTCAATCAAGTTCCTTGATTTTTCCCCATTGTTTACAGATAAACCATAATGCTCAAACATTGCTACTAATTATGTATAACATTCTGAACAGCAGAGACATGAATATGGATTTGTGCCAAGTTGCTCACTTTAAGCAATGTTCATCTTCCAAGTTCTGTCAAAATTTCTATTTGAACCCGAAGAAATTTTCAAAGAGAATCCTACATTAAATGGGTAAGATTAAAAGTCAGGACATAAAACAAAACAGAGAAACACATCAGAAGTGAGACTCCTTACTCCACCCAGATTTCCTGTAACTGAAGATGCCTCAGTGATCTACTCTTTATAATTTGTTACCCAGCTTTCCTACCTGCTACGTCCCCTTACCCCAAGATATTTATTCTAACTATTTAAGTTTCCTTTTGCAAAACAGGTAATTTGTTCAAGGGGCTTGGAAATTTGACCCTATATGACATTAAGTATTTATTAGCCCTAGCATAGGTTTTCTTGCTGGTATTTCTTTCTGATAATAGCATCTGACTTTCAGAATTGTCAAGTACCTTCAATTACCATTCAAAATCATTCAGTGTCTTCTAATTCACTTTAAAATACATCGACAGAGCACAGACCAAACTCACTCCCCCACCACTCTCAAAATGTAAAATGTATTTATACTGAAAATATTTGTCATGTCACTTCAGTAACATAATTCACCATAAGATATGAACAGACTGGACACATCTCAATGGGGCATATCACAAAACAATATATTGCCCAGAGCCAGTTTGAAATTTTAAAGAATCTTGGGTGTAAAATTGGTTTAAATACAAAATATCCTTCATGGTAACTATCAAGATCTTGATGATTAAGATTTGTTTTCTCTTTAGGAAATTATACAGGGAACAGGCTGACAAAACTATGATAGTATAAATATATTCCAATTGGAATGTGTTGGGATTTTTGTATGTTTGAGAACATGTTAAATTTGGCAGTGCTTGCAAATAGCTTAAGAAGAGTCAAGTGGTTTGGCTTTCATTTGTTTGCTGATCTGTGCATTTTGTTTCATTTCTGGATTGGTGTCCTTAAATTAACTTTTTTTTTTTTTTTTTTAAATCTGTAGACATAGTAGTTTGATTTTAAACTTCTTTTTGTTTGCAAACCTATTTTACATTCCTTCTTAAAACTGTAATTCAAAACCTCCTTAACTTGTCTGTACTAGTATGAAGCTTTTAAATGGCAAACCATTTACAATAAACTTGAAGCAAAATTTTCAATGTTCTGTGTGTGGACTTCAAAGCCCATTTCAAAATTTTAAAGGTATGATTTGGATTTATTTGAAATAGAAATGTTAATATATGGAGCTAACGTTAATACATGGAGGCAGGAAGCTTTTCGGATAACTGTTCATCTATAGTTTTTATTTGAAGGGACAAAGTTGGCATATTAATCACAAAACTTCCATGACATATGTAGCTCTTCTATAGCTTAACACATGTCGTGTGCAGGAGCACTGAATGGAATCTGCTTGTTATGTTTCCACCAACAGAGAGTATGCATAAGCACTCACGGTGGAAGGGAGATTCTAGAAAGGCTGGTGTCATTCTGACTCATTATTTTAGTACGAAATTATATATTTCACACTAACAGATATAAAATTAAGATTAAATTACAAGTCAGTTGCCTGAATCTCCTAATGAAAGCAGAATATACATATTTGCTCTACTTTTAAAGCATAATTTCCACATTCCTGTGTACGTCTATGTGCAACAGTTGGATGAAATTTCAATTTATACATAGAATATTTGTCTTGGTTTCTCACCTTTCTAACTGGCAGTAAATTAATTTTCCTGAAGTTGTGTCTGTTTTTCCTGTGACAGTGATTGGCAAGTGATCTTTCTGTCTTTATCTCTACTCATGAGCGTTTTTTTCCATCTTATTTTCTCCTTCTGTCCTATGGAGGAGGGGGAATGAGCGAGCAGCCTGGTGGTTGTCTGGCAGCCAGCCAAGGTTAACACACCACAAGTAGACATCAGCTTTATTTAACCTGCAGCTCATTTGATGCCCCCAAAATATGAAGCCAAAGCAAAAAAAAAAAAAAGAATCTTATATAGAAGAAAGCAACAAGCTATCCCCAAGGATTATGTTCATTAACATTTTCTCTCACTTGAGAACTAAAATTTGTATCCAAACATTCTACTGGAAAGATAAAAGTTCAATTTGTTTTCAGTGATACATCTTAAATAAAATCTGTGACAATTTTAACCAGTACTGTCATGTTTATGCATCTGGAACAATAAATGAACACTTGTAAACATACAAAATATTTAAATGTCTTTAAAACATACGTCAGATTCAAAGGAATGGCTAATTAGTGCTTCTTACAAACTACTATAGCTTTGAATGTACAGTTTTGAACAGAGAACACTTCTCTGCAACTGTGCAGTATTTTTCTATTTTGGACTTAGTAGCACTTTGTGATTTGAAATAATAAAATTAGTTTTCATACGTTATGACGACTTTGGGTTTTAATAAATACTTTGCCTCAGTATAAAGCAGGCATAGGTGCAAAGATCACTTAAACTTTAAAATTAAGAAAAGGACTTCTGCAGTTCTACTAATGCCTTATGCAGAGAGAGATTTCATTTTATTTGGCTTGAACCTGGTGCGTGCAGCTTTCATTTAATGTCCCTAATTCTCTTCACCTTTTTCTAGACCACATAATTTTATGAATTTCAGTTTTATACCCACCTCTCCTTGTTTTAGGATGAAAACAACTTGTGGCACCTGAAACAACCAATCCAAGAAGTTCAAGCAGGATTTAACCATTAGGTGAGCTAGCAGCATGAACAAAAGAAAATATGATTTGGTTTGGCTTTGGTTTTCCCTCTCCTGTATTATTTTCTTATACTTCTTTCTCTGTTCTATGGTAAGAAGTTCAAGGAAAAATACTGCTGATATTGGTATAGCTAACCCTTTATATTTAGTTAGAATAAAATAAACAATATTTTCTTATTTGCAAATATTTTAGCTTCTCTTAAGTTTCACCCATGCAAGCAATTTTTCTGCTTTGCATAGTAAATATACAGTGATATATTTGACCTTAGCAAAAATAACCAAAACCAGCAATAAAAAATACACTATACGTGATAAAGTCCTAGAGATATTAAACTTCAATATGGTTATTAAAATTACTGTGGTTTTCATTACTCAGAAACACTAGCCTCTTCTTACTCTCACCAATATATTTGCGGGGTGCAGGTTCTCTGGCAGACTGTTAGCCCTGCTTTGGCAAGTGCTGCATGTTTTCTGTGGTTATGTCCTGAACATCCCTTGAGTGTTCATAGTATGATGTAGCCACAGGCATAAACTGTACCAATACATTTTATTTACTTCCCTTAGAGGTCTTAGAAAAGACAACGATGTCCCAACAGACACTTGAAGACAGCACAATCACTCAAAATACTGGTGATTTACTTTGATTAAACATTTCATCCCCAAACTCAATTTCAGAATCCCAAAAGTCACAGCTATGAGCCTCATCGACAAGTAAACAGCTGGTTGGGGTGTTCTCTTTCTATCAGTCTTAACGCCAGAATAATGTCTCGTTTTTAGTGGTGATTCTAAGTGCTACTGCAACACTATCAACCAGTTTAATTCACTGAACTCATAGCTGAGCAGTTTTAGCATCCACTCCTTAAATTACTTCTAATGGTATTTTACAGATCTAGTCCACCAAGGTGGTGATTTTCCTGAGTTGCCTGGGAAAGAGAAGTGGTAGTGCTACTGAGGTACATTTCATCACTGGATAGTCCTCATAAGTGTGAGTTTTTAAAGATTAAGAAATAGCAAATCACTCACAGCTATGCTTAAGTTAAACATTTTAATAAATTCACTGATGAATACCGGGATTACTTTTATGCTTGCTGTTATATTGTTCACACGCTTTGCCAAATTTGGGCCGTTGCCTTCACAAACTTGTAGATTTTGTTTATCTAAGTATTTATATGGTTGTCCTTCCTGCAATATCCAAATATCTTCACATAATGTAACATTTCCCCATAACTGCTTTATCAACAAAGACAGACAGATCTCGAGAGTATTTATGCTGTGCATTATCCACAATCCTCATTGACTAGACCTAATATCTTCTCACAGTATTGCACAAAAGCTTGCAAAAATACTGAGGTGGCCTCTACAGTAGGGCTTTTTAAACAAGAGCTGGCCTAAAAGGTAGCCCTGGGGAGGCTGACACTGCATTGCATCTGACCATCCCACGTTCCCCAGTGGTGATGCAGCAACAGGCTGAGCTGCAGGCTAAATCCCATACACAGCCATTTTCCATGTTGTGTACAGAAATGAAATCGTGGTCGTGAAATTGTGGTCAAAACCACAAATGTAAACAGCTTAGACATGTTTGAAGCTATATACGGAAATATGCTCTAAATTTATAGCACATTTATCTAACGTCTATCATTTTAAAACACAAGCTGGCACTTGGCTTTAGTTAAGGTAGCAGTGCTATTAAATGCTGCCCACCCAGCAAAGGCAGGAAAGCTTCCCAGCAGTGGCAATCCTTAGGATCCCTGGCTGCCACCTGAAAAGGGAAGGGCTCAGCTGAGAGCTCAGAGTGTGCAAAGTCACTGTGCATCACACAGCAGGAGAAAGGTAAAAACTCTTCTGCCTGCCCGAGTTGCCTCTGCAGACACAGAAAATCTGAGGTTTTATCTCTTTGCCGTTATTGCTGTGCTGTAAAATAAATTAAAAGATTTACATCACATTAAGACAGAATCATTTCTGATAGCTGATCTGAATGCAGAATAGGTATATCAGGGCTGAAGAGAGTTTATAAAAATCTTGTTTTGAGTGAAACGTTGCCATCCACTAATAGATATTCAAGACTAGCTCCTGCAGGAAATAAGATCTGAGATTTTTGTCATTATACAGAGAGAACAAAAGTGAAATGTTCAGACTGAGTTTAGTATTCTCTGTACTCCCTTACAGGGGAGCAGAGAATAGAATTAAAAGGGATTAAGACCCAGCAGCAAGCTAAGAAACATCTGCCTATTTATTACTTCTATGATGGAAGCCCTCTTACCTGCTCTGGACATAATTAAATATCTGGTATCCTAGAGTTACCAATATAAATATCTTTTCCTATTGTTGAGTTCATTGACTGGTGATCCACACTGAAGTCTATAGCTCTATGCTGCATCTCATTCATCTTCATGTTTCAATTCAGTAATTTCCCATTGAGCAATTGTTGAGTACGTATCTAAACTTATAAGCAATCTACTTGTCATTTCATCCCTTTTATATCAGGACATCCTGCAATTTTTTAACTTATAGCTTTCCAAAAATCAGAGTTAGATTTCCACATGAATAAATGAGGATTATTCTATCAATCCCATTACATACCTCTGCAGCAACCTTTTTTGGCAACTGTACACACAAAAACTGATCACAACCATTTACCCTAATATACTTGCCAATTATGGTATTTTCTGATTCATAATAAATATGAAGGGATTTGTCCTCTCCTCATCTGTATCTATTCAGTCGGCCTCTTAATTGCTGTGCAACGTCATTCATTGAATGGGAAGTTTATAATAGCTAAATGGAATAGTATGTTACTCAAGAGTAACAAATTAAAGTTCTCAGTTGTCTTTTTTTTTTTTAATACTTTTCCCCTTTTTTCTAAGCAAACAGTAAAATCCCAGTAAAAGCAGCAATTCCACAAATTCATATCTCCAGAATACCAATGGACTATAAACAGTAGTCCATAAACTGGCCCACTATAAACAGCGAAACTCAGAAATTAATTTGTCCAGTCTGTAATACAGCTGATAAGCAAGTAAGTTCCAAGTTTAACAAAGGTTTCTTGATCTAGAACTAGAATTCAGGTTCTGAAGCATCTATAGACACAACTTCAACAGTGCAGCATTTACTACATTTCTGAAACTCTAGACAAGTGAAATATGGCCTTTTATCTTCTTGCTACTCTTCTATTACTCCAGCTACAATCAAAGGAGAATTATTTCAATTCCTCTTACTGCTAATTTAGCTAGTTTATATCTCAGCTTCCTATCTAAATATACATCCAGTGTCCTACTTCAGCAAGTTACTTAAATAACAAAAAGTAAATATATTCTATATCTGCATATATGTTTAAGATGCATCTGGATTGTCAGTAGCATATACCCACAAGAAACATCATCAAGAAGTTTAGTCATCATTGCACATCTTCTGCTTATATGTCTCGCATTAAAGGAATCCAACACCACCAAAGAATTATTTGCACCTCCTGATGGATTTCTAGTATCCCAAGAGACCTTTCCATTTCAACCCATCATTACTAGAACACAGACTATATTACTTACATGCCAAACACAAACATGGCATCAGTTTCACTGGAAAACCTCTTAGTAACATTATATGGGTCACAAATAAAAGTCCTGAGTCCACAGCTAAAGGAGGAAGGGATATGAACTGCTTGATTAACATGGAAAACCAAGTAGGAGGTGACATATCAGTAAAGAACAACTTCTTAGGCTATAAGAGAAAAAAAAAAAAAAAACCACCAATATTTTTGACAATTTTGCAACATACTTTACAGCTTGAATAGTGCCTCCAACCTTCAATATGACTTCCAACATCCTGCAGATTTTAGCAACCGCATTTTATTTTATATTTATATAGCTTATATGTAGAAAAGCTATCAGTTACTACATGTGAGAATGCCCACTGGAATGGGCAATAACAAGGGTGTCTGTCAGGCACTGTCCTGCAAATAATCCACGAGAGGAAACAAAATCACTACAGTATTCAAAGCACCTATTTCCCCTCCCTCAAGCTATTTGAGCTCACTAAGGGATTTCTTGAAACCTCTATCATAGGATTAGCAGTTGAACACTAAAACAAGGTGGCATTTTTTTTGTTTAGTACTTTTGTTTTGCTACTACACTAGCTTTAACACCTATTTCCCTTCTTATTATATTAAATTATAATGGACTAATATGTAGTACAATAAAATTTGGGCAAAAAGGACCAGCACTTCTAGATAACAAGAGGTACAGTTCTATGAATGAATACTCTTCTACCATGGTATTTTCACTATTCATACTGATTTTATTAGATAACAGTATCTGGAGAACTGTTAAAAGCAGCACATTATAAATAGCATCAAATTCCTGTATAAAGCAGTTATCAGCAGGCACTGGAACACTCTGAAAAGACCTTGGTTTTTTTTCTCACCTTCCAACCTACACAAGTAGAGACCAGAGAATGTTTCACACCATTTTTTCCTTAATGCCCATTTCTGTTCTGACTTCATACTTTGTCTCCTCCTCACTGTCTGAGTGGGTACACATCGACACCGTTACTCTTGATTCATACGGACGATACATAACCAGAGTGCAATAAACCACTGCTTATTTAATTCATAGGAAGAAACATTTTAAAAAAAAAGTTACTTATAGATAAGTAGGCTGTGAAAATCTACTATGTTGTGAGAACTTCAGGCTAAGTTAGCAACAATTAGCAAATATAACTCTTGTCTGTTAATAGCACTGTTTTTCCCTTCCAGCCTGTCATCAGCTGTATCAATCTCTGCCTTGGTCTGTGATTTCCAAGGATGAAGCCACAGCATTAAGTGGAAAGTATTTCCTCTTTCATTTGGATTCATCAACAATATCAATTTTTCATTAATGGCATGGGACAATTTCACAACTTAAAACTATACTTAAATCCAACTGAGCTGACTGTAAGTTGACTGTTTGTTAAACATTTATTGGAATACTGAACACACAACCCCCAAATCAGTCATTTTCAAGGTAATTGCTCTTTAAATCATAGATATGAAAAGACAACATTTCAGTACTGAGCAAATTGTGAAGAATTGTCATTCTTTCACAAAAGAAGAATTTCACCATTGTGAGCACCCGTCCTTTACCACTTCTCTCATACTTGCTCGTAATTCCATGCTGGCAGCTACAGCTGCCAGAAAGCTTTTGTTAGTCTGGAAGGGAGTACTTGATTTAAAATTGAGGTTGCATCAGCTTTTAAGTGATGTTGAAAACTGGGACAGATGTACTTAGTGCAGTACTAGTCAGAGAAGCACTGTTGTTACCGTAATAGTCACTGAACAAACATTTTTATAACTAAATTTCAATCAAGCCATAAGTATTACATTTCCCATGGATTTCAACAGGTTAATGAATCAACATCCTGGAAATGACATATGATAATATATGTACTTGTCAGCATATATACTGAATCACAGAATCATCTTTAACCAGCTCCATTTTATGGCAATCACAATAGTAACCTATTACTTTAGTGATTTCTCTCAGTGTTAGCCTATGACAATGTACATTTTTCATGCCTGATGATTCATTACAGAAATGTCACAGAATATGTGGAAAGACTGTTTACAAAAAGCCACACTGACTGGATCATGAATCATAACTGTTTTGTTGGAAGCACCGCAGAAGAAAACATGGCACTGGATCATGAATCATAACTGTTTTGTTGGAAGAAGAAGAACACCGCAGAAGAAAACGTGGTGTTAGATTTAAAGCTGAATTTAAACAATTTGATTATTTTCTGCAGTAACTGTTTCTCATAAGCTTAGTTAGTTGTACTGGTAAGATGAAAACAATGTAAATTGGTAAGCAATAGCAAAACCACAATAAAAACAGATTCTCTGTCTCTTGGGAAAGCATTCTAATTTTTGCAACGTGAAACATCTCTGAAGGTAGGCAGTGAAAAAGTCTTGCCCAATGTCAGAATTTTAATTTTGAGGTTTGTTCTGAAAAGGTTTTCTTCTAAAAAAAAGGTGTTTCTGATAACTGAAATGCATCAAATGCGCTTTCATGATGCATTATATTGCCTTGTCCATTACATCATCGTCAACAGAAATCCTTATCAGAACTATATCTGAACTGCAGAACTGCTAAGAGATTCAAATTCCCAATTTGTAATGCAGAGACAAAGTAACAAATGAATTTATTTCATCACTTGCCTTGCCTTCATTCCCACAATTTCCAATGTCTGGTACTTTCTCAACAGGAGAGTTGAACAAAATGCACAAGCACATTTCTATTAAGGATATCCTTTTGCTAAAGGGCAGTTATAAGCCATAAAGCTATTATTTCTGCTATGAAAATCAAAGTAGCTCACTCTCTTTAAATGAAAACCTTTTTAAGCCCAGATCCCTAGAACACACTGCTAATGCTATGAATGAAGGCAGTATGTCTATGCCCAGAGAAGCTACAATTTGTAATACAAATCTGCCCGAGTATGTGGCAGTGTTTTGCAAATCTGTCCTGCTTCGCAACGGATAGGTTTGGTCAAGAGACAAAATGGATAATGGATAATAAAATTATCAGACAAAGAGATGAGTGCCCTTACACGGGTTGAAGTCCAGCTGTATCCTTTAATTCCTCCATATTACATTTGTGAGGGATTTGATAAGGAGGATTTTTGCTTCATAGAACCTAATTAAAAGAATGAATCAAATATATCGGACATTTCTGCTTAATTATCCTATATACTTTTCCTACATACAGTGTCAACATTAAGTATATGCTTACTTCATGTATACTTGCAAACTTTTTTTTTTTCTTTTTTAAAACAGAAGCCTTAATATAGTCCATCACACCAAATAAAGGTTGCTCAGAGGCACTGCTGACACTGTAGAGAAAAGCTGAGTTTGGAATAAGCAGAAGAGGGCAGCATCTTACCGTGTTTTAAAGTCTGTAGGCTTGGCTTCCTAAAGTTGAGACATTATAACAGGCATATTTTGTTGAATGCTAATTTTGTTCAAAGATGACCTAGATTCGTTAAAAATTTCCCTTTCGATAAGGCACAATATATCACCTTGCTAGTTAGGCATTAAAAAAAAAAATCCTCTGTAAGCTAATTGCTAATAACAGCTGATAACATTTGCAAAAGCAAAGTAACTTACCTTTGTGCATCCAACCACAGCTTCCATTTTACTTTGGTAAAAATGAAATTTCTAAATGGAAGCAGCAGTAGTAATGCTTGAGCTCAAAAACAGAGCCCAAAGAACCACCAGGTCTGAACGTTCCAAAGTTTTATCACACAGCTCTTTCTAATAACTAAGCAATTGTTTAAAATCATAGATGGAGAACATGTTAAGACCATACCAGAAAAGTATAATACTCAAACATTTATGTGCAATGCAACCTATATCACAATTCTATGCTTATAACAAACATACAGTTATGTGTTCATAGATAACATACAGGGAATGCACATCTATGGATGTTCATACTTGTTACATATTGCATGAAAGGTACAGGTGTTTAAAAAAAAAGCTTTGTTAGCCACTGAGATTAGTAAGTAAAATGAGATTTTTGTCAACTAGCAACAGAATTTCAAATAATGGATTAGAGAAATGATAATATCTGAAGTATTTTTTGAAAGAAAAACATTGACTACTCTTTGTAACATTAAGGCTGCATTCACTTTTCTGTGTGATACAGCTATATTCCTCACAAACCTTGAATTGCCTATAAAGTCATTCTAATTGCCTATAAACTCATTCTCTTAGAATTTTAACTTCAGATGCAAACAGTTGTGCATCCTTATATATGTCCATTTGTTACACTTTTTTTACAAGAGTCTCTCATCTAATTTTATTTGCTCAAGCCACATGCCCATAGCTGTCTTTCTATTGGAAGCCTATTAGCAAATGAACATTTTCAAAAACAGTAGTAGTAAATAAATGTATAATAAATATTATATTTGAAGGAAAACAGAACAATAATTTCATGCTTATAAATATTTCTAAAAACAAGCAGTACATTAATATCTTATATGCAGATGACTGTTTACTTGGTAAGTTTATAAACGTGATGTTTGTTTAAAAACATGAACCATGTCAAAACTTATGAATGAGCACAAATGACCTCCCATATGTCACAGGAAATAACTTCTACATAATCTGTCGTGGGTTGTGCAGCAAGTGTGCTGTTTCACACTGAAGTTTCTAGAACTCCATTTGAGATGGCTTCTTGCAGGGATTCTTTAAAACAACCAAATTAACACCAAACAATTCAAACTCTTAAAACCATAGGCACATATCTATTGTAATATAATTAAAAGCTTTATTTAATGAAAGCAATGTCACAGAATCCTACAGAGTACTTCAATGTTGTTTTAGAAATCTGTTTGACACAGATGAGTAGTTTGACAGATTAAACTAGGTACCACTTGAAATAGGAAGGTTCCTCTGGTGAAGACTCTTGCCTTGGAAGCTGTTCATATAGACTTTTGACTATTGCACCCCATTTTGCCCAGCAGAAAGCAATAAGAAAAAAAAAAAAAATGGTAAACTGATACTGTGTCTTGTTATTCTGGAGCATGGCTGGCCATGTGGTACTGCTCGAAGTCTTAGCCCCAGTCCCTATTCTTCTCGTCAGTCAAGAGAAAGTCAGAAATTAAAGCCTGGGATATCCTTTAGCAAGAAAATTAACCTCACTGTTAATATTCAGTTTAATACAAATTAAACAAAATAAATAATGCACTCCAAATATAGGTTATGCAAATGCAAACAATTGTTATATGATCATGAAAACGCTGTCTCCTCTCTCTTCCTCCAACCATTCAGCTGAGGAAGGGCTCAGAGGCAAAGTGGGAAGAAACCAGTTTCTGTTATCGTGTATCATGTATTCAGCTAGTCCAAAATAAGTTTCTGACTTGGTATCTGAAGCCTTTGCATGCATGTCTGTGCCAGCAATGTATTGCTACATTATGTTTTTCAGGAAGAATACTGTGTATTTTTACCTTATCCCTCAGTTAGGACAAAGTAATACAAACTATTTGTGGGGAGAAAGTCAAACACGACTATGAGGGGGAAAAAATGTTCTGTACCTTTGCCATTCAAATACGTAGCCTGGTCTTAAGTAAGAGTTGTATGACTATCAAACAGCTTCACATCATACTTATGAGCAGAGTGCAAGACAAGAACCAGCATTATGTCTATGGGGAACATTTCCCCTTCATGTTAATATTGCTTACTTATTCTCCACACCCATGTCATTTTTTTCTCTGATTGATCATTGGTTTTTGTTCTCTTTACATTCATTGCATTAAAAATGTTTAACTGATGGGCGTTTTTGTCCACAGAAATTGTTTGATTTTTATATACAAAAGCAATATAAAACCATTATAAAGACATATCTTCAGACTTTTTTTTTTAAATAACAGTAATTCTTTATCAGCTCTCTGTCATAATATTTAAGGACATTCCACTCCTTATTGGCATCAGATGAGGAAAGCTATACGTCAGCCCCTGATGTATTTCATGTGCCACCAGCAAAGCACTCCATAATGCAGCGTGTCCTAACTCCTCTACTCCCTAGCTGGTAAGTCAGGCAGCTTCGGGTCTCACTGTGTAGTCTCATGGTCCAGCTCCCAAAGTGGTAGAGAAGTGATCGCAAGCAACTGAGGTAACGATCCCAGTCTGATGGGAGCCTGCAGCACTTCCCATGCCTCACCTTGAGAGCTAACTCAGGCAGAACTAGCCTTGTCCCTCTGTCCCTGCAAGGAGAACTTGCTGTGAACCGAAGATTCTTTGAGTCCATACTTTACCATGAGAGTCAGGCACCAACATCTTCTGTTTTGCTTTTTTCTGTTTAGGCTACCCCCACCCAAACAAGTGATTTTTCATCTGCTTTTTTTCAGCATATTCTCTGTTTCTTTATATTTCTCTTTCAAAGCTAAAAACAGAGCCTGCAGTCTCTTCTGCCCTTCCATACCTAAACAGTTCCCATTTATGTTCATTATGGCCATACAAAAAGTACTTGGAATCAAGAGAAGTTTTCTAGTGTCTGCTGAGAATATCTCCAGAGAGATGGACCAGGCAGAGAGACCTACAGAGGGAGAGAGGGTAGGGGAGTCCCACACAACAAAATCCATTTGTGGCAATGGAGGCAAAGCTCCATTACGCACTTTCAGCGGAGAAGAGCATGGCCCTGCTGGTGACCACCCTGTAATAGCTTGCCTTGGGCTCTTTTTGCAGACTTCATATTTATGCTATTTTAAGGTAATTGCAATGCATTATTTATCTTGTTTGAAACTTTTCTAGAGTTTACTTAACCAAGCCATCCAGTACCAATCACTTTTCATTCCTCCAACATTAATCTTTAATGTACTTCTCCCCTAATCAAATAATCAGTAAGGACACAAATCTTTCAAGTAGAATAATCTCATTTGTTTGAATAACAAACAAATTAAAACAAATACAATTGGAATATGAGGTAACATTTATAGAATGCAAATTATAAACCTTTATTTCCCTCCACACAAAAAAAAAATTGAAGACTCAATCCTCAATGGAACAAACCTGTCCAGTATAGAATTTCTTCTTAGAGTTTAAGCCATGCATTGACCCTCACTAATGGATAATTAACCAATTGCTTCAAGAAGCAAAAATATAAAAGTAATGAAGAAGTGGCATCCTTTTAATTATTTTTTTTTCTGAGCTCTGAGTGATTCTTATTGAGAAACAACCACCAGATATTTCAATTACAGTAAAATATGGTATTAACAACCGCTTTGCAATTGGAAAACATTGACCTCTACAGGCAGGTGGTCTTAGAATATATGAATTTATCTTAAAATTCCATACTTGTGGTCAAGCAAGGTAGGAACAGGTGGTTTCCATAATGAACTACATTTTTATCAATTATTCGTTTATTCTATGCCAAAATGCTTACACCTCTTTGCTTAGTTTGTGGTATCCTTGCACATTCCAAATCTCTAACAATACAGTTTTCTCCTATTTCAAGAAAGCTCTGTGCTGCTTCTTGTGTAAAATAGATCTACCTAGTATAAGCAAGAGACTAGACCAGTTCATCTTGTGACTATACTGAAATATGTCCCAGAGCTTTAAGGAATATCAAATAGTCTGAGTTGTTGTCAATATTCTAAGAGAGTTTGATAATTCCTTTCCATTCATTTCCAGTCACTGAAACATTTTAAACACTCAAAGCCAGAGGACTCATCATCACAGTACTTAATAGCCTCACTAATGCTATGTGATGACTAGGTATTGACATTTCCAGTGCCATTTGAGGGACATTCCCAGATGAAGGACTCCATAAACAGTTCAGTTGGGATGAGATAGGAAAATACTGTTTCCTTTGGACCCGTGGGCAAGGCTGAAACTTGAAACTAAAGAATCAGAGAGGGCTGTACCTAGAGTTTCCCAGAACCTGCATAGCCAATAACCATCACATGATTCTGTATTGAAAATTTCCTGGGTTTTGTTTTCCACTTGGCGTTCACAATTCAGTATATGCTAAAAGCCTATTTATTGCCATTAAAAGAAACGGGGGGTTTGCTTGGGTTTTTTTGCTGCTGTTTTAAGTTTGCTTTATATTCTAGCTTAGTTCTCAGTTGATTGCATAATGTTCATATATTTGTCACAGCTTAATGACTGCAATTATAGTAGGGGCATTTTAGTTTTTAATACCCCTCTTGCTAGAGGCAGCATATGTACTTGTTTCCTCATATTTTATTTATTTCTTTTGTGTCTGACATGTCTGGTAGCTATTATGGTTAGAATTTAAAAAATAAAATATTAAGCAGCAACTGAGGATAAATAGTGGCTTAATTAAAAATAAAGGAAAAAAAACCCAGTATCTTAAGTTGATTATAAATTCCAGTAGGTTCCTGCATTATGATACAACTGGTAATTACATCTGCGATGAGCTCTTGGTTAGAGTTAAAATTCTATTGAACATGGCCCTCTGGCTCTACAGTGGAGTAAGATGCACAGTCACCCCAGGGAAGTCTAAAAGCACATAATTTACATGTTTAGGTTTGGTTTGGTTATTTTTCTAAACCACTTATTTGACCAAAGAATAAGATGAGACAAATCTGGACACAAGAATCACCATGAAACTCAGAGCTTAAGTAAACAGATTTAAACAGATGAAAAACATTTTCTACTGCCTCATTCCACTGTTAAAAGGATTCCCCCAAAAGCACAAGAGACTGAGAAAACAACACAACATTAACATATGGTAGAAAAGAAGTCCAATAGTTAATGAGATCTCATCTCATGTGAAAAATATTCTTGACTATACATGTTGTCCTAATTTCCTGTTTACAAAGCCACAGTATTCATCAGGGCTTGAATCTTGCCATTTTCAAGGACTTTGCCCAAACACCACAAAAATGCTCAATTTCCTTTGCAGGATATGCAAGAATCATGTCAAGTAGATGCCGCACTGTCTTTGTTTGGATGAGTTTTATTTCAGATAAGTTAACAAGGGACTCTGAAATCAGTATGGCAAAAAATGTTCTTTTCCCACCAATTTTGCATGGTAGGAAATTGTAGTCAGATGGCTTTTTACTGTAGTATCAGTTTTTAAATCTTTAATGAAATTACCCTTACAAGTATCCTGTAAAACTGTGAAGTGTTATCTATTCCGTTTGAGTAACTGAGGTACTAAAAACTAAATTACTTAGAGAAAAACTGGTGAAAAAAGGCTTAAGCTGAAATTTCTTAAGCCCTAGTCTAGTGGCTTATTCACCATGCTTTCTCTGGGAAATGTGATTAAATAAAAAAATCAATAAAGATTTAGGTTAGCCAGATAAAACACAAAAGCTTGAAAGTCCGCTGACAAGAATTCAGGGCATGAGGCCAAGTTTTTTCTGACTGCTTTGAGTGGATCAGTTAATAGCATGAAAACAACATAATAAGGTGAAAATTAGACATCTGCTTCAGGTGTAGTCATGAGGTATGTCCTCAAGGACTTCACTTTTACTTCTCACAGTGCTAAGTGCACATGATGAATTCCTGACCCCATTGACATGAATGGTGAAACTCCCTTTACTTCAGACTGGCTACAGGTTCACCCATACTCAGGCAGGGGTAGTGCAGAAGGCTTAACATCAAATTCACATCTCGCTCACTAGGAGGCTGTCTCAGCCACTGATTTTAAACGTGGCAAAGGAGACAAGTTTGAATACTAAAAATCTGGGCTGTACAGAAGCCCCTAGTGCAACACTCAAAAAAAGCAGGGAGTGGCACAATTTTGATGAAATAGTAAATTAATGAAATGTGCACTTTTAAGTATAATCATCTTTGCAAAATTAAGTGGGTTTCACTCAAAACTTTTGTTTTATATATATATACTGATATATATAAAATTATAAACCTCTAAGGGTTTTTTCCACAACTTTAATTTTAATTTCAAACCACAATAGTCTTAAGAAATAACCTACATTTAAAGTGGTTTAAAAGCTAAGGTCCTGAAAATGAAATACAAACTGTTGTGTTTCAAATAAATATGTCATGCTACTGCAAAATATTTTCCCTGGTTTGTGTTTCATTGTTAGTCATCTTCAGCTCATCAAGCCAAAAAGATCAATTATCTGACTAGCTTTATACAAAAATCTCAAACAAGAGATAACATACATAGCTTGTGAATCTAGAAAATCATCAGCAGCGGTCATGATCTGTAGCTTCTGCCATGTTTGATAGGAAGCAAGGTCAACAAACTTTCAGAACTGAGCTGAAAAAAAATAGGTGCTTTCTCACTGAGGGAAGATGCATCAGACCTACCGCTGTCTGGAGAGAAAGTAGAATATCATTCTTAAATGACAGTGGAAGAAAATGTAGTCTAGCTAATTTAACTTTCTTCTCTTTTTACATGCAAGCACCATAGATCAGGGGATTAGCTACACTGTTTACAAGAAAATGTACAGACCTTTAAAACTACTTGCTGGCTATTTATTTGGTGCAAGAAATCCTGTAACTACAGTTCTATTGTCGACAAATATACTTCGCTCCTTTCTAGCTCTTGCAATGATCCTCTTTTCTCTTTTTGACAGAAACATCTGGTGTCTTCTAGGGCAGCATAATAACCTAATAATGCTTCAGAATTAGCAACTACAGTCTACAAAGACCTCTGTCCAAATGTCTGTAGACTATTTATATTTTACTTATCAGTGGTAAATAAAAATTTCATAAACTTTATTAGGTATTTCTGACTGGGTTTTTTGTGTCTGTTTTTGGTTTTAAACAGACAGGGCATTGTGAAGTACTGTAATTCTGCATAAAGAACACTCACTTTGCGATTAGTTTAAATTTAATCAATCCTAATTTATAGCTGGCCATACATGTTTCCCCCTCAGCCTATTAATTATGGATCAATTTGCAAAAACAACTAATTGTTTATTTTTTTAACGTACCTTTATCATACATATGTATATTACAAAGCAGTGTAATTGTAAGGAAAGAACAAGTCAATTGGAGACATTTCTATTAGAAAAAAAGATGACAGTTACCCATGAATGGAATTCCCTGCAGTATAAAAAGAGTATTAGGAATAGCTTAATGCAAGAGCTGTGTAATGATTAAAGATAAGATCTGGAAGACCATCAGAATTTGCTATCCTATAACCCTCTCCAGTAATTCCTATATCCATGTAATATTACAAATTACTTGCAGAAAAGAATAAGCCAGGATTGATTGCTCATCATGTCTTCAGATAGAAGAACAAGTCGTCACCAAAGATGTTAGTAGACGGCAAAATCCGAACAGACAAAATTCACATGATGTATAGTTCAGCCGTGAACTGCCTTGTCACAAAACGCGATGGACACAAAACATTAACCTCTCTGGTCTCTGACTTGAAGCCTGTGAATGGGAGGGAAATCCACTGAGGGTTACTGTATAAACCAAAACTACCTCTGGCTCAGAAAGTCTCTGCTCCACAAATTCTTACACGTCCCTTGACATCCACTTTTGGCCACTGTCACAAACAAGAGAATTAAATGGGCGTTTAGACTGATCTAATGCTGTCGCTTTTTTGTCTTTACTAGGCTCAGGCAACACTTTTATATTGGGAAACCAATAATGTATATGAACTCACTTACGGCGACCCTGAGAAAGGGTATCTCTCCTTAAATTATTTCCAACCTTTGTTTCAGGAAGACAATGACTGTCAGATAAGGTAGAAAAATGAACAGTCTTTATATGATTAAAAAGATACCTGAACAGCTGTAGTAAAGACAACTATGTACTATGTAACAATCGTGTGGGAAATACAGGTATAGCCCCTATACTATGAAAACAAAATTCTTCCTAGGAAGAGAGAGACAGGAAAAAAACCAAAGTTTCTAGCAATAACAATAATTATTGCAAGTGTGCTGCTGTTATGTTTCTTCAGTCAGGTGTACCATCTAATATATTACTGATTTAACCTAAACACAGTTTAATCAAAAAAAGGTGCCCTAATCTGAAATAAGGCTCTCTGTGGCAGCCTGACGCATTGCAGTTATATGGCTGTGCTTGGTTATTAGTAGTGCCACCAGCAGAACAGAACTACAGTTAGATTTTTAATGCCCTGTTGCTATGGCTTACTTTAAAAAAGCATGATATATCAGCCAAGGCACATTTTAACCTTCTGTAACAGCCAACTATTTTAGACCAAGCCACACAATGAACTGCAATCTTTTGGCCTAGGTTTGGATTGTGGCCAAGGACAGATTCATTTAAATCACTGTGCAGTTTGTCCAACTAAAACAATGGTTTACACACCATTTGATTTACGTACTCCCTGTCCTTTTCAGTGGTACTGACACCTCTGAAATTTTCATATACTTGGAATGCTAAATTGCATTTATTAACTTACTTTTTCTTAATCGCCTTTTGAGGACACTTTTAGAAGTAGCCTATTGACTGCAAAATCAAAAAACCTCATAGTATAAGACTGTGTGTGGGATCAGGCCAATGCATTTTTCTAAATGCAGATTCACTATAGAAAAGTTTCTAGGGAGAGAGATACAGGTATGAAGGAATCCAGATGCATACAGCGTTGTTTAAACATTTTGATGCTATGTTCAGTTAGATATATGAGTAATTACTTCCCGTCTCATGCCAATATTTGGCATAACTGGCATGCCAATTATGGTGCCATTCTAATGGCATTAGAGTAAAACGTATTTCTAAGGTAAAAAAACCCCAACCAAACAAAAAAAGACTAAGACAGCAAATGCAAATATACTCAGCACTTAAGTTTAACAAACCTGTGAACTAGTGCCACGTATTTCTGTGGCAGATGCTGTAGCGATATGTGTTTGCCCCTGCTTTACCTACACCAGGATGACGCTTCTACAAGAAGTTAGCTAACCTTGGAGTAAAGGTGCAGATACACTGCTTTGTTCCGTCTGCTGCTGCTTATTAACAGGCAGAGCCCTGACGCTCACTTACACCACAACAAACCTGATTTTCTGCTTCATATCACATTTACAACTTAAATTCCGTAGCTCTTGCTATGTTGGAAAGGTTGATATTCTGCTTGCCTCAAAGTGCAACGTGCAAGCGTATATCCAGTTTTCTATTTTAAAGAAAAACAATATGACATTTGGTCAGACTTCTATGATAAGCACAAGCTTATGAATAATTACTCTCTATGCTACATTTCATTCAGGTGCTGTATCTATAGGAAAATAGTAGGACAAATACAACTATCAACCTGCTGGCATAGAATTCATGTTTTTAAGCTATTTATTAAGAAAGGGTAAACATTTGATTTCCCATTCATCATGAAGTCCTAAGAACATTTTATTTAAAATGCTGAAGCAGATGCCTACAAAACCTTGATTTAGAATTAACCTTGAAGACAAAACCAGCACCACTTTATTAAACTGCTGTGCTCTCTTTTTCTGACCAAAGCAATTCTGTCTTCTAGCTAAATAAAGCAAACTTCAACATCATAGACGTGTTTGATCAGCACGATGGTTTTTAATAATAAATAAAAGAAAGATTTATGAATGGCCAGCCATTGTTGACAATTCACGTTTCTATATTGATTTTGGTTTCAAGCAAAATTGCTCAAACAAGATCTTTTTTGTTATTTTTAATACATTATTTTTATAAACTTACACTGAATACTCTGTCTAACCCATAAAATAGTTTTACAGATGAGTAATTTTAAAATAAGTAAATCAGCAAATTAGATACCTGATTTCAGGGTATCAGTTTTTCACTGATATGATACCAAGTTTTGTGTTTGCTTTACTCAGACCCCCCTTTTTTCCAAGAGATTTACAATATTTCTCTAGAAATTGTGTTAGCGCAGAAGACAGTTTCAACTTTTCAGTGGAATGTGAATTATAACTTTCCATAATAGTTTTCCTTTATGCAGGAAAAGATTCTTTTTAAAATCTGGGCAGGCCTTCAAACCAATGACTAACTCATGAATAATTTTATATCACCAAGCGCACAAATCCCACTGAAGAATATACTAAGCAATTCTCATAACTTTTTTCTGCCTTCATTTAGAGGAAAGACACTATTAAGGAAGTTATTTGTAAATGGTGGCTCTGTATATTTTATTTTGTTTGGTTTGCTTCGAGTAAGGTTTTCTTGTCATTTTGAGAAAAAACGTGGAAGACAGAGGAAAAAAGTGTTCCTATATCTTAAATATCTAAGTAACTTACACAATGATACCTACAATATATAGGACATACTATGTTTGAAATTTTTCTGTGTGTATATATATTTATGGCTTAGAGGACAAGAATGCTTTAGTGTAAAATAAATCCCGGGCAGACATTCAGAAGTACTAAGCACACATGCCATCAACAATTAAGAAATATTACCTCTGGGTCCAGTCTAAAAAATACCAAAATCTTTCAAGATGCAATGAAAATTCCTAGCTATTTCAAAGATGCTTTTTTAAGGGAAACAAAACCTTAATGTAAAAATATTAACTCGGTAACTGTGATGCATTATTTTCCTGTACATAAAAAAAAAACCCAAACCAATAGCATCCTGGCTTGTTTTTCCAATCTGTGTCTGGACAGTGCTTTCAGCTTTTTGCTATAGTAAACCATATCTCCAGCGCTGAGACGGAGAGTTGAAATGTTAGAAACGCTTTCTTTTTTTAAGCAGTCAATAAAGATTGCACTTTAAAATTTTAAATGCAAATTTTTCATAGAAGTTTATTGATTGTCCCTAGGTTTAAGTATCATGATTTAATGTCTTTGCAACAGTGCTGTAAATATAAATTTATCAGTTATTTTGTTGCCTATCTCAGTTAAGTTTAATAGCTTATTTTATGAGGTTTTAGATGAAAGTGGAAAAATTAGATATCAGAATGCACAGCATACAATGTAATTATAAAAACTGTTATTTTAATATTTCTTAAACATTGTGTGCCATAATTTACAGTTGCATTACAAGCACTATCTGGTTAGATATCTCTAGAAACTGAGTTTCAAATGTTTGTTCCTCTCAAATCATTTGGGGTGGAGAGAGGGAGGAGGGGGACTACTGAATAGAAATGTTATACAATAATCTATGGTCGTTAACTATGGTCATCTAAAAGCTCTTTCTAGAATATATGTATTTTATCACCATTTTATGTGTTTCCAGACCAACAAAGGTTTTTTGAATGTGCTCAAATTTCACTAAAGTGTACATTTGAATAAAGTCAAAACTACATAATATGCATAAATAAGAAACACCATATGCTCACACTTGAAGGATCTTTATAGTTTAATTAAACGTACAAGATGAGGTAGCTCTTAACAGTTTAACTGCTACTTAAGTATGCTTTTTAAAGCATGAAGAAATGTAGATTTCTGAGGAACTGACAAACATATCCACCCAAAACTCATACATTGCCTAAACTAAGTCAAAACTAGGAAAGGTCACATAATCATTTTCACTGTTTTTTCAACTTTGCATGTTTCTATGGTAAAGCTGGTTGAATAATTCATAGATATGAACTCAAGTTAAAACTTTAATTTTCTTTAGCTTTGCTCTTAACTACTCATTAAATAATTTTCAGAAGAAAAATGAATAAAAGACTGAAAAACAAAAAAAAACATACTAGATATTTCTTTTTATGAAAAAAACAGTAATAGACCCAAACTGAATATCTGTATTTGTTGTCTTAAAACTAAATGCTATAACCTTTCACATGTTTCGCAGTTCTTTATGAGGCAGGCCAATCTCAAAGACAGAAAACAGAAACAAATAGCTCAGTTTTAATAAATTTGCCAACTACTTTGACTCAAGCAGAATAAAGAAAATTTCCCCTTTGGCCTCACACATACATTCAGGATAATTAGCCTCATATAAACACCCAACCTTCTGCATGTTGTCTCACTCTAGTGATAATATAAACTACGAATTACATTATCAGCTGACTTTCTGAATTGAATGTGCGACTGACATTCTGATTTTAACGTGCAATTCTAGTCGCTGATATACCGATTAACACATTAATATTAAACAGATCTGCATTAATTAGTACCAATTAATGTGAAGGATAAGTTCATTTACAAACCATATCATTCAATATACAAGCCAATGTGTGCCAAACAGTATTATGCTAATTCGACAGCCTGTATTTCAAAAGTCTTATTAATTTGGTTGGGTAATCTGTTCAGGGGTTAAGATCACTTGAAATATTATGTTTTTCAGAGCCAGGCAGGTGCAGCTACAGTTCAGTTACAGATCTAATTTCATTTTTTCTGTATTGGCAAATCGGAAGCTTTATACAGAAGATAAAAGACCATGAACAGAAGTATTTCTTGAAAGTTTCTTTTCAAGTTTAAGACTTTTTCTAGCATAGGTTTCAAGCCTTTAGAAATTTTCAAACTGAGATTTGTTTATAAAAGTAAATATTTTTGCTCCAGTAGTCTTTGATCTTATGTTATTTCAATAACAATTACTACAGAGCCTCAAGTGTTTTGAGCTGACTCAGAATACACTCAAAAATAGTTGTTGCAAGCCTTCGCATAGCAGGTTTTGTTCTTGTCGCAGTGTAAATATTACCAAATACACTTATTTTCCCCACATCTTATTAATATCAGCCAAATATTTGTAAGGTTACATAAAAATGTTGTATGTGATTCCTTAAATCACTAATTTGGATTGCAGTAAACTTGAATATAACCAGAATACAGTGATTAAAACCTAAGAATAATATTCCAAAATTGAGGAATAGTAGTGGGTGATGTAATTTATGACTCGTCTGTGATGCAACTGGTCTTGATTGTCAACACTTGTTTGGAGGTTAAACACAACAAAAGTAAATTTACTGAATTTACTGAAATTCAACAGACACGACGTATACAAAATGACTGCATTTTCGCGCTAGGAAGGTTTGTTCTGACACAGTAACCTAAAATTGTCCGTAGAGAGTTAAGACTGCTTTCTTATAAAAGCGTCAACAAAGCTTTTTTTTATCTTTTCCTCCCCACCGAGGCATTAGCCATTGTGGTTCAGGTTTTAAGACACCTAGCAGTGCGGTAGTTTCAGGAGAGATTATAACTCCCCCATCAAGAAAGTCCTGAATATGCAAGACTTTCTTTTCTGCAGTGTGAAGATGAGGCTTCCTATGACTGCCAAGCACCAGCCATCTATTCTGAGAATGGAGGTTTCGGGGACTATTAGCATCTTACACCATTTACAACATTTCTCCTTTAGTGTCACCTTTAGTCATGCAAAATCCTATGCAGGATCCCACCCCCCCCTCCGGCAAGGCTGCAGACTGACGGTGTTCTTAGCGCAAAAGCATGGCTAGGGACAACTTTGCTGCTGGTGTCCTGGCTGCTTGTTGAACACAAGAGAGAACTGTTGGACAAACAAAAGCAGGCATGGAAGTTTACATACACATTAAGACAGTGGTTAAAATCCTCAAGAAAACATTCCTTTAAAAAAAAAAAAAAAAAAAAGCGTGGCAGTTGTTACTATTGTTAGAACTGGAGGAATGTCAATTTTGTGATTTGTTCTCAGCCAATTGCTACTTGGTGCAGTACTTCACTACTCTTGCCTGGACCATTTACATGGTTTTTGCACACACGAACAATGTTTATGCAATATCTGAAATGGCTGCCAGAAGACAAAGCCATGGAGAGGAAAAATATTGTACTTTCCCCACCCCACCCCCCATTCCTGAGTATGAGAAATATAGCTGGTCACTTTGAGCCTGAAAATAAATAGCAAGGACTACTATACTGGGAATAACTGCTGGCCAATTCCCTGCCTTATTTATCTCAGTGATGTACAAAAGTGTTCCTTGGAGGGAATTAAACTGTCCGTTGCATTGTCCCCAGGAACACAATTAAGATTATTCACACCAATAGCATCACATTATATTGCATGATATCACGGACTGTATTACATGACAGAAAACTTCAAACTCAAGTATTAAAAGAAAATACTATGATTCACTTATTTTCAAAAAGGTGGATCTCAGTTTCTGGAGAATCTTATCTCAGTATTTTTCATCTATGCTTGAAATATTTGCTATATACTGCAAAAAAGATGAGCTAGTCCTTAGAATGACATAAACAAGTGTGAAATAGGAGGTGGATGATATACGGGAAAAAACCACCACGATAGCACCGGAAAGATTTGTCTTAATTAACAGAGGGGAAGCAAGGGTAGTACAGGTTATTTGAAGTTATCTAATTATTTCTTTTCCCTCCCTATTTTACTTAGTCGATTCTGGTTTGATATTTACTTCTTGCTTGCCTGCCATTTGAGTTTGGTCTTGGGACTAGAACAAGTCTTTTCTACTTCCATACAGTATAAAATATTCCTTCATTATCACTCTAACACTACTGTCCTACCTTACTGTGAACTAAAACCCACTAAACTTTCCTTCTGAGCCTCCACTTGCTGATTTTGATCCCATTCAGGGTTTGATTCAATATTAGAAGCCTTTTAGGTTTGAAATTGTCAGCATTATGGAGGTGTGCTCAAAAGTAATCAAAACCAGTAAAAATGTTTGGAAATGAACCATTGTGTTTTATAAAGCAATTTCAATAGTAATTTGACAGAAAAGGTAAACAGAACACATCTAAATTTAAAAACCTGTATTAGTCAGACAGAAGATAAGAAGGAAGATTGGAAACAATATCATGAGAGATTGGCTGCTTGAGCTAAATACAAGCTATTTTATTTTCCTGAAGTGGAATTTTATTTGTTAAAATCTGAGAGCCAAACTCGCCATGGTACAATGCTGTATTGTGTGGCCCTGAGCAACTGCTGGATTTACTGTATAGGTTGCAGAGCCCTTGTAATTATAAACCTGCATGTTATCATTAACACGCCAGACTGCCACATTTAGAGCTAAGTTTACTCAGAAAAAACCCAAAGAAAGCCCATTGCCACCGGGCTTTGGGGGGCCGGGGAGGAAGGAGGGAGAAATACTCTGAGAACAGGTTCCTGAAGGCAAGGTCTTATCAGTCCAGCACTGCTATCTTTCTCCAAGTACGCCTGAGAAGGTCAGAAGGAATAGGAATTAAATGATCACAACCTGCCCTGCTCAACAATACGCTATCACTTGTCTGCAATCTGTTCAGAGGCTTCAGCTCAAAAAGAGAAAGACTGAGAGTGGCAGGAGTATAAAAGAAAGTCTGCTTGATGCTATTAGACTTCTAGCACACGCCAAAAATCCCTAATATTTTTATAAGAGTCATAACAATAAAACCAGTTTTAGCTCCATTCATTCAGGTAGAAGCATCTGTAATGTGTACAAACTCATAAAATATATATGCTTAAATGAGTCACAAAATGACGACAGTGTCTTAGAAATACATCAGTATTATACATGATAAAATGTATGTGTTTATTTATGATTTACTGGGTGCACACTATATGCTTTGTTAGAAACGAGATGTCCAGGTTGCACACAGCTTTATCCCAGTAGCTGCACTAAATGTGAAACATTTTGCCTTAAAAGCAGCAGAGTTCGTCCAACAAGCTGGAGCTTCTGGAGTAAAGGGTGCTGCAAGACGACAGAGAGCTAATGCAACTGAACTTGTACAGAACCTATGGGGTGGTTTGTATGTATGTGTTTGTATATGTCGGTATAGGTTAAGAACCTGGGAGGAGCTCCTAAGCTGCTGAGTAAAGCCAAAGCAATGACAAAGTTGTAGAAATAAAACACGTTGGTTAAACTTGAAACTTTACCCTTATACCAGCACAGCTCTAGACAGTAGCACAGATTAGTGATTCTTCTCTCTGTAGCCTGTATTTGGCTGTATACAAAATACCGGCCAGTATTACCTCCATATTTAATCTGAGTCACTAGGGAATTAGCTAGAGGTGATTCTGAAGATAGCACTGCATTTAATTAAAGTGACCTTTATAATTATACTCTCCACATTTCAGACTGTATCATATTGATAAATAATTCCATGAAAAAAGTATTTTCTCTCTCCTTTAAATAATCATCTTTGCAACTTTCAGGACCATCAAAAAGTTACATCCATGAGGCTGTTTCTTGGAAAACAAACAAAACCACAAAGCAAAACCAACCAAGCCAAACCAAACAAAAAAATCCAAACCAAAAACCTTAAGATGCAATATAGTTTTAGACAAAAAATTGTGCTTAAAGGTTCCTATTTGCAACCATGGTATCTGAAAAAATTTGCTGTTAAAAGCTAAAATCGGTTTCCTGGAGTTGCAAATCTCTGTTTGCAGTCTCATAACTCCTTGCTTTAAACAGAAGAAAAGAATCTGCCCACTGACTTAAAAAAAAAAAAAAAAAAAAAAAAAAAAAAAGAGTCTGTTTACTCCTACAAGTTTGAGCCTGGAGCAAAAAGCAGCATTAAAAACCACGCCAGTTGAATACTGTCTCCTAAAACTTTGCTCCTGGAGCCACCACAGTATCCATAAAAGCTTCCCTCCCCCCTCTACCACCCCCCCCACACACACACTTAAAAAGGCTAACTAATCCCATTTTCCCAGTTTCCAGTATTTTAAAGGCACATTAAAGCTGACTCAAAAATTCAATTTTTGCATCACAGCTATTTATGCATTTAATCTGGTACCTTTATGCATACCAAAATAAAGATTTGTCTCTTACACGGCAAATTCCCTCACTAACATTTTCCAGTTAAGAAACCTATTTATACACTAACCAAATGAGAAATTCCTTTTTGTTCATCCATCCCCTGCCAAACCCAAGGACCCATGCACTACCTTAAAGAAAGCATTTCAGAAAGCCACTCAGAGGGACCTTGGCAGGCTGGAAAACAGGCGAACAGGAACCTCATGAAGTTCAAAGGGGAGTGCAAAGCAGGGAAGAATAACCTCATGCGCCGACAGGGGCTAGGACTGCCTGGAAGGAAAGTGGCTTTGCAACCTAGGGGTTGTGGTGGTCACCAAGTTGACTGTAAGCCAGCAACGTGCCCTTGTGGTCAAGGCAGCCAACAGCAGCCCCATGGGCTGTGGTAGGCAGAGCACTGCTAGCAGGAGTAGGGAGGTGGTCTGACCCCTCTGCTCAGCGCTGGTGAGACACATCTGGGCTGCTATGTCCAACACTGGGCTCCCCAGTAAAAGACACTTGGGCATACTGGAGCAAGTCCAGCAAGGAGACACAAAGGTGATTAAAGAGTGGGTGGGTCTTATGAATACATCATGGGTGAAGTAGATAAGAGAGAGCCAGACTCGGTGCCCAGTGACAGGACAGGAGCCAATGGGCACAAACTGAAGCACAGGAAATTAAATCTAAATAGAAGAACTCCAACTGACCCTGCTTGAGCAGGTGGTTGGACTAGGCAATCTGCAGAGGTCCCTGCCAACCTCAGCCATTCTGTGCAAAGATTCAAATCTGTGTAATGGCATTTCAAAATGAGACAAAGGATCTGTAGACACTGAAGGGGACACCAGTCCATGCGCTACTGTGGTTACAGAGCTTCCTTTCTCCAAACTAATTTATTTAAAGCTCTCTAATATTAACACTTGCCATATGGTTTTGAGTGGGCACAGAAACCTTCACTGAAGGTCTGAGCTAAGATACTACAACAAAGGGATTTGATTGTTGCGGGACCCCTCATAATCTAACCCGGCAAGAATTCAGTGAATAGAAAAAGCCAACGTTCAACCTCTTCTGAAAATCCAGAATTACATGTTTTTCTGTACCATAAGGCCATTATTAATCAAATTCCTGTAAAAGACACCTTTGATGCTTTTTCAGTACATGCAAGAATCAGTGAAAAGCTTAAGCTGCAGGGTATGTCTTCAGAAATCATGCTAATGTGTGGGATTTGAGCAAGAATCACTGCTATCTTGAATACAACTTTTGTTCAGAATATTTATAATCTAGATTGTTTCTAGTTTTAGTTCTCTAACTATTTGAAAGTTTGTATATTCCCGTTAGGATCAGAGAATCAGTTAAATTTATAATTAGGAGTCTTATGATTTTATAGTAAACAAGAAATTTCATTTTCTTTTGATTAAATTTGTTTACTTTCCTCTGCAGAAGTCTGATTAATGAGTACAACTGCCTGTCACATCTGAGTGGTAATTTCTTTAGTATAATTTAGTTGCATTATCTGTAATTAATTAAATAGAACAAATAATATAAGGAGATTTGGGTGTGGCAATTATGAGGATTTACTCTTTGCTGAGCTGAACCTCATTTTGAGTGCAGGGCTTTAACACTGAACAACGCTCACGCTGTTGGAAGTTTTTATAAATAAGAAAAAGTTATAGCAAATTATCAATAAAATTTGTAAGCATTCCAATAAGAATGCTGAAGACTGAACAGGTGTGTAACAAAGGGCTACACAATACATTATGAATGTTCTGAACTTGTTTTTAGACTAAAAATTAAACATCATAAAACACTATGAAAAGAGATAAAGGTCTAGAAAGGAATGCAGAAGATAATTTGTCCATCTTCTCATTATTATACTTAATCTGTTCTTAAAAAACACACTGACAGCAAACCCACAACTTCTCCAAGTAACTTATTCTAAGAATCTCTGAGGTATAAGGACTTTCATAATCACTATTCTAAAAGTCTGTTAATGTCAATTAATCCTAATCTTGAACGTCATGAAGCATACTTGATATTCACTCTTTATTAAAATACTTAAATATTCTGGAAGATTTATCAGCCTACTTCTGCCTTGTGTTTTCTACACTAAATAAACCCAGTTATTCAAACATCTGTTTACAGGGCCCTGGTCTAATGTCTCTTAAAGATAGAGCTGAACACAATATGCATTCCTGACATGCTCAGTTTATGGCTCTCTGACTCCTACAACCTTCCCTATGCTTAGCGTTTCCTACTCAATACTCCCTCATGTTGTATTTGTGCTTTTCATTTCTCCTTGCCAAATGTGGTACTTCACACTTCTATTTACTGGACGTTATCTGTGTGATTCGTATCATTTCTCCAATTTATGAAGGTTAATTTAAATTGTAACCTTGTCCTTCAAATTGTTTGCAGGCCCTTCCAGGTCACTGTCACCCACAGATTTGGTAAGTTTACTTTTTCCTTCCATCATTCAAGGTTAAAAATATGAAAGGACTGAATCCAGAGTAACTCCCTCAGGCTCTACAGAGGAGTAAATGTGGAAATTTAGAGAAAAGTCATTCCAAATGAATGATTTAATTTTATTTTATAACATGCAAACATATATTGCTAAAAATACCAAGTAAAATAGCAAAATGTTTCATTTCAGAAGAATTTCAACAATGTTGACATTCCAATTTTTTGCCTTACAAATTAACCTTTGGAAAAAAAAATTAACTTTGAAAGCTAAACTTCCTGATTAAAAAGGGGATTCTAGCAGCTTTATTGTATTTATCATACAGCTAATACAATAACTGAACCTCAAAATAAGTTGTAAGAGAAGATGCACACTTGAATGTACCTGAAACTTTTTCAGTATTTGTCTCATTTTACACTGTAACCTTGCTGGGATTCTGCTTTTGTTTTGTAAGCAGAAAGTAGAAACATCTATTTAGTTACAGTATATTGATTTTTGGAAATCAAATTGTAGAAGGTATACGTAATAGGCATGAAAGGGTCTCAAACTGGTAATATAGGAATCAATAAATATTCAGGAGAACTGAGTATAAAGCAAATCAGGGAAAATGACAGGTATACACAGCATTCATTTCACTGTTCAGAAAAGATCTTTTCTTATTGGAAACTATAAAACTAAATGAGAAACTGCTGAGCACTGATGTTACTGGGCAAACTTCCCAGAACTCCTTATTCCACTCCCCTCAAGCCTATCCTTTACATAGGTTCACGGACTCTCTCTAGACAACAGTGAGAAAGATTTTAGGCCATAAGTAGGGAAGAACAAATGAAAATTATGTCTAATTGCTTGGGAGCAAGTTTTTTTTTTTTTTTTTTCAGTTGCAAACAGTGAAGGAAACACTGTTACCAATGCATGCTTCTGGATTGCTGAACTGATGAATAATTAGTACCAATCATTTCACAGAATCACAGAATTGCAAAGGTTGGAAGGGACCTCAGGAGATCATCTAGTCCGACCCCCCTGCTAAAGCAGGCTCTCCTAGAGCATTCTACACAGGACTTCATCCAGGCGGGCCTTGAATATCTCCAGAGAAGGAGACTCCACATTTAGAGCATTTCTAGTGAGAGATGCAAGGCCAAAACCTATTCTAGAGAATCTAGTATGTATACGTCATGGCAGTGTTATGAATCAGATTGTTCACGTGCATTTTGCAGACATTTTATTAGATACTAGAAATAACATTGTCTCCAGCCTTTTACTTAGAACTTCTCTATGTTACTATTTCCCTAAAGACATTTTTCATGCCTCTGACTAGCTATGCTAACTAAGGTTCATCATGCTACCAAAGAAGGATTGAAGCTTCTTTTAAGGAATTTTAAGAAGTATCCCTTCCACATAAGAAAAGATTTTTCAAAAAATAATTTCATAAACTATGTCTTATAGAGGAACTGTTAGTTATCTTATGCCATCTTTTATGCCAAGGAACACTATTCCCAATCCTTAACAGAAGTTGATATGCACAGCGCATAGAAAAAAACAAAAGGAAAATATCAGGGGGTGGAAGAGGTAGATAAATTATTTTTAAAAATCAAGCTTGCTGATTTGGATATGCTGGTGTGTAGTGGGTTTCTTTCCCAGCACATACACTTTTGAAATGTGTAACAACTCCCCTGATATTCCAACCCTCATCTTCAGTGGTTGGTTTTGGTTATAAAAAGGTGAAAGTGCATTTAGACGAGTTATCCATGGCCTTATGAGTACAGAGTTCCTTTCTTTCAAATGGAGCTTTCAGAATTCAATTTTTTTTTCATTTGCTGCAAACCTTTATAATCCTGCGTAGATTTTCCCCTTAATCTTGTTCTTTATTTTCTTTGCTTTGTAATGAGCTTTCTCACCATACTGAAAAGGTTCTTTCCATTAATGTCAGTATTGTTCTTCAGTTATCTCAGTATAGAGAAAAAAAGCATGGGTACTGAGTATGCTGCTGCTCTCATTATACTGCCATTTTCTTATTGTAGCTTGTAACACCAATCAAACTTTATTTATTTTCTTGGAAATGCAATGCAGAAGCAGTAAGCCTCCAATGCTACTCTTTTTCTTTAAAAACAAGAAAACAAAACAAAAATTTCCTATACATTCATGCACGGGTAACCATTGAAGCTGATAAAATTCTGCTGCTACTGGAAATGGACCACACAAAAGGAAACGTTACATTAATAGCAAGCCATAAGGAGAAGGGGATTTTTTTTTGGAAAGAGGAACATTTTATCAAAATCACAGCACAGAGATTTGACTCTGCTGTATGTCATTCATCCAGGATTTTATTTATGACAATTCTTTGGCATTTTTCACTGTAACACCTGAGGAGACAACCACAAATGTATATTATATATACAGTTTAGTTAGTAACAAAAATGAAAGGATGTTAAAACGAACTTTGCTATGTCTATATTCTCCTTTCCTACTAGAAGATACAAAAATGATTAAGGTACAATTTGGAAAAGTATTTTGCTCCCCCCCACAAAATGTCACTCCGTAGCCCACATCAACAAGAGTGATGCTTTATTACATAAAGCTTAACTCCAATAATTTTTATGTATTTTTATCTTTATGAACTCTACCCAGGTAATCCAAATAAAACCAAAGTACACGCATGCAGTCCTTTGAGGAAGTATGATAGCACTGACTTTTCAAAATGATTTATGATGATTTTGATATTACTACATTGAAATAGAAATAAAGGGAGGCATTTTTTCATAAAGTTTACTTTGTAAAATATTAGAACTTGAGGATTAGGGCATGATGATCCAAAAGTTGGGAAATATCAATCAATCCTATCTTGTAAAATAAAGCAAAATATATAAAGATGAGGATAACGAGTTAGAACAGGAAACAAATTACTTGAAAGAATGCCTTTAAACTTGTTAGAACTTAAGGTGTGAAAATTTGGAAATTCCACTGATGAATGAAACAATGTTACATAAGGACATACGCTTACATTAATACCACATTGATTCATCACTAATAACATTATTTTAGAGAAAATAAAGATATTAAAAGAGACTATGCGAGCAATCAACATTACCAAATCTCCTATTGCTCCCACTGCAACTGAGTGGCTTCAAAGAGAACAGAGTTGAGCCCGGAAACTTAAACATCCTCTAATTAACCTCTCTAATACCTGAAACAAATCCTGAGGACATGCTCAAATGCCCTTATGATCCCAATACTTGGCATAATGTGAAACTCTTTATCCTGGTCAACAAACAGGCTAAGACAGTTTCAAACAGTCCACATTAATGCAGGAATAATAGACGTTGCTATGATCCTTCCCGAATGGCCACAGGCTTTCTTTTACTTCATAATTTTGTAAGCTGAATAACATCCAAAGACAAAATATTCCACCAAGAAAAATCCCAACAAAACCACACCAACCAACTACGCCCCACCCCCCTCCAAAAAACCCAAACCACCACAACCAAAAAACAAAACAATAAAATGCACAAAGATGCCACAGGCTCCAAAAATTTGAATGACAAGGAAATATTCCAAATAAAGAGCAGACAATGAGAAATCAAAGAAGCTTCCCTTCCTCTTCTCAATTTCATTGCTCCAGTCAGCTTTTCAGTTTTCATTATTTGTTCTTGTAGTCAGAATGAGAATTACAGAAACATTAAAAGACTATAACAGATATATTGGAAAGAGGGTAAAAATAGTGAGTTGGATGAGGATTTAAGCAAAAATGTTTCATTCCACTGGGCTTCAGGAACACAGTTCCTCTGTACTTTATATTTCTGGGTTAATACAACTTGGAATTTACGTTTATAAGTATGAACTGACCCCCCACTCATAATTAGAGAGTGACAACTGGGAGCATGTGTTGGACAAACAGCACCCCTTGGGAGCTGAGCAGGAAGGATTATCCGGAGCAGTGACTAGGTATCAAGGATTTACTATGCTACCTACTTTGAAAACTTGACAACTTTCTCCTCTCAGGATCAGTCTTTTTGCCCTGTGCCTGCTCTGATGGGTGGTGGAAAGGCTACCTATGTTTCTTTTCCATGGTTAAGAACAGTTTCTATATTCCCTTTGTGTCCCTTCAAGTATATTCACTTTTCTATCCCTCAGGAAAAAGAAAGACACATATTTTCAAGCCTGGTTTGAGAAATGAACCCTTTAAGATGGTACAGTTCTATAAGTGTGTTTCAACACAGTGCAAAAGATGATAGAGGTTTACTACTCTTTTCACATTAAATTCACGTTAGAATTCCAAATGGAGACAAATCATTCTGCCTTCATATATCCTGCAAGCCATACTTGTACCAAACTCAGGCCAGTTTTAACCTGTTAGATACTTGAGGCTATGCATTCTGTTGAAGTTTCCCTTGTGTTATTATGATCAATTAATCGTACCTCCTAATACAAAATAGTCAAAATGTTTACTCAAACATATGCGCCACCGAGTTGATTAAAATGAAAAACAAGAACAACACTTGTTGAAGAGATCTCAAGTATAATACAACTGTCTGAGCAACTGGTATTGTCCAGTCCCCGGTTACTACAGGATGGCAAACAATATGTGCATCTATTTCTAATGCACCGACTGAACATATGTCTGTCAGAGAAAGATGGAAATACAATGAGGCTAGGATAATTTAAATAAACAGCTGTCACTTTATGCAAGATTGCCTTTGGTGAGCTTGGATTTGTGTGTCTACAAAAAAGGAAAAGCAGAATTATAGAACTAAACAGAATTACAAAACTAAAACTTTATAAGTAGGAAGGTCAGCACACTGCATACTTGTCTCCCATTTTTCTGTAATCCACAAACAAGTCCAAGCCACAACTGAAGAAAAACTTACTCATCTGTGTTATTTGTTCTTTCGTTATACTGCTCACTGTCAAAGATTTCACTACACTGCCCTAGGCCCATTAAGATTCATACAGAAGTAATCTGTGAACCGTGTTTGTGCTTTCAAGAGAGGAAAGAAAGGCTTAAAATCATCCTCTTTTTTTTAAGGTGAAACACACTTAAACTCAATGCGTTTTACATTGCTCACATAGATTTTCTTGAGGGAACACAGTTGCACTTCTGTATTTTGCATTTTAGAATGTATATATCATTGTATAACAGACACAAATTCACTTTCATTTTTTCTTCTTATTGAATGATTCCACTGAAGAATGGGGCTCAAAAACCCATTAACATAGAAAGTTTCCATGCCAATAATGTGTACTCTTTGAAGCTCAATTTGCCAGAATGAATAAGCAAATTTAAAAACCAAGATTTCCAACTCTTTAAGGTCTCAAAGCACAAGAGAGATTCTTTCATTTTAAGTGTATATATAAACCCTGATGTGAACATAAATGTCAGATCCTGAAAAATGATTATCAATAATGTAAAAAGAAAGCAAGAGACTACCCCATAGGGAAGTACTACATAGGGGTTTTCTCCACTTTGGAATGGAGATGAGAAAATGTGCAAGATTCCAAACTATCTGACTTTGAAGGTTTTTTTCCTGGGTCTAAACCCTCAGAGCAACAACTTCCTTTGGAGTTATGTATAGTTGAGGCAGAAACTGGTCTTTAGAAGACTTTGGTGTACATGACTTCATTCCATTTTTTTTTTCCTTTGCTAACTCTGGATGACATGTTGACATTTCACAAAACCTCTGGAAATCTTTATAAAATTCAGGGATTTCTAAACAAAAGAGAAAGAATACCAGCACAGGAACACATGGCTAAGGAATTAAATCAGAAATAAGGCCACTGAAAAGTGTCAGGCATATTATTTATCACCAAGAAAAGATGGACTAAAGAGGAGAGAAAATGGAAGAAGAGGTTTATCAATTATGATCTTTTAATGACAGCTTTATCAATACTTACACAAATTTCAGGAAAAAACCACTACTTTTAGATCTGTGATTTCCAAAAATTCCTACTCCCCCTACTTTTAAAC
The DNA here is from genome assembly GCF_000687185.1 of Egretta garzetta. NCBI lineage: Eukaryota > Metazoa > Chordata > Aves > Pelecaniformes > Ardeidae > Egretta > Egretta garzetta. Next base: position 5,464,305 of record NW_009258414.1, on the reverse strand, counting down.
CCTATGCTTTATCACTATTTTCATCACCTCTTTTTCTATACACCCAGATGAAGCCTGCAGGGAACATACTTTATGGTCCCAAGGCCTACTTCATCTATATTCTTCATGAAGCAGAACGCCACTGCTGTGTCTACATGTTATGTCTTAAAACCATTGAAAGGAGTTAAAGCAGCAAGAACTTCAGAAGAATCATTTGAACAACATCTAAACAGCAAGTAACATCACCCTGCATCATTTGCCTCAGTACCAGGGGAAATAGGAGACCAGATCTAAGTAATATCCTGTTTATCACCACTCAGTTTCAGCACAGAAAGATGTTCCAGGAGATTTTATCTGTGAAAGCAAAGCAGACCCAGATACATGAATATTGTTTATATTAGTAAATGGAACCAGTAACTTCTTTGCTGCAAGGACATAGTGGCACTGAAGTAATACGAAAGATAATGTAGACAGTGCTTTTCATTTCCATTCCAATGGGCTTTAGAGACATATTGAAACAAACAAAGCCATTCCTCTTCACATTTGCACAGGATTCCTTCCAAAACCTTCGTTATAAATATTGACAATATTATGACTTTTAAACTTGGATAATGTTGAAATCGAGGGAATTTAAAACAAAACTGCTTGCTTGCAAGCTAGTGAAATACAACCTACTGCTGATAAAACAGACTTCTTTAAAGCAAATCTTAACTTCAGATTCTGCAAGGATTTTTGTTGTCAACCACAGAAAAGTATCAAAATATATTTGTTCGTATTATTGGATAAAGATTGATATACTTCATTAAGGAAGTTCTGCAAAAAGAACTGTAAATAGGTAACAAAATACCACGTCTGTTTATCAAACCATACCTAGCAAAACCAGCCAAATTATACAGTATGAAGAAGAATATTAATTCAGGAGAGAAAAAAAAAGTACTTACTATAGGCTTCAGCTAAATTTGTATCATAGTAAAGGAAGAGAAACTGTTCCACATAATCAGATTAAAGAAGCAATTAGAACTCTGTGGTAGAATGAAAACAGAATAAAATGTTCAGCTAGATAATGAAGCATGCAAAAGGGTGTGATGCTCCTCTAGAAAAATTACTATTTCTAGCACATTTTCTGGAAGAAAAAAATGAGAATAAAAGTGGATTTCTGTCAACATCATTCGGTAATTTTAGGGTTATGAACAACATTGGAGTTAATCTGTTTGCATGAGAACTTCAATTTCTTGGCACTGCATCTTTTGCTGGCAATAAACACAAAAAACCTCCAGATGTCACAGACTACATTGGGATTTGATTGTGAAAGGCAAAGCAGTTATAATAAATAAATCAGAGTAGTACTGTGAGTAAACTCAATAGACAGGGTGTTTGATGGCAAACTAGTATTTTTAGGTTTTTTGGATTAAAGTTCATGTCTATACCAGACCTTAAGCAGTCAATCAACAAAATGACATTTTCCCTAAGAAGCAGTAGTACATAGACATGCCCTGTCCTCCATGAATTCTTTGCACAGACGTCTTAACAAGCCTACACTATCAATCCATTACACTTCACAAAAGCTTACTTGAACTCAGAAATAGAAACTGCTATTGCAAAATGTGATGCTATTTTTCTACAGCTGTGCTTTATGGGACAGTCACCTTAAATAATTAGTGGCCCTAATGATCTGGAAAACTGATATTCAGAAAGCCTTTTCAAATTCAATTTATTTCTGTTTATTTTGTGATTATCAGTAGACCAGATAGCAGCAAAATAGATTTGATGACTTCACAAACTTCTACAGCTATGTTTACTGCATGAGCAGTCAGGGATATACACTTTAACCCTTATGATTACTCTGGTATCATCAATACACTTGAGCTATGTAGAGAGGAACATGAACTGATCATATCAAAAAGAAAATTAGGGCAGAGAATCTATCATCTGAGCCAAAACAACTACATAAAACCAACACAGAGAATTCTTAGTCAAGACAACGGGGAGACACTGAGCTCTATCTTTCCAAATAATGACAGATACTGAGGTTATAAAACCGGCTCATAAATTTTCAGTTTGTGTTTCTGAAAAACAACACAGGTTAAAAAATGTTACTGCTTGAAAGTGAAGTTCAACTTTCCTGTTGACACAGGAGTTTCCCCATCAAAATTAAATGATTATAAATGAAAAAGTAAATAACTGAAGTTAGTTTTTTGATGATAGATAATAGTCTCATTGCAGATGAAGTTTAAACTGGTGGTGGGGAAATAAAAATTGCTATAAAGAGCTTCTGCAGAGCCCTATAGAAATAGAATTTCTGTATTTTTTGAGCCCATGGTTAGATTTTTAATCCGCTACCAGGGTGCTTTAGATTGTATTTAATCTGATTACTGGATAAACAGACAGATACTCAGTGTGATTTTATATTAAAAAGTTTGATTTTTAATCAAAGTGATTTATATGAAAGATTACTGTTAGCTATAAAACACAAAAAAATAACACTACAAGCTTGTTAATAAGCACATTAAAATTTCTATGATTCAGTTAAGGCTTGGCAGGAAAGGAGGAAAGTATAATTGTACATGATATTAAGAGTAAACCTGTATCCTTAACTTTGGCAGATGTCTACTATTAATATTTATGTCCAAGGTAATTCTTTGAATCTGAGAATTATGTTTTCATCATACAAATTTGAGCATTAAAGCTCTGACATATAGACCAAGAGGAGTAGGGAATAAGATTTATGAAAATTATCTGAAAGTTATCTGGGTCAACTAAATATCCTCCATCTTGCCCAGAAATTGTCTAATAGTTTCCCAGCAGTTTAACATCAGAATTCACATGAAGGGAGACTGAAATCTAAGTCTGCTTGAAAGCTTGGAGTGAAATTGTCAGCTTGCAGAGAAATACAGACCTGACATTTGCAATCAAGCCCATCTGTGTGGTATCTTTTAAAAAGAAGATAATAGGTTGGCATTGCTCTGGAGCAAAAGAAAAAGAAAAATTCATTAAGATGTTTTTAAGCATGTGTTCTGAGTCAAGCCAAATGTCCTCCAGACTCATGCACTAAGTTTAAATTGCAGGAGCAAGGAGTACTTCCCAGTAAGGTACATCTCAGCCATGCTCTACGCTTCAAGACGAGCAATGGACACACACACTTTTAAGTCAACCTTACAGCTTCCAAAAGCAGGTACCTATGCTGTATGAGCTGGACAGTCAATCTGACTGTTGTATCCCACAAAGGTTTTCTGATCTTTTGACCGAAGGTGTTTATCTCTATTGCACCTATATAAACAGAATATGGACACCAGCCTGTATTGCCTGTTTGTTTGAGAAGGGTGGGGTTTTCTCCTTTTTTTTTCCCCCCCCCAAAGCCCTTTTCCCCAGTAAACCACAACCTGTGCAAATAAGCTTTCTCCGGAAAACCCTTTTGATCTCCAAAATTCTTTTTCCTCGTGATCAATGTTCCTGTTGGACAACATGTACACCACCCTAGTACCTTTACATTACTTTCTCTAAGTATAGAGCCTTTAAACCTGCACGTATCCTCACCTATGATGGCAAACGGCTTTTAGCATGTTTCCTTAATACACAATAAGGATGTTTCTGTAACATCCTTAAAAGATCACACGTTTCCCAATATTATAAAACAGCTAGCTTCCTAATTCTAACTCAGTGGCATGCAGTGAGGCAGAAAACAGCTCCCTTCTTACAGATTACCAATAAACTTCAGCCAACTTGAGAGTGCATACCTTACCTAAATGCTTCCTTTTTGATTTGTACAAGGACAGCTGTATATTCACAAGGTTATGTAGACATCACCAAAAGCATTGCTTTTTCCCCACAAAGTCTTACTGCTGAATCTAAAGTCGAAGTTGTAAAGAACAGAAGTTAATTATGTTTTTCTTAATATTTAATAGTATTTCACAGTTGTACGTAGTTTTTATATAAAAGGGAATTAAAAAGTAGTTTAAATTTATAAGCATTCAACTGTACTGTAAATTAATCTATTACTCTTTTGTCACATTTTCTTACAAAACTAGTATTGACACTATTTGGAGGTCTCATTCATCTTCAAGATTTTCTTTATTTTCGGGCTATCCCATACTACTTTCTAGAAATATTGGATAGTTTATGGTCCAAGACAGCAGATTGCTCCTCTTTGCGCTGTCTGTGGCAGTTTACATGCACAGCCAGGCTCAAAGCAGCTCCTCTTTATGTACCATAGCAACCTTTCCCTGTAAGCAGGGAAATGGCCTTGCAACTACTGTGTCAGAGACTTGCTTTAACAGCCCACCAGAAAGAACTGCCTAGGAGGTGCAGCCTTCGCTCACCAACAGTTTAGGAGAAGGTTGTGACAAGGGTGTTATAATACATAAAGCCATGGCCTTCCTTCCACTTAAGAATTTCCTTGCTTAAAAAGCGAAAGAGTACATCGTATTAAAGGTTAAGGATAACCACTGAAAACACAGGAGTAGAAAGAACAATTAAAATAGTGTTTGTGACCAGACTTTAAAGCCGCTGTGAGTAATTGAGATATATTCATATGAAAACTTTTATACCCCAAAGAGCTTCAGGGATATTTTATCTTGATACTAATAAGTCTATTTACTGTAGCAGACTCCTTTCCATACCTCACTTTGTGTAGTCCACTTATAGCACCGCAAAGAAGTTGTGGGGTTTTTTCTTTTTAAATAAAAAGCTTCATTTCATCATGGTAAGTAGCAGCAGTTCTCACCTCCATAGTTTTGATGTCTCATGGTATGAATTCCTCTCCCTCATGCAAGCACCCTGCACAACCAGCATGGCCTCAGACCAGAGCACTCCCCTGCCACATTGCTTTGGGAAACACCTGGTAGCCTCAGATGGGTCAACAGCCCCATGCCCCTTCTGGGAACTCCTTCTCTCAGGGGCAGCTCATCAGCAGACGAGCCACACCTTATATAGGAATGGAATTGTAAATATACCCTGCTTGGATATACGACCTACAAAACTGTGTCCTCTGAGCCTCTTTTTTAAAATCTTACTCCCACAATCTAAATAGCAAAAGGCCCATTATTTATGATTTCACTAAGTGAGAGAATTTTCCAACTCCCTTACGATCTATTTAATTCACCTGAGTTAATATATCCCATAGAACATGAATGGGCAGTGATTTGCTGTACTTACTGGAATTTACCTTAAAAAGCTAAAGTTGTTTATTTTGTTATTTTCCTTTCAATTTCATTATTTCATCACCAATGTTGCTAAAGCAGATGTAAAATAAGCATAAAATAGACATAAAGAAATAAAGCAAAAAGACTAAACAAATCTATAAATAGATAAAACACATTAATTATTAATGTCTGACCCTAATTATCAACAATTTAATCAGTTTCCCAACAAAAATTACCTTGCTGATGTAAAAACAAAACAAGATTTCCTTAGCAGACTCATACTGCTAAGTAAGCATTGCATTCCCAACCCCCTCAATATTCTTCTGATATAAAGCCCTAACTTTTAAAGCACCTGTGTGTTGGAAAATTTTGGCAAACTTCTTACAAGGAAAATACATTCATTTTTTTCCCTGACACGAATAGACAATTTTGCTACTTTAATAAAAGAAGTGAACCTATGCATTAAAGTTTTACATTTTCAGTAATATGACCTTTTTGAGTTCTCTCTCATTTTAACAGGGTTTGTACCTTTCTGTAAAACAATTCAGTATTTCTCTACAGGTGAATTTAGTTTCTAAACTCTTAAAATTTTAATGGCTTCCTGTCTTCAGAGAAACAAAAGGTGCTGTGTTTAGTTTTTTTTCTGATCATAAATTTGCTATACAGATGAAAGCAAAATATAAAAGCATTTAAAATCAGTTTTCAAATGAAATTGAGAAATTTCTTTTAATAACTTCATGAAAGAAGGACATAGATTGCATTTAAACATACATAGGAGTACAGCAGCTAATGTAGGATTTTAATATAGGGCAGGCAGATGTGCAGCTTTACTATTAAAAATAGTTTAAAAACAGAATTTACAATTCCATTTCAATATAAGCTGTACCTAATTGTACAAGATTTATCATAATGGAGCATATAAAGAAAAAGCAAGGTTTTCATCCCAGTTCTCTTTTGATTACAGATTTTGATTTTAAAAGGAGTTCTGCTTTAAACAAACAAATCTACACATACAGGAATTCATGCAAAATAATAGAAACATAATTCACCTACACATTGGGAGTGGGTAAGCCTCACTTATTTCTATATATTGATACGGAATATGCCTGCAAAGAGAAGCACCCTTGTGCAGAAGGTATGGTACACCAGAGCTGTAAAATCATGACCTTGCTGGAGATCACGCCTGTAAAATTTCCAATCTGGGCTATATAGAGTTGTTCAGATCTACAGATCTTTCCCCATCTTATGCAAGCAATAATTCCTGTATGTGTCTTGTCCTTGCTCCCTCCTTACACCCATATAAAGCAAACCTTCTGAAGCTCCAGTTCTTGTGCACCTTAATGGAAACTGTTCTTCCTCACTGCTGCCAATATAGCAAAAGAGATTCACATATAAAGGAATTCTTACACTGAATGTGTATTTTTCTTTTGATAGCTAACCCTGTTATTTGATATGATTAATCACATTTAATGGCAATAACCTATTGCTTATCAGTATTTGGGAGTAGTATATATGAATTCTTTCCTCTTGTCCTGAAAAAGGAAAGACAACAAACAAAATAATTTTTACTACTTTTAGATTGCTAGACAGCTGTTCCTTGACACTGTGCTCCTAGAACCAGAGACACGGCCATTTACTAGAAATCCAGACCTTTATGCTTGCCTTGGACAGATAAATGAATGCTAGTAGTACATGTGGTAAGTGATAAAATAATCCTTGTTATAGCAGCAGTCCTCCCAACTTAGGTTTAGGCTGAAACGTTAAAGTAACTTGAGCTGGTTTGTATGCCAGTATTGTGATTTTAAATTCATTTTGAATCAAGTATATAACTAACTGTCAATCAAATACAACATAAAAGGAGATTGCCCAAGAGTAGATGCTATGACAGCCCAGATGTATAATTACTAATGTATTTAGCAACACCCTGCAAATCTGTAATAAAGATCAATGGCTTACAGAATAATTTGGCATCTAAAGCACAGAACTCTGATTGTATTGTGTTTGTAAACATGTTTTAAGCTGTTGATAAGATAAGGTCTGTCAAGCAGAGGAAATTGAAGTCATTGTGGCAAAGATCCCTGAGATAGTTAACATTTGCAGCTGTAGAAAACTGGCTTATGGGAGATCCCTGAACTAGTCAGGGTAGACAGTGCCACTCAAAACAAAAATCCCAGAGGTGAGGTTGCTGGTAGCAGCAGGATAATTTTAGATGTAAGAAAAATACATATTACTAAAAGCAATAGTTACTATCTTGTCACGAGGCCATTGCAATAATAAATTAGATACTTAGCTATGACCACAAGTCATTCATTTCAATTTACTAGCAGTATTTTGATTGTTAGTACTGGAGACCTGTAGAAATCCTCATGTGAACCACATTTGAAATTACTTATCAGTTTGGATTCCTCTGCTGCTATCTCCTCTTGACAGCAAATTATCCACATTGGAAATATCTGGAAAACTTTCAGCAATGGGGAACACTTTCATCTGGGCCCCAAGCCACAGCTAGAGAGACCATTGTGGCTAATCAAGCCTAGGTAAAAACTACAGAAAGTTACCATCATTTACAGATTTTCCATGGAAAATAATTTTCCAGAAAACCCAGGAGATGCTGGATATTTCCAGCATGAATTACAGTCAGACACTGCATGCTTTCCTACAATGTGGGAGAATCCAGAGCCTCCTACAGACCAAGGTTATTTTGGTTCTACAGGTGATTCCCTGACAAAACCCGATTTTGCTACCAGTGCAGGTCTGTCAGTAAGACAAACCTAGCAGCAAGATGAGTTAACCCTGCACTCCCGTGCAGCAGCAGCTATAAGGTCCCCCAAGATGTCATAGCAACACCAGTGAGGTTATTTCTTACAGTAGCAAGAGTAAGCAGACAAAAATCAGCTGGTGCTGAGAACACTAGGCACTAGACTTTTTGGGAAGCCATGATAAATCAAGCGTAACATTGCTTGTGCTAGTTCATCTGGCCTAGGGACAACCTAGCCACAGGGCAGATTTGCTGAGACAGAATCTTTTCTGTAAGGAGTGTGTAAGTTTAGCTACAAGCCCTATCCATTTAATTATGTGTTTCTATAGCCTTCATCGCAATACTATTTGAACACCTATGAAGTCTGCCAGTGGTGGAACACGCCTCTGGTGGGGCTGTCAGGATCAGAAAAGAATGCTAAATTAACTGGGTTTTAAAACTGATAGGACAAGAAAAGTACCTGAAGGTCTATTGCTTTTCACTAATTCTCCTAGATCTTAAGAAACTCATTCTTTGGCATAATTCTCATTCTGTTTGACAGTAACTGACCCTGCAGCTATTCCACCTTTTGAATTCATCAATCAATCAGATTCCTTTGCTTCTCAGTGGTTGCTACTAATCTTATCTCATACTTCGGTTCCTTACTGTCCAAACCCCCCTTAATTTAAAAGCTTACAGATAGGTCATAAACCATCAGGTTCTGTAAGAGGTTGCCTCACTCTTTGCATATTAGAAGCCTTCAACCAGCATTTCCTCTTTCAACGCAAGGAAAGAGATAGGAAAAAAAAAAGAAAAAACCCTCTTAGATTGCAAACTAAGATACCTGTTAACAACTATTCAGTATAGACAACATCAGGTTCTGGGTTCTATGGTTAGAAATTACTAATTTGGCATGTAAACACTGATCTCAATCTGGAACCAAATTTTTAAATATTTGTATTTGAATAAAACATAACACTTCCATATCATATTTCTACAACTCAATCAACTTTGAGTAACAGCTGCTTCTGTTTTGTGGGCTATTTAGTTTTGTTGTTCACAGGTACTGAACATTTAACTTGCAAGAGACTAGCAAAATAGCCTGTATGTCTTGTAACAAGTTAGGTGCCACCAGAATACAAGCCTGGTAGATCAAATTTAACTCTAAACATCAGGTCTTCACACAAGTAAATGTAGAAAAGGAAAACTTTGTCCTCTTGTTGACACTTGAAAGAAATTCCATAGTGCAGATAATCAGTCTGAGTACTAAGAGGAGCAGAAAAGAAATTCCATGGTGCAGATAATCAGCCTGAGTACTAAGAGGAGCAGACAAGGATGAATATACCCGTCTACGTCCTAACCCAATGACCATGAATGCTGGAGGGCAGGAGAGATATGGACCACAGGGGGTGGCCAGGCTCATGTGCTCTGCCCTAAATAGCATCTCATTCTACTGCTGTTATGAGCAGTGCACTGGCGTACACAAACCATTAATCTCATCAAGTAGAGCATTTCTTACATCTTCCAATAAATTGGTACAACAGCTTAAGCCCCTGTCCCACAATGAAACAATAAACGTTGTACAAGAACAGTCACTATAGCTAAACATTTTGTTATTAAAAAATTGCCTTAAATTGACAATTGTACTAAGTGGTACAGAACAATTCAAGAACGAGTACAAGTTTGTCAACTCATTAACTAGAAAAAGCCTTTCAAAAGCATGTTCTACTTTTGTGCGTTCAATTTTATGATCCTCCTTAAGTGACAGGGCTAAACATCAGGTTTCTAAGATTAGTTTGCATCTATAAATACTTCTCTATTTATTAATATTTTCATCTGTGCTACCAAAGTTTAGATCTCCTAACTGATGAAATCAGCTTTTTTTTACTGTGTTCACATAAAAGCAAATTTGTACATAGAGAATAAAATCATTCATCAAAATAAAATTCAGTTTTTCTCAGCAGCAGGTAATTTATGTTCTTCTATTGAGTCATTATAGCATTCTGCAGCTCTTCTTCCCTGGTTATGGGCAAAGATATAGACATGTCTGACAAGGCAAAGCTTCTTTACTGTCTGCGATATAAGCTTTACCTCTCCCTTTGGTAACATGGAAGACTCCGCTTTCCCTAAGTGTTTTCCCTAAGCTCTTTATATTTGATTGTTTCTTCTGTTTCTTTCCACTGTTTTAAATTCCCTGTCTGATCTTAATTGACAGCACAGGTTATGGCAGTGGGAGAAGAGAGAAACATATAATTATATTAAGAAAGGAAAGAAGAACACAGAGAAATAAAAACAGATAACATTTCTTGTTGATCCTGGCCAAATGGAGGTATCTTAGGAGACGTAAACACAACCGTAGTTCAAAATTATATCCATGATATCACTTTTAACAGATCAAATAAAGAAACTACCTGGGATTCAAATTAACACATCTATGTAATTTATCTATCCAACTAGTCTACTTAAACATACAGAGCATTTATCCTGTTTTCAGTGTGTGGGAAATGAAAAAAAAAAATAAATAGAAAAATATTTTTTCAGTGAAAATTTTTCCTTTTTTTCTAGTTTTAAACTGATTAGTCCTTTGGCAATGAAGATTTTGGATTGTTTCAGGAAGATGCAGCTGATTAACATTTTCCAGAAACTCTGCAGTCATTTCCTCTACAACACCTTTCTTTCACACCAGCAATAAATTGCTTTTGCTGTTGTTACTAATGAGATGTGTGGTTAATCACATTAAGACAATATACCTTTATATTAGAAATCATCGTATTCCAAAGATGACTAAGTAATACATCATCTTGAAAGAAATGTTGTCATTATAGTTTTTAATTCAATATGACCACAAAAGACACTAATATTATCACCTCATGAGGCAAATCAAGGGGCTGGGGGGGGGGGGG
>NW_009258414.1:5452667-5453528 GCF_000687185.1 Egretta garzetta | reverse complement strand
CAGCCACATCTACATCAGTAAGTAGGGCAGTCCAATAGGAGATTCGTAGAACAAAACAGTGCTGAGGACGTTGTCCCATAGACAAAGAATTCAAAGTTAAAAGGTACGTTCATAAAAAGTTTTGAACTTTGAATTATGCCTAATAAAATCTACCCCATGGATTGAATGTCATTTTGTAGTTGGAATGCACTAGGTCCATTCCTGGGTCACATCTTTTATTTTAGTTACATCCAAAAAGCCCACAATTCATGCACTCAGACTGCTTCGCGACTTGAGTAAAAGCCCAGTTAAGTGGGGAGAATGAGGAGAATCACTTCAAAAGGACACCCTCAATCCCATTGACAAGCTAACTTAGATGCAGCTACTTAGCCCATGAGACCAGGCGAGATTTAGCAGAAAATGCAGAAAAGCTCAGCTGTCATTTCCTTGACACTGTCACTCCTGGGATCAAAACCTCCTACACAGCATCCTAAGGTGCACAGACTGCTGGATGCAAATGTTCTTTAATAAGTGAACTGAGTCTACTCTTTGCAGAAGGTGCAGAAAACCATCATCAGTTAGCAGCTCAGCTGAAGTACTACCAGTTCTGGTAGTACACAGTAAAGGGAACTACTGATTTCCTGAATGAATGTGCTTTTTATTTAAGCACAAATTTGCACATTGCAAGTGTTATTTTAATCCTAACTGTGCTACAGACTTCTCATGAATTTTCCCTTTACATCGCAGTTTCCCTATACACCAGGTTGCTAAAAAAGATTATTCTGGTCAAGAGCTCTGAGGTGATGTAAGGCATAATTTTTTATTGCAAATGATAAATGCTGAATTCGTATTTTGAATCTGTGCACTTGAAGAGTAGGGAAA
>NW_009258414.1:5437684-5452170 GCF_000687185.1 Egretta garzetta | reverse complement strand
AAGAATATAAAAATGCGGAGGAGTATCTAGTAGCATGCCAAAGTGCAGCTTCACAGGCAAACTACTGTCTTTCAGAGAAGAACTGTCAGATACACGTATAATAAACCACAATTGTGTTCAAAGCTAATGCTAATATGGCTCAGTGGGAGACTAGTTTTAAATGTCATATTTTCAAGCCCTTCTCTAAACTATGTTTCCTAGAGAATACTTCAAGGGAACTGGCATTATAATGAATTCCTTAGGCCTGATTTTCAGAGCTATTAAGTGCACCTATTATCACAAGTGCAATAGGAGATACAGACAGATATTCAGGCTTATCCTATCTAGATAGACAGGTTGCATAAATAGTCTATTTAAAGTATTCCCACCCAAGTGGAAAGTAAGGAAGACAAATCAGCTTGAATTAGGATGAAGGTGGCAGGATGACAGCACAACTCCTTATCTACCTGAAGCAAGCTAGTTCAAAATTATATGAAAAAAATCTGCTTATTCTTAAGATTATGTACACCTTTGCATCGAACTACTATAAACACATATTACCGACAGATAATAAGAATAACAAATAAAGTAATGGGGTTTGACTGTAATGAAGGGACAAACAATGAAGTAATTTTACAATTAGAAAATTCAAGTCATTAAGACAAACTTTTTTTTATAAGTATACATACAGTTGCACATACTTTTGAAACATGCTCTGATTTTTGGTGGAACATAAATTCTCTAATGGAACTCAGAGAACCTGTCTACTGCTGTACTAGAATAAACAGGTAATTTAGAATCATTTGTTAATTTTTGACATAGCCCTCCTGGCATTGCCTAGACAACATTCATACGAATTTAAAATCTTATTGCATAAAAGAGCTTCACCTGTATCTCACAATATTTTATTGCTTTCTCTTGCAAGTTACTCCTTTCTCTCCTGCTGGCCATTTGGTAGCTGCAGCAGAGGAAAGGCTTGTGCAAAGAAAAATGTCTGGTGCTTTACACTGGGTAAGATGACAATGCATCAGGCTGAGACGGAAAAAGAGGGAGTTTCATAGCAGAGGAGCAGTAACTGAGAGCCCGCGGCCCCAAGCGCTCCGATTTTCCTTTAAGTGGAATTTGATGAAACAGAAATCCTGCTCAGAGCTGTTCATCACAGCTGGAGTAAACAATTGAACATGAGCCTCCTAGATGTTTAGTCAACAGGGAGCTGTCTGCCTAACATGTGCTTTAGCTGAAAAATATGAGATCTCAGAGACCTAAATACATATCTATTCAGGATGTGGGACATCAGGACAATTTGACATTTGATGAAAACAGAGTCCATAAAAGCTCATTATTTAAATGAAGACCTATAACAGTAAAGGCAATAATTAACATATTTGGAGGCCTAAATGTTTTCTAGATATAAAAGATACAGGTTCCCCCCCCACCTCCCATCGCCCGCCCCCAGTTTATGCTAAATTAAAACAAGAAGAGCTAAAGAACACTTAAAGAACAGGGAGACAGTGACAATTACCCTCCTAATTAAAGGATAAGGATAAGCAAAAGGACAGGCTGCAAAGCAAGTTATTCCAAGTAGGATATTCCCAGTTGTTCCTCAGTATAAATAAGACTGTTTTCTCCTCAAATGTCACAGCATATTAAGTGCCAGGAGAGAATTATTTCAGCATATGATGAACAAAACAACACAACCCCAAGGAACTATGTGACAAAGCTGTCCATGAAGTGAATTGCGGTTCAGATTCCAGATAATTCAGAATCAAGACTCCTACTACAGTATGAATACTACTGCAGAGAAAAAAAAAAGCCATGACATTTAATACCTTTCTCATTTGCTTTGATACACTCGAACCATTGTTAAATGAAGGTCACAATAACTTTTTCAAGTATCCCAAGAAATGTAAGAAAATGGGGTATTCTCCAAACCTTCTCAATCCAGGTTTGTAGTATAGAGTTTTCTTTCTGAGCACAGCCCCATAAACACAGGCTAAAAGAAAGCCAACCCTGCTAGTACTGCCCATTCTTGTGCTTCTCTTTTCAGGACACTATCATGGAATAAAACTATTCCCATGTCTTACTCTGACAATAATGCAGCTAATTATCTCCATAGTCTTCCATCTTATTGATACTATGCTTCAAGATGCAATGCCCGTGTCAACAAAAGTCACAGACATCTTCTACTGACAAACTTTGCTAAACTGTACACACACCAGGATTTCACCTACTACAGCTTATAAGCTTATCCACAAGTTTTGCAAAGTGAGATGGCATAAGATTCATTCCTGAATGGTATGAAACCATCTTTAGCATTCCAATGTTCAATTTTCATGTTATTGTTGCATAGAACCTTATGAAAACTATTAGTTATAACATTTACCTCCTGTGTAAGAAGAAATTCAAGTTGCTTTTTGGAGGGATGAAAAGGCCATAGAACTACTAAATGCTTAACTATGATGCTTTCTATATGCTTATTGACCTAGAAACAACAAACTAAAATTCGCTTGACATACCATGCTTTATTTATTTATTTAAGAACAGTTGTGTCCTGTTATTCAAAACACAAAATATTTCCAAAACATATTTTCAGACTTAGTAATCTCCTCCATGAACACGATTAATTATGAAATGGTCAAGTCCTCAAGTATTCCAAGCAACAAATAAGGTATACTTTTGATGACAAATTATGAATAAATTCCTCTCTGTAACATACCAAAATAGATCACGAGCACAGTTGTTTCTCCCACTGATCATTAATTCAGACCAAATTTAAGTATGAATGCTAATTAAAAATCTGTTGGTCTTTATTGCTTTATGACAAAAAAGAAAAAAAACAAAAAACCCAGAGCCAATGGTTGCACTGAACTAATTTTACTGACAAATGCTTGGCATCACAGTCTGCTGAAACTTCACATTTAGTGAAAACCCAACAGTATTTTGATCAATTCTGAAATATGCCCAAACACTTAATTTTGTAAAGCATCTGTTACACACTGACTCTTCAAATGCTAAATATTTCAATGCATGTTGTTCTTCTGTTGAGAAAGTTCAATTTATAATATTCAAAATCTTGCATGACATCCTCAGAAATATGGAAGGCAGATGCAGAATGTATTCTTCTTGATTATCTCTTAAACTAAGCTTCTTTTGAAAATGAAAACGCTTAGTTATCTTGTAATACAATTTTACTTATCTGTGGTAAGAAATCAGACATTATTGGGTATTCCATTAGTTATTATTTATATACTAATACTAAGTTACAAAGCTAATGACACCTTCCTTTCACTGTTCCAGCTCTCCACAGTCAACTCCCAAGCAGAATTCTTAAGCCACCTATCTTATTACATTTGGACAGAAAAGTGACAGATGTGTTTTTACCTGCAGGCCTATGTAAAGATGAAGGGGTTCATAGATGGCAAGTAGCAAGCACAAAGGCTAGTGGAAGAGCAGATAACTCTTGCCGTTTAAGTGTGCTATTACAGTATGAGTTTGCACAGACATGGTAGCAAATTTCATTGCTACACAGAAGAATTCTTAACAGAAGGCCAGGCTTTTACTTATAAGTGAAGCTATAGCAACTTTGTAAGTTCTAAGGAGAGCACCAATCCATGCCTTTCATATCACTTTAAACGTGCTTTGTTGAAGATAACAGAAGAAAGTCTCCTGAGACTATGTAGTCTCATGTGTGATTATTATTCAGCAGCATATACTTGCCTAGATCCTACAGTGCGCTGTATTATAAACCAGTATTAGCATTCTGCTATCTGACACCTCCTGAAAACTGTGACTGGATCTTAGGGGACAACAGTCTTTGTTGTAAATGATTTATTCCGAGGTACACTGCTTGCTTTTCCATTTTCAGAAAGAGCTAGAATGGCTAGACCCTTGTGGCACGTTGCTTGATTAGACATATTATTTCAATCTCTTTGCTTTATATCTATTATCTTTGTCAATACTCAAATGTAATTTAAAAAAAGATACTTAAATAAAGTTTTAAAAAAGTATTTTCCTTACATACTAATAAAATCTTTGTATAATTATCTTTTTAGATGCCAAAAATTTAGCTAACAAGGATACACATCTTTTAAAGATATTGAAAAAAAATGTTTATTTTCTTAGTTATTTTTCCATTCCTGATGATATTGATTATATCCCAGCGCACTGCCATCTGTGATGAACTAACTTAGAAGTAATAAGAAAAGTTTAGTTCTGATCTTACTAAACTTACAAACAATTATACATCTCCTCTGGACCAACCCTCATAAAAATTCTTTTTATTTGTTTGCTTTGGCTTCTGGTTTTCTATTCTTTTTTTCAATGAAGTTTGAGAGATGCCGAGAACTTCTGATAGAAACAGTGGAGAACTGAGGTCACTACTGAGCCTTTGACTCAATTTCACTGCCACGTTAGCCTGGTTCTCATCTTAGTATTTGATCCTAGCCTCCCTGGCAGTCACACTACACACAAGATGGCTCAGTATCCCTGAAAAAAATAGGGAAAATCCCAAATAGGAATCCTTGAGTCTTAGTCTCCTATTTTCTGCTACTTTTTAGCCAACCTTGGATTGGAGGGGAGAAGAACTAGTGCTCACATTGCCAGGCATCAGATACATTAGTTTGTTCCTTGCCATGAGCAGGCAGTAAGTCTCTCTCCGGTGGTAGCTGAATTAGGAAGTGCATTTGGTGCCTGCTTCTTAACATGACTAGCTGTGTCCCAGGCTGAATTAGCCAGGCCTGTGGGCTGAAGCGAAATTTAATTCAGTCTTGGTTCAGGCCAAGTCCTGAGCCACATTTGCATTGTAGGATATAGTCTTAGAGCTTGCTTACCCACCAGCACTGCCCCACTAACGACTGCCACCAACACACTGAAGTTCCAGAAGTTCAAGCCCTACAGGCAGTATAGACAGGGTCATTATATTTGATACCATTAAACTTAGTTCAGGCAATAAGAAAAATCTCACTCTACAGCAGGCATTTTGAGAAGCTAGCACAGCAGTCCATAAACATGTTTCATATTAGTAAAACAAATTCTTTTTTGCAGCCAAACATGGTATTGCATGTTGTTGCGAGATGGCCTTTACAAAGACAATAATAAATCACAAATACCCCTAATAGGATAATACTACCATGAATGTGAAAAGAAATAAGCATCTGTAACCCACAGATTAAAAGAGGCAGCATATTTAATATGAAACAATGTAATGTAATGCCAACATGAGACGAGAAGATTACAAATTTCTTCAATTAGTCATACAGCCAAACCATGAATACAAATATTCAGTATCAGCACTCTGATATATAAGGCATATCAGAAAATAGGTCAAAATAATGTGTATCAGGACTGCTCAAACAAATGACAGTAATGTGAAGATAATGTTTTGTCTCATTCAAGATGTTGAATTCTAGCAGTATTTATCAAATAACGTTACTATTTGTTAAATTCCTTTTATTATTATGCTGTTATGAGACTAATTCTTCCAAGACCTCTAAAAGTTTACCCCCATTCTTCTTTTTGTTTGGGTGTGGGGAAAGAATGGGATATATCACCTCATAAACCAGCTAGCATCATGAGACAGAAAGCACCTCCAGGAGACTAGTGTTTTCCTTTAATTATTGACCTCTGATTAGCCAGTACAAAAAAAAAAAAGTACAGTCTGAGCCTCATTTTATATAGGAAAACACCCTTTTTACACATTATAAACCATTTCTTCAGTCCTCTGTGCTTCTCCCATGGCCATTATTATGCAATGGCCAAGTGCAGGAAGTCCCAAGGGTAAATATGTTTGATTTAGTAAAAACACTGGTTGCATCCAGCTTTTTATTATCTGATTGACTTTCAGCTGTGTGGCATGGCTGTACACCTTACTTATAGGGATCACACTTTTCCTGTATTTTGTGAAAAAAAAATTGTCAAACTTTCTTACCAAAATTGTTCACGTGCATAAACGGGGAGGGGGGGAAGGGGGGGAAGGAGGGGTGTGGGAATCAAAGTTCTCAGCATCAAAGCCCAAAATACCATAACATGAAAGCAAACTCAATGAGTTTCTGTCAACTAATGCATCGGATACCATCTTTCAATTTGTCCTGCTCTCTCATTGAGCTCAGAACCAATATTCTAAATGTGAAGTACATGCAAGTGAGTGATTGTGATTGTAAAGAATACCACTTGAAAAGAAACTTCTGCCTATGCAATCTATTCTCCATTACACATTAAATCATCAATAGCTTTAAAAAATATTCTGGCACCAGCAGTTTAAACTCCAGCTGGTACTTATACTGACAATTGGTTATTATAAACCTTTGCCTTTCAATCATAATGACTTGAAGGTCTTTCCTGTACCAACAGAGCCAGCACCTGCCTGCTCACTCAGCAGCAGTATTGGCACTTGTGAAACAAAGAATTCTGTAATTTTTCACCCTCATTCTTCTCAGCAGTTGCTGCTAATGAAAATGATAATCAAGAGACCTATGTTAAGTTACAATTGGGAACAAAGATAACAGTAGAAATTTCAATATCCGAGCTGTATAAAATAGTTTTGATTTAATTCATTTGCAGATGATTATGCTTTTTAGCAAAAAAAAAAAAAAAAAAAAAAAACCAAATTAAAAAAAACAAACCTACAGCTTAAAATTCATGGTGTTCCAAAATATTCACCAGTGATCTTATGATATAATTATGGAACTGACGACTTCACATTTAATGTTCTATTTTATCCCAATACTGCTTACATATATTCTGGGCTGCCTTGGTACTTATGCTTCACAACACGTTTTTTAGAAAACATTTTTGGTACATTTTCATTTGACTCAAAAAAGGTAATAAAGAAAACAGTAGATAAAACAGATCTTAAAAAAAGTAACTTTCCTTCAGTCCAAGATGCTGCCTTTTAATGCAAGCCACTGTCACCTACCACATACTCAATCCTAATTTATGTAAGCTTTGCCTTCTTCAGTTTAATGAACCGTTTGCCACCCAAAGCCCTGAGAGATGCATTTCTGAAGATCAGCTGGATTAGATCTATTCCACTGTATTTGTATTTGCTTAAAAATCTACTTTTTTTTTTTTCCCTCAAAGAAAAATAACATCAGCTGGACACATGAACTTTTTGTAAACCCATCAATTCTATCCTGTTACTCATTTATGCATTTGCATTATGTTAATTCCATCTTTCAGCTCTTTGTACTCAAATTTGATAAGGAATTAGTAATTGGCTAGGTCAAATCTATTTAGATTTGGGAGATATCTAGAATTTGGGGGGAGAAATTTTCCAAGTCCCTTGACTTCAGCGTATGAAGTCCCTGAGCAATGCTTATGTAATACAGGTATTAGTATCTGTTTCTATGTCGTACCAGCTAGCCATTTGGGCTGTCTTTGTATTTACAAATCACTATCTCTACTGACAATTTAAATTTTTCCTATTTAATCTTTTTACATGTAATACTGTTTTCTCCAAATATCTCTAAGACAGCCTGATAATTAGTATACATCAAATGAATTGCTGGCTATTACCAAAAATAGGGCTCCTTTCAACATGCTGAAGGCAACAGTTGCTGACAGAAATTAAGTAGCTGTTTAAATCTTTGTGATATCTTCCATATTTCAAGAGCACAGTGGAGTTTTTAGTCACCCCTTTCCAATCTTTTTTTCCCCTGATTCCTATTTATGCCTGATTATAGGAGATGTTTCATACTCAGTCCTGATCAAAAGCTTTTGGAATAAATCTCCTTAATTTAGTCTGGTTTTTTTTCCAACTAGTTTGAAATATCATAACACATAATTTAACAACGTCTGGGAAGAAAAACTATTTATACATGTTATTCCTAATAACACTCAGAAGTGCTGCTTTCGTCTTTAATTCTTTCAGTTCTCCAGCTGTGAAACAAATTTCCTTTTCTAAAATATTATAGAGCCTCAAAACTACAAGTACAGAATAAAAGGCAGGTGCTACTCTCAATTCCCAGGTACCTTGCCCTGGAATGCTGTAGTTACAAGATTCACACATAACATGATTCAGTGTGTGTGTTCCAGAAGAAAATGGAAGTGACTTGAGGTAGATCAGAATTACTGATTCTCTAAAGGATTTTTTCTCCTTTGTGAAAAGGTTTATTTCAGTAAAGACTGAAGCTCACTTGCAAGAATAAGGGCAGCTTTTTACTTTAAAGAAAATAATCTTCCAGATAAACAGTAATACAAATTCATCCTGACTGCTATGAATTGCTTCACAGCATTTGTTCGCTGGCTCCTGACCACTTTATAAATCGGTCAGCTTAAATTCTGCAGATCAAGTTGTGAGGAAAAGTATTCTTAACTAAAGATTAATGCTGACATTTCTGCCATAATAAGAAAAACGGGGGAACACACTTAGTTTGTTATAAATTATCTCTAGATTATCCAAATTTGCATCTTCTGATATTTCCTCAGAAAACTTTGTACAATGGACTCAGTGTTTCTGAAGAATGGTATTTGTTCTTTTATTGAAATGTTGCCATCAGAAAGCATAGTTTGTTCCCATCCATAATTCAGAGTTCCCTTCAGAAAAGGCAGAAGCTGACTGTTCAAATATATTGAAACTATCATAGCCTGCAGCACCTGCTGCAATGCATTATTGATATTCAGCAGTGGCACTGACGCATTTCTATGAGCATATGCTTTCCTCTATATTGGAGAACTCTAAACGGAAAGACATTTCCTGTGGACTTTCTTTTTCTGATACTTTGCCAAGATGGACACTTGAAAAGAAAGACCTCTGGACATTAGTAAGTTGAGGCTAGAGTATCTTGAGGAAGCCTCCACAGTTTTTTTATTACTATTATTCTACACTTTTAAAAATTTATTTATTGTTTATTTTTTCACAACCCATCTTTTCCTTTGCTCTGTGAGGGAAGGGAGCCAGGTCAGAGGGCTTCAGCAAGGCTGGCAGAGCTGTGCCTCAGCTGGTGCACTCAGGGCCCTGACAAAGCTCCTGTAATTCCACAATTATTATGTACTCACGGGATAGTTTCTATAAACCCTATCCAGCCTCTCTGAGTTCTGGCCTAGCATCTCCCATTTTTGATGTGGTCACTCAATTAAGCGTTTTCTTTTGGGACTAAAAGGAATTTTCCTTCTTGCTAAATTAGAATAAAGCAGAATTTTCCTCTCAAGACAAAGCTCAGTTCATTGCTGACTGAGAGCTACCTAGCCTGTTCAAAAAGCAGTTCAGGTTCCTGACAAAATATGAAATACTCTGTAACAACTGGGGTTGGGTCTCATTAAGACTTCATTCAAAGAAAGTCTGCTGGCAACCATCAGTCCTTTAGATTATATCGCTCATGACATCAGCATTACAACAGCGAAAGGCACAAGTAGAAATGAATCTACAATACGTAATTTATTGCTGCAATTTTTAGATCCCAAGTGAGTTAATTTTAAAAAGCTGTGAGGTAATTATTTTGTAGTTTGGGTTTTTTTCTTCTTGACTGGAACAATGAATCATTAAATAAGTGAGAGCTTGAAGATACCATGCTGAGGAGAATTGTCTAGCATCAGTAAGCAGAGAAAAATCTGATTCTGATAGCAGCCTCATCAGTTACTACATAATTTAAATGGAAGTTGGATAATCCTAAAGGGTTTTAGAATCTCCTCTAAACAGCACCATTACTCATTCTCAAAACATTTTATTGCAATTGAAGACCACTTTTATGCTCTCAGATAAATTTAACAGGAACCCTGTAATTTTATTTTGATGTAAATATGTATGCCCCATATATAATAAAATGGTTCACTGCTAAGAGTTTAAAGAGTGTAGACTTCTACGGTTCTTTTTGCATAGCACATGAGCCCTCAAATAAATCCTAGACCAATGGACTACTTTTAATTTGAACAGATCCATTCCTCTCCCTCCTGCTTCCTAATCAATCAGTAATTACCATTTGCAAAATTCATACTCAGAGTAAAAACTATTTAAAAAAATATTTTAAGCAGCTTCTGTTTTAACCTTCTATACTGAGAGACAATGACATTTCTAAAGTATGACACCTGTGGACACGGGGTTAGGAAGACATCTCCTGTACCCACTGTTTGCTCTCAACCAGGCTTCCTCTTCACTGAAACCCTAATGACTAATTTCATGCTTGAAGTGAAAAGCAAACTCCCTGGGTAAATGGCAGCAAGCACATCAGCTTTGAAAATCTTACAGCACTCACTTTGAGGCCCAGGGAAATAACTATTTTGGTTGAAGCAATAACCTATACATTACTGCCAAAACAAAGCTAGTGCCAGGTTTAGTACGCTGTCATTTACTCAGAAAACCAGAATTTTAATAAGTCAATTGGAAAGTGTTCTGATTTAGCCTCAATTGTTACAGAATTTAAGAGAGTAACATCACAGACAATTAAAATGCTTGTACTTTCACAACGTAATGCACTGCTAGGTATCTCATGACATCTGTTTACATTCTTAGGACATTAAAAACAATAGCAAAGACAAGTATTATTTCTTAAAAATATTCCAAAGCCACCAAAAAATGGACACAGAACAGTGAATGGAGTACAAAGGTCTAATGACAGATAAAAATATGCTGGGCTATAAAGGTTGAAAGCCTGATCAAGCTCACTTTCCAACACTTATCATCTTTGTGAATGGAAAGGAGGTACTGGTTTACTACTTGAGAAGGCTGATATAACCTTGAACTGAATTTAGTTTATAGTACATGCATTCAGTCTTCCAAGAAATACATGCATCTTGTTCTTTTTTCATTTCTGTGACAAAATCCTGTTTTGAAGTCACTACTATTTTTGACTTACAGAGACTTGCAAGAGAAGAGAAATATAATACAGTGATATACATTTTTGACTGTTCTACCTGTTGCAGAAAATAAGTGACAGAAGATATATAGGGCTTATCAGATGCAACTAATCTAGTGCTAAATACTTTAATGCTGTTATTACTTACTCTGCCATGTTACAACTACAAAAAACTTGCAGAATATTCATGGTTGCGAAATTTTCCCACAGTTATGTGTAAAAATGGTACATGTGGTCTGTATAAGAAGCTGAACTAAAACACGATCAGAAGTGTTACATCATGGAAACATATTTTGATACAATGCCCAAATTAAAATCTACAACTGTGTATTACACAAAAAACCTGGATAAACATTGTTAAACATCAGCATTGCATTTCCTGTTCTCCACACTACAAAAAAAAAAAAATCTGAAGCAATTGGAAGTGCATTTGTGGGTTATCCAATATCTCAGGAAAATCAAAAAAAAAAACAGGTAAAATAAAGAATTGACAAAATCTTTTTGACGACTATGTCTTGTAGAAGCACATTATGAGACTGACCTCCATAGTAATTTGAGGTAGCTGAACCACAAAAGCATCACTATCATAAAGCAATTTTCAAAATTACAGTCTCTGCAGTTATTGCATTTCTAAGAAGGTTTCTTAGTCAGGGAACATGAAGTACCAGTACAAATACCAGCATGAATAACAGCACTGCCTGTAAAGTGGGTGTTTATTTGTGCAAGTATGTCAGCCTGCTGAGACACAGTGTTTCGGATAGAAGGGGGCTGCACAGCCTGCACGAACTCTCTCCTCTCGCTGGTGCGATCTTCCTACCAATGGCTACATTCACAAATCACAGAGCATGCACAACCACCAGGAAAAGTTTCTGAAATATCTCAAATGTACACCAGCATTGAAAGCTTTTTTTTTTTTTTTTTTACCTGAAAAGTTCTGATCAAATTAATAGTTCTTATGATTTATGGTGTTGTCAAGTTTCTGATCAAATGAGCTTAAACACTTGTCCTGAACCAATTCAAGATCTGCCAGGTTAAAGATAAAGGGTTTCAGTTCTTGTAATTATCTCCTGTCTCTTCTCTCATTCCCCTGAAGTCTCATTTGTTTACATGCGAGAGGTTACAAAGAGTAAGAAGTCAGCAGCATCTATGAAGACCTAACAGATTAACCAGAGAGATATTTAGTTAGATTTTTGCCAGTAAGCATATAAATTATTTCACGTTGTCTTGCCTTTCTAATCACTTCTCACTATTTTCAAGACTGAATTTTACACAGAAGTGATAGCCTAATGGTTTGGGTTGTTTTGTTTTTTTTTTTAACAGGTTTCCTACCAACTTAAAACCCTTGGACAAATGACCAGAGCCCTTCATTTACTAGCTTTGGATATAAAGCTAGTATAAAACTAAAACTCTGCAGGGATGTCACTCATGAACATCTCAATTAGTTGAAAATTGGATGTTGATACCTAACCTGCAGAACAGACGCTAGCTTGCCTCTCAAAACTGCATTTTCCCAGTACTGCAGTTTCCTTAGTACTACAAGTGACTGTCAATATTCTTGATAACAAATGCAGTCGTCATTAAGCCTCTCCTGAATGCACTACTCTTTTATCAGTGGGTTGGGGTTTTTTCCACCCCTCAGTTTTAACACACTAAAAGCCCATTGCTTACTCAGCTTTACCTAGCAGCATAGTTTCATTCGATGATTTTCCATAGATGACTATCCAAAACTGTCAAAACTAAAACATAAAAACATGAGTCTGTTTTCATAAGTAGGTAAAGTTAAGAGTTAATTTCAGTGGAGGCATGAATTAGAAATCACGAGATTAAATACATAGTCTTTCCTGGTGATTCAGAACACTTTTTTCTTAAATGCTTTAGTTTGAACTGCTAAATAGAGCTGTAACAAATCAGTTGTAAGAGTTTCCAAAGATTCAAGGTTCAGCCGTATACAAGAAATTGCTGATTCTGAATTCAGACTTATTCTTGGCCATGTAACTCAGGCATAGATTACTGGATGAAGGCAGGACATAAGTGCTTGTTATCTGTTAACATTGGCTAGCACAGGGAATGAATCCTGCTGTTTTAACTACTTCCTAGGAATACTCAGATATAAATTCCAAGGACAAAAATTAGAGAAACTCTAATGTTGTTCTAAGCCCCTCAGCTCCTGGGAGCTATGATATTAAACATGAGTTTAGGATGAAATTAAATTGAGGATGTCTTCCAAAATCAGGACCATATCTACCCCAGAGCACTCATATAAAGAATATACACTATGCACTATAAGTAAGTGGGAAGAAAGGCAAAACTCAAGATGAAACCATCACTTGCTCATCACTTACTAAAAAAAAACAAAAACCAAAGTACTGCAGTCAACCCACAGCTCACAGGTACACATATTTTTCTCTTCTCTAGTTGTGGCACATAAAAAAGAAAGTTGAAAAACTATATGCCTGCTTATGGAGAGGTCCCCTCCTCTGCTTTCATTTCCCTCATTCTTACTTCTTCTCACCCATGCCAAAGTTACGTTGATTGTGGGGCTATTCACAGCAACATGTTAAAACACAAGTCTATTCATAGTCCCATGCTGTGAGCTTTCTCATAACGAAGGAAGATTATCTTTTGTAGGCAGACTACATAAAATGTCATGTCTGTTATTCTAGTTCCCTTGCAGATTTAAGAGAAATAAGTTATAGTTTTGAGTAAATGGAATTACAGGTGACTATAGTGATTATAGGTTTATTCCTACTAGACCTATCTGCTTTCTGATTAGGATTCATCAGATCACTGGACTAAGAAATCTAATTATACATTTTTCTTCTAAGCGGGTCATTTTTACAGAAAGACATGATGTCTCAACCAGATGAAACCAAATACAGGCAAAAAGGATTCTGCCTGGCAGAGTTCTGTTTCATTTTTCATTATGTAGCACAAAAAAAGTCTGCAATAAGTAGTCATGCTACAGTATCATGTGGCATTAAGACATCAGTGGCACGCAGCGGAAATCCAAGATTTCAGGTAAGTTCAGGGTAAAGATCTACTCAAGGTAACATGATAAGGGAGTGTTCTAAACAAAGGTGAAAAAAGAGTTGTATTCCAGTTCCTGAGATAATTGGGAAATTCTCAAATGGTCATTTAATCCATTTAGTTCCTGCCATCACAGTGATGCCAAACAAACTTCTTGGTGCCAGCAATCTGGTCAATGACTACAAACCAGATGCTTAGAATAAATCAGCAAAACAAAACATCTGTATAAGGCAGACCTTCCAGAAACAGGTTAAGAGAAGATAAAATTTACTGTGTAAAATCTCTCCGTATACATTTTCTAGACCCATTCTTGTTCAAAAATATCCACAGAACCATGTTCACCTCTAGTTATTATTATGTGTGCATTTCCTGCTTATTTCCATAAAACTGCTCATTATTTTTCATTAAAAAATAGAACTGGCAACAAACCACATTTAAAGCAGAGAGTTCATTTGTCATATAAAAGTTGTCAATATAAAATGAAGCAACCTCTCTATGTACATTAATCATTTGACTCAGCACATTATGCCACACGTTAGGAAAACATCCTTAATATGGTGGTGCTTTAGCTACTCCAAGTGTATCTCAATCCATAGCAGAATAATCAGTGAAACAGATCAAGTATTCAAATAACCTTTTTTTTTTCCCCTCCATGAGTCCACCTTCCACCACCACCACTTTCTTTTTTTTTTT
>NW_009258414.1:5419052-5437458 GCF_000687185.1 Egretta garzetta | reverse complement strand
TTTTTTTTTTTTTTTTTTTTTTTAAATACAATTAGAGTTGTATATAGGGTGTAATTTTGATCTATTCAGATGTATTTATAGTGTCAGAATTTATTTATTTGGTTTTATGATTTAGGTTATTATTTAAGCAGCCTGTTTTCTTTCAGTTTTTCAGTCAAACAGCAGCTTTTGTGAGACTCAGAATACTAACCAGAAAAAAATCAATACAAGACGTAACTCATCTGAGATGGACAGAAAGAGAATATGGGGATTTATATCACAATAGCAAGGAATATTTTTATTTGCCTTTTCCAACAACAGATTTTCAAATGAGTAAGCTTCATTCAACTGCCTACTGTGAAACTCCCCAGTCATTTTCTGTAATGCCCTGTAATCCACTTTGTGCATAACATTTGGAATACCAGAATGGCAAACCACAAAACCTCACAAGGATAAAAAAACCTGAGAGATCAAAGTATTTTTCATCCAGATCCTCCCATGAAACAAGGATAACATCAAAACAGCAACACATGCATTTTAGGATTATGCAACAGACTTAAAGCAACAAGAACCTTTGTTGGAAAGAGGGGAGTTTAAAAGTAATGTTGATACACTCATATATGAAACTATGAAATATGGTATTTCATCGACTGCTGCAGTACTAATGACAAGACTAAAGAGTACAGCTGGAGAAGTACACTTTAAGCATGATGTAAGTACAACTTCTAAATCAACCTAATTCTAACTCTCTGCCTGTATGTCCTTTCAAACTTGTGGAAATGCCAGACAGAAAAAGAATGTTCTGACAGCTAAGAAAATAAAAACAACTCACAAATACTGCTGGAATGCAAAAAGACACATCTGTATAGTTCACTACTAGTTTTGTTTGTTTAAAAAAAAAAAAAAAAGATATGCAGCTTGGGAGTATGAAGCTGCAAGTTTTTCACAACAGGACAGATTCTCGTCAATAATATCAGTGATGTTTATGGGGGGAAAAAAAAAAAAAGTGAGACTAATTGCTTCTAAGAGTTACTAAACACTTTCTGCCTTTTACGAGGACTTAAAAAGCCAGGGTTATGTAATACCTAAATTCTGAAGCAGAAAACATAAAAATTTTGAAAGTAGATATGGTATTCTGAACAACAAATGTATACTTTCAGAAGTGTACAGACAACAGGTAAAAATGAGTTTTGCGGAACGCATACCTGCTGCGCATACGCTCACACAACAGAAAAGATAGCAGCCACAGCTGCTTTCACATGATTAAAGAATTCTGCCTACCATCTCGCAAGTATTTCTGTTTGCATTCATTCTGTCTCTAATGCCATCAAACCAAAGCATGTTCAATTGCCTGAATTAGGTCTTTTGTTTTTGGGGAGGAGAGAAACTGAGTATGAAACTTTCTCCTCTTACAAGACAGAAGCTGCTGAAGTGCATTCTGGAACCAACCCTACAGCTGAAGGATGAAGTGCCTAAGGAACAGGGCGAGGAGGTAGGAAGGGGCTGTGCTTATTTAGAGTCAGCATAGCCACTGAAAAACGGCTGTGAAACTAGAAGCATAAACTACTATATTTTATCTGTCTTCTCTCTTGCTTTTCTTGTGAATTTACCCCTCTCCAAATAAAAGTATATCTATTTCTTAATTTCACCATTACCCAGCTTCACATATTCTCCAATATTTACCCAAGCTATGCAAAAACTCCCAAACTTGTAGGGTTTAAAATGAATTAAAGCATTTAGAGCAGCTAAAAGAATAGTAGAAACTTGTCCAATGACGTCAGTGAAAAAACTTAGAGAAATTAATAGTTAACTCTTCCCTGAATGGTTGCAAAGGTGATTTAATACTTTCAGTTGTCCCTGTTACTAACCACCGTCTGGTCATCAGTAAGGAGTCCATCAACCTAGCAGCTAATTGAATAATAGATTAAGTGTATTTCGGTCATTTTTATTACATATTTATACATATTACTAATCACCTGTAAGGTTATTTTTAACTTTTTTTGCAGGATTATTTTAAAAGTCATTAGTTCAGTGGCCAGATTCCAGCCCCGTAAATTCTAAATGATGTCAAGAATGAACTGTGGAAACTTTGAGAAGGGAAAGGGCTATCCAATGGCCTTTTTAACTGGCTCTGGATCCAAGAAAAGAAAGAAAAAGAAATAGCATTCCACTGAAACTCTACAATGTTTTTGCATGGCCAGGAGTTATTCTGGGTTTGCTATTCATGGCTTTTTTAACTGTACATATCATAGAAGTCTTGTATACTTGGTTATCAGTGACTTTAAAAACATGAATTATTAAATCTGAAATTTATATCACATCTCATTCTCTCTCATTCCTCTAGTTTAAATTAATTATTGTTTCCTCAGCTTTTTTTCAAAACTCTTTTGCAGATATATTGCCTATTATGTGAAGAGCTATACTACAAAATGGAGAATGTATTTGCAAGAGTTTCTACACAAGGGCACAAAACCTAGAGAAAACCCAAATATTTTCTGTGATAAAGACATCTGTGCCAGAGCAATCTGCACATACAAACTAAGCACTGCCCTGAAGACCTCTACAACCTCTGCTATCTCTCTTCTCCGAAGTAATGCTAGCAACTCAAAAGAGCAATATCTGTGCTTCATTTCAGATTCCTACTTCAGCAGTAGGCTACATAGTCAACAGGTAGTCCCCACATTTCTATTTATGTTTTTCTTAAAAAATGACAATCTTTAATAATTCATTTAATAAATCATATTTGGATGCCATCAGGAATGATGTCACCTTCAGATGCAAAACCGATGAGTGACTTCCATTACATACTTGGTAAGCCCTCATTCTGTCTCAGTTTACACTTATCAGGAGCTGTCAAACCTAATTTCCTGCCAGCTCCTTGTCAGAGCTCTGCTTGATGTCGGATATCAAACAACGCCCTTGAAGCTCACACAGCCGCCTTTTACTTTGCTGAGACATTGCTCCCTCCACCTGGAGGATGCAAGAAGGGTGACATTTGTGGTTCTGCTTCAAACAAAGCAAGCTAATCCACCAACTCATTTGTAAACAGTTTGTTTAAAAAGCAATCCCAAATGATTAAGTACTAAATAAATAAATAAATAAATCTGCAAACAGCAGAAAATTCTGCTCTTTCTGTCCTTGAACTACTTTTCACAAACTTGGTAATCATCAGCAGCTTTGTTCTGATTATAAGTTATTGAATGTGATCTTTTTGCATATAAATTCAACTCTGCTTTTAAATTTAAATATACTTTAAATGGTGCATTCAGTGAAGCAGACTCAAACATTTGCCATCAGTACTGCTGATAAAAAACGTCTTTTAGAATAGCAATCTCTGACAGTTATTTTCTAGAAAGCGGAAGTATTCTTTATAAAGAAGTATACTTTTCCATGAAGCATACCGACTCCCTTATAAAATTCCAACTAATCCTAGCCTCTCTGATCAAGATATACCATTAAAAAAAATCCCAGGAGCACTATCTTAAAGATGTCCAAGGATAGATATAAATATTACAAAAAAAAAATACCCTGTATCTCTAAAACACCATCTTTGGTCTTATATCATGTTTGTAAGGCACATACACAAATCTAGCTATGGAAGGCAAGGCCCCACACCAAAATGGGATACACACAATTCCTGTATATTCTGCAAAGCGCTATGTCCACTATTTTCAGAAACCAGTGAGCTCTGCCCGTCTTTATAGATCAAATTTTTTTTGTTCCAACTTTCAGGATATAATTTGTAACTGCTTAATCTCTGCATTTACCTAAGATTTGCATAAGAATTTTATTCACTTGAGCCCAATTACACAAAATAAAAATAGGTCATCTGTGGCCATTACAGTATGCATTCATTTTCACTTCACAGTCACTTCCCCTACATTGTTTCTTTCCTCAAATTTGTTTATCTGAGATATTCTCATGTCTTCACTAACATAAAATCTATGTTCTTTTGCAGTAGAAGTATTTTTATGATACAATATATTTATAAGAATCTAGGAAAAAAAGACACATATCAAAGAAAATAAATCACTAAATCATGCTATTTCATGCACTCTCCCATTAATGCTACTTTTAATGAAGAGTGAGATTAGCTACAGAAGTTGGGTTACATTAATTCTAAGTGTATTTAGTGATTTTTTTTTTTTATCAAAATAACAAACCAGTTTCTACTACCATTGATTTATAAAAAAATGCAAGTAAAAAGCTTTTCAAGTTCACAGAATTAATTGAAAACAGAGACCAGCTTCATACAGGTGAGTTAATACATCTTCAGAAAAGTTCTTAGGAGTGAAATAAGAGGAGAAACATAGCTCCCCAAAATTTACTGCAATTCTTAAATTCATAGTTATTAAAACTTTGTATGTTGTAGATTTGATCACTTTGTCCCCCCTGCTCCATGGCCCTACTGGTAACCAAAGAAAGGCTGTATGCTTCTGTGTAACTGTAGCATCTCCAAGGTCATGCTATACTTCAAGCTACAGCAGCTCGTAGCAGTTCCCAAAGAACCACCTCAATACTGGCAATAAAGGGACAACAATTGTTTGGAAGAGCAGACCAAGAACAACAATGTGAGCACACATCTTCCTGCAACGTGCAGCAGGAGAGCTCTGTAAGAGATGGGCTGCAAATTGGCTGTGGCAAGAACTTTGTTCTGTCCTGTGCTGGTTCTGGGATAGAATTAATTTGCTTCATAGTAGCCAGTATAGGGCCACATGTTGGATTTGTGCCGAATACAGTGTTGATAATGCATGAGTGTTTTCATTATTTCTGAGCAGTGCTTACACAGATTCAAGACCTTTTCTGCCTCTTCACCTCACCCCACCAGTGAGTAGGCTGGGGGTGCGCAAGAAGTTGGGAGGGGACATGGCCGGGACAGCTCACCCCAACTGACCAAAGGGATGTTCCATACCATATGATGTCATGCTCAGTATATAAAGCTGAGGGAAGAAGGAAGGGGACATTTGGAGTTACAGCATTTGTCTTCCCAAGTCACCGTTACGCGTGATGGAGCCTTGCTTTCCTGGGGATGGCTGAGCACTCGCCTGCTGAGGGGAAGTAGTGAATGAATTCCTTGTTTTGCTTTGCTTGCATGTGCAGCTTTTGCTTTACCTATTAAACTGCCTTTATCTCAACCCACGATTTTTCTCCTCCCTCATCCCATCGTGGAGGGAGTGAGCAGGTGGCTGGGTGGGCTTAGGGACCGGCTGGGGTTAAACCATGACATGTCCCCAGCACTCTAGTGCTCCTTTTATTTGCATCTAGATAAAAGTAAAGTGATTTTGACGACTACAAAAAAAAGTTATGAGAGAGTAAGACTTTGTAACATATTGCAGCAATGAAACTGCCCAAATATCTTGACAGTATTGTACTATAACAGATTTGACAGCATAGAATAGACTTGCAACTTTACTTCCAGTGAAGATATACCAATTCATATTGGCTGAGAATCTAGGCCATTTTTGTAAGACTTTCAATGAATCACTTCTAATACAGTGCAGATGGAGCAGATTTATCTCTGCAGAATTTCAGACCATACTTTGGGTATAGAGAATTAGTTACATCTCATAATGACATTATTTCCAGATGTCTGAAAGAGATCAGAAGAAAACTAACATACTGAGGGACCGAAAATACTGGGTACTTTTAAAATATGCAGCAAGAAACACATCAAGTTTCAGAAAAGGAAACATTTCCTAGGAAAGCTGTAGTAATAAAATACACAAGATTTTCAAGAGAATATTTCTAGCATCGAGTTGTTCTACACATTCCCCCACTTGAGAGGCAAGTATATAGCCTCCTCCTTCACAAATTGGGTTAGAGAATGATATCACATATGGATCAAAATCCTAAAAAAGAACCAACATTCTCTAGTTTTAAAACACACAGTGGAATTGGTACCAAGTCATCATTTAAAAGTCACCAACACTGTACTCGTTAATCTGAACAGAGATAAATTATTAAAAATTGCTATCTGCTTTCCAAAAGCAAATATTTAGCTTGCCACAGTGTTATGTTTCTCCCCACTGTTTGCAAGACAGCGATCTTGCTATTGCAATCCTGATTCTCGCAGCTTCAGTTCTGAATCACAGAAGTGCACTAGTTTTGTGCTGCAGCTGCCAATCATGTAAGCCATATCTCATAAGGTCTTAAGTTATATCCTACTCTTGCTTATGTTGCAAGCCCTTGGCTCCTGAACAAGTTATTTTCATTTCAAAGAAACCTATATAACTGCCAATGAAGATGATTTTGACATATATCCTGAAGGATCTGGGAGATGTCCTTATTTGTACACTGCCACTGGCATTTTATAATACAAAAGAAACATGCACCTATATAAGATTACTTCCGGAAACATATGGAATAAGAGTAGAATACAACAGGACAAAGACAGAAAAAAGGCCTTCTACTTCAATGAGAGTAAATTACAGGCAAGACCAAGACAACTACCTCCTGAGCCAAATAACCAAGCAACATAACAGAGAGAATTTTGCGCTTCTCCCTTGCGCTGCTAGGATCATGTTCAGGTAGTTGATCATCCTGCTTGGCTGAGATGGTGTTCAAAATAAGTTTTGAAATTGGATAGGAAAACATTTAAAACCCCAGAGAACTGTAATTAGAAGGTAACAAGTAAAATTGTCCTGGAATTCATTTATGGATAGATCCAAAGTACTAAAATATAGGCTAAGGCAGGTTTTCCTATGGAATAAAATCCTATTAAATTAATAATTAAGGAGTCTTTGAGTCTTCTATGCCTACATTGTGCTAATAAGAACTGGTTCCATGTACTAACTCCAAAGGGAGCCACATGCTGACAAGGGGTAAAAGCTTCATTAATGCTAGTTGTAACACCGCCCAGTTGTTTGATCTGAAATGGCTTATAAGTGCAGGAAAACCACGATGGACATGTACTTGGAAGGTCTATGGATAAGATTAGGGAGAACTTTTTCACTGAGTGGAATTAATCAAGATTCAAAGATAATACCATATGCAGCTTCTATATTGTGGATAGCTTTACTGTGAATTATTTAAACAAAATCTAAGCAAGCTTTGTCCTTTTATTAATCTTATTTCTAGATGATGCCCCTGAGCTGCTTCTGTGTGGCTCTTGCTGGAGAGGTTTTGAGGTTTGAAAAGTTCTCCTAGGTTCTCCCAGTATGAGTTTTAAGCATATAACCAGCTGACACATTTTAAGAGGTGACCTAATTTAAGATCCCTTGTGAACCATTAATTAATTCATCATGTTGATTTATTCCATCCATTGCCTGCTTTGTCTATTCCCATTACTTCCTAAGAAAATTAAAAATTCTTTTAATTATTAAAGACTAAAGAAGACTTATGAAGTCTTTAATTTATTAAACTATTTTTCATGGATTACAAATACATCATACACAAGTGACTTTTCTACATTAGTTCCAATAGTAAGATAATTCATGCCCCTAATGTTCTAGAATAATCCACTCAAAAACTGACTGAGCATATCTTCTATTACTAATTCACACCACTGTTCACAAGATGTCAGTTGTAGCTTGTTCCTCAGACTACAACTGAAAAAAAGCAAGCTTATTCAATGGACCTGTGATGTTTTAAACAAGGTTCAGCGTGTTGTAGAACAAAATACGTATTTCTGACTGTCTGGTAACCATGATACATTACTAATACTTCAAGAAAACAACTTTATAAGTGAGTTGTATTTTTAAAACACATCTCTTGCTTATTTTTCAAAACTCAGCATGTTCCAAATTTCATTCATTTGGACAGCAGGTGCAGTTGGAAGGGTCTCTGAATGGAAGTGGAAATAACATTCTTCCCTGTGCTGTCTTGAGTGGGAATATCCACAGTGAACTAATACAGTTCATTATATTTTTTTGAATGCCTCTACACAGATAAACAATGCAAGAGAGTCATACGCTGAATTTTTTCAACTGACTTCTGTTCCCAGTTACGAGAGTTCAGATCCCTAGATTCATGAGATTTAACCTTGATATAGCAGTTATAGTATAAAACTACCATTTTTCATGAAATTACTTTTTTGCTTGTTCAACATGATTTCTTGCCATAGCACATATATTTATTTAAAAAAACAAACAAACAAACAAAACAACAACCAGAATGCTCAGTAGAATATATGATGGTCACCATTCACTACTCCATTTGGCTTTCCTCTGCTGCTTCAAATTTGGATTCAGATACTTTTATTATGGAAGCCACAGCAGACCAAACATTGAGGTACCATTATAAATGGAAAGCTCAGGCTATCATGAAATTAGGCAGTTTCTAGCAAACTGGTTTGGGTTTTCAGAAGAAACTGTGCAATTAGCTAATATTTATCAAAGAGTTTATTTTAATACAAAATAAAGTTCATGTATGTGAGTTAAGCCTGGTGCATCTACCAAGACCTTGTTCCAATTTACAAAGTTCTCCCTAGAAACCATTGCTCTTTGTTCCTACAGTTCTTGTGGCACTAGAATGCTGAATGTTTAAGAAATATTTGTGGACTTAAAATGTTGAATGAGGAATGGATTAACTAAAGTGTGCTAGATACTATTTTCAATTTGTGATGGTTTACAGTTCTTTAAGGATGAAGGGAAAATTAAGTATTTTAAAGCAGCAAGCACAGCTCACTGAGCAGGTAATTCCACCAATAAGATTTTTATAAAAACACTCCCTGGAAATGCTGGGGCAGGATTGGAGAGTGGTGGGTGTTTTGGGTTTGGTTTGGTTTTTTCTCCTTTAGTGGGTTTGGCTTTTTGCATTTTCATCTTCACTGACTGAAATGACAAACACAAGCTCTTCCTTCTTTTATATATACACCCTGACATCTCTCCCTTCTCTTATATATTTATTTCTCCTCTGAGACCACAGGGTCTAGTGCAGGCTTAAACCATTAGGTATCACCAGTGCTGAAACAGACTGAGCAGCAACATGCCACAGCCAAAACAGTCCTTGCCCGCTACTACCAACAGTTGGAGTCATAAGGAAGACGTAAGAGACACAAAGGATGCTGTCTTTCATGTTTCAGCTTTCCACACCAAAATACAACTTAAACATCAATGAGGGATGCAGTCTGTGCAAGTTTCTGAGGAGTAGCTCGAAGTCTGCTCTTTGCCATTGGAAATTAGAGATAAGAAGTTACATTACAATATTTCTTTGAAACAAAACTGATAATTCAGTTCAGTTTTATACTTCATTACTTGTCAAATGCTGGGTTGGAGGGAAAGCAAAGTCCTAAAGATATTCAGTGCCATTTCCAGAGCACCTATTTGACAATACTCATGTCTGATTTCTTGTGCATCATTCCCTTCTTTCCTTCACAAACAAAGGATTCCATAGAACCAAACTTTCCATAGCTTCCAACAAGTTTTAAGGCTGTACATACATACATTTGTATACAACTTTTTTTCTTTCAAAATTAACATGAGATGAATATCTGTGGTTTGAAAATAAATTTGGATTTCAAATTAACATTAATTTTTACATTTAACCTCCTTAATTTTAAATAACAAATGTTGCTTAGTGGTGGCGTGTTGAACTATTCTCCCACTTTTTGCAAAAACTGACAGGCCCTAACAACAAAATAAGGTATTTTCACAACACACAGAACCAGGCAGATTGCTTATATCCAGCTGACTTTGGTTTTGGTTTCAGATAGTTCTTGGCCATCTCTTGGCTTTCTGATAATATTATGCAAGGGACATATGGTAGAATAAACACTTATGTGACCCAGAGCAGATCCAAGTTTCTAGATTATCTATTTGCCACCGTGTTTGCTTCAGAACAAATCTAATGATTTGCAATGCTACAGATGTGTTTTTTCATTGTCATACACTGACACTCATTTTAATAATTTCAAAATTATACCCTTGTTTCTTTGGGAAAAGGAATAATACTCCCTAGCCTTGTTCAGTTATTGTTTAAATTAGAGCTGAAGTAAATCTTTGTAGCGTGTAAAAGTATCTCTGTATTTTTATTTTATTATGCATATTAAAAATGAAAATATCATGATCTGTTCCAAGATTTTATCTGGAACATCTTCAACATTCTGTTCTTTGGTGGAATTCGTCCTAAAGCTTTCCAATGACTTTAAGTTTGTTTTTCCCCTGCGTGCCATGTTGGCATGCTGCCATCTTTTTCAGTGTGTTTTTTGTCAGCTTTGCTTTTTCTAGCAAAATGGAGAGATGTGAATGTGAAAAAGAAAACAAACCATTTTTATCTAAAACTGCATTTTGAAGTACCCAAAAGAAATTAAAAAAAAAAAATCATATCCCTAAACATAAATCAGTAACCATAGTAATATATCTTAGTAGAGCTTAGCTTCATTGGCTTCAAAACCATTTTCCAAGTAGTTACAGGCTACCACTCATCACCCTTGGCCTTTTCTCTGCCAGATTGAGGGAAGTCAACCTCACCCAAGAGACCACATGCCCATGAGTAACAGCTATACAGCCCACCCCGGGATCTACCCCAATTTTTCAACATTTCTCTTGAACTGGATCCTGGGGTCCTCACCAGCACTCTGTGAAGGAGTACAGTAAGTTCCCTTGGTCTTATTTTTCTTTGTTTTATCATTATTATTTGTTTTTCTTTGCCACTTGTGATACAAGCTATACTAAAACCAAGCAAGTATAGGAGTTCTTCACAGGCAGTATCTTTTAGTCACAAATGATTGTAATAAATGTTTGTAATCCAATGACACAAAAAAGTGGCAAAACTTCAGTCCCAGTGGTGAATATTTTCCAGTTCAGCTAGAGTCTGGCAGCAGCTGAGGGACAAAAAGATACATTTAGGCTAAGAATACCTCAACGTGTACTTCTACAGCATAAACAAAAAGAATTAAAAGCCATTTTTTCTTCGTTTTGCACAGCAATATGTAGTATGATGTTATCTGATTAACTAGGGAAAGCTGCATCTCTAAATGTGAAAACCAGAAGGCAGTACAAATATAAAGCTACACTGAATGCACTTAAGCTCTTTGAACTTGTAGAGTTCTCACGTTGAATTTGATTATGTCCAAGCTTCAAGGCAAATGCTTAGCCATAGGCTGAAAAAAGCCTGAAACAGATTATACTTTTGTATAAGATCTAATAATAAAGTCTTTTAAGATTCCTCCTGTCACATTCCAAACTGTAAAAACAAACTAAATAAATAGTATATTTTCATGAGAGATTTAAAAATAAATGTTATTTTCTTCTAAAAATGTTTTGCTTTAAAAAAAAAAATCACAGTAAACGATGATTTTGCATACAGCTATAAACATAGCTGTTGAGCTCTTAAATGTTATAACAAAATATATCTGGCAAGACACTGGAGCTCCATTGTTCTATGTAAAACTTAAGGAGCATATTAACATCTAAACTATGTTGAAATCAGCTCTACCTCAAAGTACTTTTTTTCTTTTTACTATCACCTTTAAAATGCTTCCCTAAGATTTATTTCTTTGAGACAATGACACAAATCAACAGACAAAAATGGCAAGTGATTACAAAAGCCACTGTAGTATATTAAAAAAATTCTGTTATTCACTGTATCTTTCTCGAAATTAAATACTAGATGACTTTTTATTGATATATCGTCACTGTAATTCCTCTCAATTAGAATTCAGAGAGTCATACTGAAAAGAGCAAAGGGCTTATATTGAACCACTCCCATGGTAAGAATAACATCTGGGGGAAGACAGTGGTGTTTTGAGGCGGGGAGAATCCCCTTATTTTAGGATATTCTTCAGCACTGCTTTTATTTTTAAAAAGCAGCTCTTACTTGTCAATAACTTATATGCCTCCCGTATATGTTGTTAAGTTCATGCAAAGATTTGGGGACTGTTTCTATGATCACAGGAGGAGGTACATCATTCTTTCCTAGATGTGAAAATATTTGTTCGAATACTTTCCCTTTCACAGGGATAATTTTGAACAGTCTGGCAGCATGAAATATCCAGTCACAGCTGGAAGCTGAATAGGTCATCGACACAATACATTGATTTCCACATATTAATTTTTCTTGAGATTCTGCATTTATTTGTAAAGTCTTCAAAGTCTAGACCAATTGATTGTTGGAAAATATGACCAATCTCAAAAGTTTCTCGAAACCTAGGTACCTCAGGGTACCCATTGCAGGTTGAAATCATGTTAAGATCTTACAAAAATATTTCTGTTGTGCCTTTTTTTTTCCCTTCAAATCTTCAAAATCAAAACAATGTTGTCATTTTGTTGGCAGTTAAGAAATGTTTGTTGGTTTGGGTTTATCTTACAAAAATATTTCTGTTGTGCCTTTTTTTCCCCTTCAAATCTTCAAAATCAAAGCAATGTTGTCATTTTGTTGGCAGTTAATAAATGTTTGTTGGTTTGTTTTCTTTTTAAATAAATAATTATTCTTAGCAGATCATTACGTACATTCAATTGCCAATCTCAATTTTTTCATAGATGAGACTAAAATTATGAATTTTGCAGAATTTAGGCAACAATTCTGAATACTTCCTAATGCCATTTACCTTTCAAGTAAAAAACCATCAACTTCAAGTGCAAAAATAGAACAAAAATCTCACTATTTTGCAGTATCTGGGAGAAAGAGACCAATTCTTTGCAATTTGTTCAAAAGACTTGAAACTGGTAAAAATTTACTAGTGTAATTATGGAAGAAGGAAGATCTGTAAGCTTAGAACTGAGCTTTTCACTAACTGACAACTCCTGCCTTTTATTTATTCTAAAAATAACCTCCCGCTAGCTTCAGCAAATGTACCCCAATTCCAAAAGGATAAAGAAACTGTATTGCCATAGTCAAAATCATAGTTGCTGTGAAAGTCAAAATTTAGGATGGACCAACACAACAACACCCTCAGACAGAAAGTATTACAAGATGTTCAGAAGCTGAACAATGCCTTTTAGAGAACTCATGTAAAACTAAAGAGAGTCACCTCTAACTCCTGCTTTCTCATAGAGACCAGACAGGAAAGAAACCTTACTAAAATCTGCCAAGAATTCTGCCTCATCTTTTAAGAGTGCAGCATGTCTTATATGAGTGTTTCCTCGAGGCAGCACCTACAAATTCTCAGGTCTAGCTACTTCAAACACTTTGTTCCTGTGCAACTTCAGACACTACATTAACCTTCCTTTGCTTTCAAGAGGGAGCGCGTCTCCAGAAGGCAGAGAAACAATGCATGGGCAGCAGCAAAGTCATAGAGCTAATTTCTAAAATATGGAAGTACAATCACAAAATTTAGCCTCAGGGTATTAAAAAGGGGAGCAAGTGCACAGAAATCTTTAGGGTTAGCTTTTGCTTCATACCTCCGCAAATTACATGTGCTCCTTTTAAGATTGTGCTCATAAATGATGATTGACTGTAGCAGAGGTAACATTTCTATAAAGAAATCAAAGTTATTTAGTTAATATTTAATTTCAAATTAAAAAAAATCCAAGTAAATATCTCCCTGTCTCAGTCAATACCAATTTCTAAATATAAGGATATACTTTGTTAAACAAAAGGTAAGACGCTGATGTGTTCAAAACTTGGGCACTCTGTCTGGAAGGCTGACGTGGGGAGAAAATAGGACTATGCAGCTCACACTGGATACTGTTTCACACACTGAGACTGCCAGCACACAAAACTCCAACTAAACCCAGAGAGAACTGAAAAGGTTCTGCATCTCTCAGTTTTTAGCCTTCTACCTCATTATGGGAGAACGTTGCCGACTCTTTGAAGAACTAACTGCAATTTAACAAGTAATTTTACAGTATAATAATGTAACACTGGTGCTGTATCATAATGAAAAATCTCTATCCATCCTGCTGCTCCAAACAATTCAAAGATCTAAAGCAGCATTTCCTTTGTCTGGATGTCATTGGTATCAAGGCCAAAACTCCTTTTACTTTAGTGGGGTCATAATGAATAAAATAAGGAGAGAGATTCCTTCATATTTTCTGCTTTATTATTAGGAAGTTAAACACAATGTTTGAGAAAACATTGCACAAACTTCTGTATGAATCCCACATACATTTCAGTACTTTTAGCTGTACATTCTGGTAACAAGTCCATTGGTAGAATGAGGTTGAATTGTCTGATGTGCATCGTAATAAAAATACTCTTATAAACAGCAGAAATTTCTCTTCATCTCTCTTCAGGCTTATGAATTTGTGTACAAGCACAGGCTTCTATATGACTGCAGAAATACTTTTGAAGAGCAGAAAAGCAGCTCAGGCTACACCAATCAGCAGTAATTAGCAACTATGGTCCTCAACCTGAAGGTTAAAACAGGCGGTTTTAAAAATTAGGTTACATCTTGACTTTTGCCAAAATAATACTTGCAGGCATAAGTGCATGCACTAGATTCCTTACCTATGTTAATATCTCACCAACTCGTCTTTATCAATATGAACTGGTATCTGCAGTAGCAGAGAACCTCTCACTTATCTTGATTTCTATTCAAGCTAAAGTATCAATGCCTCCAAAAATACATATAACCATTTCCTTTTTCCCAAAAGTTGTCATTAGATCTACAGTTTTTCAAGAATAAAAGCATATAGCTTTATTTCATTCTTTGATCTACCCTGACTGTAATATAAGAGATAAGCAGATTGAGACTACTTTGCAGAATCCCTTTCAATGAGCTCTATTATTCTGCCAAGAAAATATTTATGAAATTTGAAAACTCAAAGTTTATGGCCAACTCTACAGAGCTGATAACTCATACATAAGTTCAGCTACTCTGCAATGACAGAAATAATAAAATATAAAATATTTGTTCATCACAGGAATTTTACATTTTATAGTTAATGTTTTTCCAGCACAGCAATTCATTTTGCCGATTAAAAAAATTCTTATTGGTCTGGCAAAAGTTAAATAAAATACAGGATTAAGTATTTAAAATATGAGTCCCTAAGACCTTAATTTGTATTAATGCCCCTTTCTTAAAGTTTTTGACAGAATTCCATTCATAATGAAATGTTCAGAGGTAATTATTTCTCTTTCTTCTGTGTGAATTATGAGAATTATTTATATACTCAATCTTAATATCATAGCTTCATTGCCTAATAGAAAAAATCCACAGGATATGAATCATTCTGAGAAAGAATTAAAATCTTTTCTTCTGTTTTAAATAAAAAAAGAAAGATGAAAAGATTTCTAATGACATAAAATCCACACTGCTGCAGGCTCTGCTTGCAAATCAGAGCTCTTGCTACGTAACTCAAAGCTACTGGTTCATACTTCCAGTCTCCTTGCCTGTAAAGCTATAAATTGCAATGCTATAATGATTAGTTAATGAAATGGTGGAGTGATAATGAGGCTATAAGAAATGTAAGTTAAATTATTAATTAAAAAAGGTAAAGAATAAGTAATGAAAGTAGCAAGTTACATGGTCCTTTTTGTAAAAGTATGGTCAAAAGATATAAACCTAGCAGCAGTTTAGCACCTAGCCTTCAGCCTGCGGTCATGTTGTAATGAAACT
Source organism: Egretta garzetta (assembly GCF_000687185.1). Lineage (NCBI taxonomy): Eukaryota > Metazoa > Chordata > Aves > Pelecaniformes > Ardeidae > Egretta > Egretta garzetta. Next base: position 5,422,040 of record NW_009258414.1, on the reverse strand, counting down.
CCTGACATTACAAATACATTTATTTGACAGTTGTTCTCGCTCATAAAATAACGGGCCACGCACAAAGCTTATTACAAATCGCAGATAAGCTGTAAAAGCCATAAAAATTTCTACTGACATTTATTGCCAACGAGTAGCTTGAGGATGTTGATACATATTGATAACAGTCTGCTTTGTGACATTTTGAAAGTTTACTCCTAATTCACTTGCAGAATATGCAAAGATATTTTTCTACCATACCTTCAAGTCATTAAGTCATTGCAATATCCACCTGTATTTTTAATGGATTTTTGCCTATTTCATAGATATTCTTCCATGTGTTGTATATGCTTGTCCCCTAAAAGACAGTTTTTCTAACAAAAAAAAGAAAAAGGTAGGTTCTCATGAACATTCAAGTTAACTATAACTGCAACAAGAATTTGTTTACATATAGCTGATATAATCAGCAATAAATAGTAGCATTACTACATAAAATCCCTTGAGAGATTAGATTGTATGTTTGCCTCTACATACGTCTGTATGCACACACATACATATGCCAGACAACTTCACGTGAAAGCAATTCTACCTGCACTGACACCAGTTTTATTTATAGTTTGGAGGCACCAAAGACAGACTGTGGTTCATACAAGTGACTTTAGTAAAGACTGGATCCTATTCCCCCTGAAGTAAGCTGTACTTTTGCTACTGTGTTTCTTAGCATAGGAGGATTCTATTATAACCTCCAAGGACACACATGGGCTTCAGCTATGCTGAAGGTAGAGGCTGTAAACCATCCTTCTGTTCCTTTAAACCAGAGCTGGTATCACTTTTTTTTTTTTTTTTTTAAACATTGAGAACATTAAAGTGTTTTAACATTTTTAATCAATGCAGCTGTGCTCAACCTTGCCCCATTCCACTGCCCAGGACATTCTCATTTAAGAAGTTTGTTTTTCTGAATGCGGGAACACTTAAAATCTCTGGACACTGCACTTCTGTTCTCTGAGCCTTGTAAAATCTGGGGTGCTAATCTTGCTTTAATATCTCTGCAGGAAACATTAGGAAACAGGGCCTATATACAACAGAAATTATTGCGTTAAGATCAACACATTGACATTTGCGACTTTTTTTTTTAAACAACATAATGACAAGTTCTGAACACACTTGACAAATGTATTATGGCTAGAGAAGTGTTTTACTGCTTCTAAACTTTCAAATAAGTGGACTGAACAAAAGTGTGTTTCTTTTAAATTGCATTAAAAATACTGAGGTCAGGAGTTTATCTGCCATACATGAAAATGCTATATTTACAATTTGGTCTCATTGTACTAATCCAGTCATTGGCTTATTGTTTACAGTTCCTTGAGGAAATGTCACAAATCCACAGGCTCTCCTTGAGCTTCAAATTTTGCTTTTGGATCTTTGATTTAACATATAAAATTCATAAACCTACCAAGACAATTCCCAAGTGACTATACATCTGCAAAAGCGTAGAAAGAAGTTATTTTCATCAGCATATTGTATAAATTATGATCAATAATTGTGATTTCAAAGGGCTTTTTCTTAGGTATAGCAACAAAAATATTTGGTCTCAGAATAATCCCTGGGGTTCCACACATCTTCATTTCAGAAACCCACAACACATGCTTGGAATACGTGTCATCTGTTTATTTTTAAACACAAACATAATGCCCCCAAAACGCATCTTTTGAGCGGCAACTGCAGCAGTAGAGCTCTATAAGATGTAGAAACTGGCTAAACAGCAAATATGTATTTAAAACAAACTCCTGAGGTAATAATGATTTGAAATTAGAAACAATGAAACCCAAAGTGTTCCAATATGAAAAATAATATATCTATAAGATTGTTTGCAACAGCTGTTTATTAAAACAGTGATTTCCTATCTATTCTCTATATGCCATATAATACTGGCATGTGACAAAAACTGAGGGAAAAGAGTTTGGTCCCATAAAGGTAGAAAGACAAAACAGCTAGCTCCAGCACCTGCATTCTAGCCTTTCCAGAAAATCAGTTGTGTACCACAGATCAGACTTGACCAAATGGATTTGTACAATACACCATCCTGCATTAAATGCATTAGCAACACTCTAAAAAGCTTCCTCTGGGATGAAGGACAGCTAGAAGCTGAATACTGACTAGATTCAAAGGGAAAATATCCTTTCTGTGCACAAGTCACTCAGCTCCATCAAATATGCATTAATTAGGACCTTTTAGTACTTAGCTCCACTGGGAGCCATCAAAAGCATTTGCTACTTACAATCCAAAAGAAAAATCCAGTAAAACAGAGCATAGGTATAAAGAAATGGAAATGAAAACAGAGCAGTCTGCCCCAAATGAATTAGCCCTAGATTCAGAAAACCAAGTTGCAATTGAGGATAATACTGAGAAGAAAAGCATTGCTTTGAACTCTAAATCTCCAGTTCTAATAGCTATAATAGGTCATAGGAATTGTAAATAGGCCAGGCTAAAATAACTTAGAAAGTTAAACACAGATAACAATTATGTATTTGTCTTACTTTTGATTTTAATCTTGCCAGAAATCTTGACACTGGCCATTGCCCAGCAATGCCTTCCCTTTGTGATAAAGCCAGCCTGGAGCTGAGGACTAGGACAAACAGGTTAAAAAAAAAAAAAAAACAAACCCAAAACAAACACACACAAAACACAAACCACCAAAAACCAACCACGATGTATTGTTCCAATAGAAAAAGGGGAACAAAAGAGAGCAAGAAATACAAGTTACTGTGATAGAGGTAAACATTTGTTGCATTAAATTGCTAGGGCTTTCAAAGCAGCAATTTTCAGGTTATGGAAGGACATTGTCATGTTCTTTCAGACACAAGCGTTGGAGAAAAAGGCCTTTCTTCCAGAATAGAGAAATGCTTTGTTTAAGAGTCAGAGGAGTCATCCCCATGCCCCAGCCACAACTTAACACTGCTCTGGGGACATTGCTTACTCTTAATGTAATTGTACACTCACAGCCAGAGC
>NW_009258414.1:5364228-5419023 GCF_000687185.1 Egretta garzetta | reverse complement strand
TTCTCTTCCAAACACAGAAAAGAGAATCACTGACAGTGAATCAAGTCAGAAAGTCAGAAAAAGTTCTTACATGCAAAAGACTTAATTTTAAACACAGAATTACTTTCAAGAAAACTTCCCCTTTAATTCAGAATCTCCTTTCAAAATATTGCATCTTTTAAAGTTTTCTCCCTCTTCTATCCATAACTGATCGCATTTTATTTACACAAGTAAAAAAATCTGATACAAACACCGCTGTGGCTATTTTAATATTATGAGGAGAATATTTGAATATTATGAGGAGAAGCTACCCCCAAAATCTGCAGATTAGCAAAGCAGTTACTCGTTCTTGAAGTGTGACTAAAGCTATTAAAGATGCAATTGTTCTAGATTATTTCTACTTGCTAGAATATATACTCCTGACTCACACATATTTTCAATAAATCACATCATATCCAAAACATAATCCTTTTCAGTACAGCTGCAATGAACTTTGGGTAGGTTGAACTCAAACATGGCTTTATTTGTTTTAAAGGAACTTCCTCATGTTTCCTGGCACCAGTAGAATGAACACAAGATTTTAAACTAACTGGGCAATATTTGTGGTGCAATCTCTAAAACTCCTGTAGAATTCTGAGCACTCTCTATCTTTCTCCACAGCAAAGGAGTTCAGTGTTCAGTAAGGTAGAGGAGTCCAGCCAAGACATTGCTTCCCATAGAAGCAGCCTCTCTCCACAATTCCCATAGCTCACAGATGAGCTAAGTAATCTCTTGCCAAATGACAGATTTATCTATATGACAGGGAGGGGAACAGCAATCATACCCAAAGTTACTTCACTGAGGTGGTTAACTATAGACGCATCCACTGCCAAAATGACTATGCCATTTTAGCACAATGCAGTCCTTCAGACGGTAGTTACTACCCTGCTACTGCAGTTGTAACTATGAGGAGGGAAAACGATAATAATCAGAGAATGAAACACATTTTAAAGACACTTTCTTCTTGTGTTACACTCAGCTATGCTAGTTTCCCCATTCAAGAAGCAGAATGCTGAAATCATCCACTCTGATAACTTTCTTTCTGTACATTATAATGGACGGTCAGGGACATATGGTGGGATCTGGATCTAGATCCCATTGGCCAAAATTGTCCTCTCCCATTCTTAGCTCTACATGTTTTTTTCCCCAAAAAACAGAAGGGGGAAGAAAAAAAAATGTCACAAGCTCTCTGGATCCGTTAAGCCTTCCTCTCACAGGAGCAAGTGATGTGGTCATCATTATTCCAATCAATTGGGTGCAGATAAAAACTTAAATTTAATCCGAAATATCCAATAAAATTTTTACCAGTCCATTATTATACTGCAAAAGATTATACATAGTAACTCCTACAAATAAGGGTGAAGTAGATGTAAAATTGGCAAGCTACACCACTGAAAGATAAGAGTAACAGCTTATCATCAATAGAGTCACAGCCTTAGATATTTAGTTACATTTCATCATACTTTTTTGTCCTAATCATGTTAAAGAGACTTAAGAATAGCTACAACCATTTTTATTAAGATACAGAAATCTTGTCTTATTCTGGCACAAATATATACATTGTTCCATAGGTAACTTGACATGCCAATAACAATTCTGTAACATCCTACATTTTGTGTTAGACTAGACCTCTAGTTGTTTTGTGGAGAAGATAAATCCAAAAAGCCTATCAAGCACAAAACTCATTACATGTCTATATCAACACCAGTTTTACTTCCAAGACAGAATGTTTCGCGGAACATTTATAGCTCAATATTCTTCCTGCATTTTTCATTGTTCGTTTGCCCTATGGGAGCTAGCTGAAAATACCATCCTAAGAGAGCAGCTTAGAGCTGCTGTTGGAGCTCATCGGCCAGGCAGGATCTGTGACCCAGTTATTATCAGGCTCCATTTCCTGTTCTGCAGCCAAGTTCTCAGTTCTGCTTCAAGAAGCTCAGTTTCACCAGCTGGATGTAGTAGCCGAGTTTATTTACCACTGATTTACACCAGTGGCAAAGTTTTCCCTACCATCTGATAACCAAGGTGCTGACAACACTGGAAAGAGGGAAAGGGAATTCTGACAACCAAAATTTTACTCAAAACTTATATACGTATTGTATAGTTCCCCATACCTTGAAATAACTACACAACGCATTTTTATCTTATTGGGGCTGGATTTTTGAAGGTTGCTGCTGTCACAAGAAAAAAGTGCCTTCTTCCCACAGGCCAAATAGGAACTTACACAATATCCTATATAATAGCCTACCAATTGTTCCAGTTTCAAGTTCGGAAGGATTAGAAGTAGTTCATTCTTTGCTCCAGCATGCTCTTGGGATGCTTCTTCACAGTTTGTCAAAGCCATATAAAATTGTTTGCAGCAATTTTATCATATTTACTACTGCCACTAAAGAGCAAGATGAAGCACCTGAGTGATTTTATTTATGAGTACAGAAACGATTTAAAGCAGGACACCAGTGCTAATTCTTTGATTACAGAATTCAGAAAGTTTTCAGTCTAAGGTCATTTGAAAAAAAGTGTACCACAGACTACAAAGAAACCCCACCCCATAACAGATAAAAGGAGATGGGACAAAACTGCCAATGTTTTCAAACAGCTACAGACAGTACTGGCAGTCATACTGCCTTGCTGTCAGGCCTCATAAATTAAGCAGTGCTATGCATGGCAAGTAGCTGGGTGGTAGTCCTCTAAGGAACACAGTTTTTATAGGCAGTAGTAATGGAGATTAAGTAGCTCTTCTCTTTTCACTGACTCACTACTGAATCAATGCCCCAGTACCAGTAATAAGGTAACTGGGGGACACTATACTGATCATCAAGCACTAAAACAGAAGTGCTAGGGTCTAACTATGTAAGATAATTAAACACACTTTGGTTTGGTTTTCACCTGTTTTTTCTTTAAAATATGATCATTACAATCTAGAACTAAAAAGCACTACACAAATGTGGAATTTGGTAACTGCTTATTGACCATCTGCATGCTTGTGCTGGTTCCAGTGGCCAACTGCCACCCGCCCACCATGCAAACCACTACAGGATTTGGGGTATCCTGTAGTTCTTTCTTGCAAGACCATATTATCTTGTACTCCATACAATATACAGATTAAGAGTCCAAAGCAGCTGGCTCATACACTCAACATATGGTTAGGAACTCCGTCTCAGGAACTGAAATAATTCGAGTTGGAAAATCTTGTCTGTATACTTATCTCAGGTGACAAATATTGCATTTCTCATTTCCCTAGTTTTAACTTCAGATCCATGCAAAATAGCTTTCTGTAATTTAAACATTAGATTGATCGCAGAAGGTGCATTGGTTGTACTGTAGTATTAATTAAAAAATTACATTGTTTAGCAGAAGCTCACCATAGGATAGAGATGGGTTTGAAAAATATCAAGGAAGTTTAGGCCACCTTGTAGCGAAAATGCGTAGTGAAGTCCTCACCCTATTCTTTAGGTGAGCATCAAGTGCAGTGAAAACACAGTCCAAGCACTCATTTTTCTTTAGTTCAATAGAAAAAACCCAGCCATTTTCAATTAGTCTGGCTCAACGCAGTTGAGGCATACCAATCCTTTTTTCAATTCACATTTATTATCAAATGTAGAGCTGAAATTTGTCTTTTCTTATTTTAGAATTATACATTATTCTGCTATGGTTTTTTTGACACGAACTCCGATATTTGATCATATTATAAGCCTCTTGTTTCCATTTATACTGATACAAAGACTGAAAAAACAGAGGAAATATGTAACTTTGCTGATGAGAATTGTTTTTCCTTAGCAGTACACCACTTCATTGCAAAGACTAACCTTTAAAGTGGCATCAGTGTATTTTGGGTCCTGATCAGGGCTTTGAATCAGAGCTTAAAACAAATACAAGAGAGAAAAAAAAAAAAGGAGTTAAAATTTAAAGAAAATAAATAAAACCCAACATAACACACTCATGTACAAATTTGTAAATACTGTACTTTTGCCTATGGTCTAGCAAAATTAGAAGTAGTGGTAACTTATGTTTGTTCTTACTTGTCTAATGTGATATATAATCTTCCATATTATTTTTGTTTTCAGCTGACAGCTGAAGATCCTAGAAGAACATGCCTGGTCAAGTACCAGTGCACTACAGTGTTTGGCAGGTTTTCTGGTTTTTAAAGTAAATTCAGAATCTACAATTTGCACTGGTTTTGCATTCTTTAGAGCTATTTTATTAAGACATTTGTAGCTTCCTGCACCTAATCAGGAGAACTGAAAAGAAGTACAAAGTCAGTGGAAGTAGTAAAAGAGTGCTGCTACTTATGAAGTGTAGTGGTGAACAACATTTTGTGAAGGTTTAGTCTTATTTTTATTCTGTGCAGAATATACAAAAGGTCAAAATAAATTGCCTAGAGGCATATCAGTAGCACAAATTGTATGCCTCCTGTTGCCTAGACATCACAGTGGTTTCTAAGTTAGTCTACTTAAGAACTGAACACAGTCTCTGACTTTAACAGACCACACAATGTGATTATTGTCCCATCAGTCAGTGGGTAAAACTGAATTATAACTTTTCCCTCCACATTGTACTGCTCTGCAATGGTGGTCATGAGGACTTGTAAACTCTTCAAAAGATGTGACCCAGTTAAATGCAAAATTTCGAAGATGTTTTTGTTAGTTGTTTAGCGTTCTATACAATATATATGTTACAACACTTGGATTTTAGTATTGCTGTATCTAACACTATTACATTGGTAGTACAGAGACAGACAATTCTTAAAGCACTATTGCATTCACTATTTGGAATCAGATTTATTTAGAGAGGACATTGACCAGAGGAAATTAGAATGGCTGGTTATAGAGCCACGACACAATACTTTTAACATCTCATCCTCATTGAAGAAAAGATGTAGTCATGTGGAATTAATGTATGGCATTAATAACAACGCTGATTTGTAAAAGGAAAGATGCAGTAGAAAGGATCTCCATTTATTTCCTTTTATAATGTCTTCAGTTTGGAAGTGTGGTATTTTTTATTCCAGTGATAAATCTAGAAACACTTAAGCTATTACAAAGAATTACACCCTATTGACAAAATGCTGCAGAGCTGTTCTATTGCAGTCTAATGGGAAAAAGACACAGTGAATAATAAGAAATCATATGAAGACAAACATCTTAATTAGCTAGATTCTACAGTAATTCTATTGTAAACTTTGTATCACTATTACGAACTATTTCATTTAACATAGGAATTCAAAATGCTGTCATTCAGTGAATATCCACTACAATATTTTACAATGTAGGAGCCCAATCCTCTCCCCATTAAATTCTCATTGACTATAACAAGAGACCCAGTATGCAAAGTCAGCTATAATTCCAAAATTATTCTTTTTACATTTTCTTTTGGAAGTGGTGAGTATTGGGAAATCTGCCATTCGTAACTAAAGTTAAGTACCATTCACCTCATTTCCCTACTTTGTTTTGCCCCTCTACATGAAAAAAAAAAAAAAAAAAAAAAAAAACCAAAAAAATCAAGAAAAACCTATGGAAGACTAGAATTTTTTAAGCACTAGATTTTTGAGATTTTCTGGAGCTGTTCTTCCAAGACCTATCTGAGCAATCACTATCTCTGCATGTTTCTCAGCCAATGTTACTTTTATAGACTTGTTTTCATGCTTGGATTTTGTGAAAATTTTTAGTATACAGAAATGTCCATACCACTGGGCAGCTGGAATGAGAGGAATAAATAGTCCCTGTTATACACAGGCATTACAAAGGACATGGGAAGTTTCCTTGTCCACAACTTAGAAAGACAACTAGTAATGCACTTTATCCAATTTCTAAACATTTTTCAATTACAGGCAAACAAGTCAGCTTGGTATAAAAAAGGTGAAAGCCATTTTTTATGGAAAAAAAAATAAATCTTCAGGACTCAGGGCACTATTTCTTTATAGTGAGATTTCTAATTTTTCTTCCTTTGCTTACTTTTATTACCATTCCAGCACTCCACATTTTAGTATACTTCCTTAGAACTGTCTATATATGAATTTAGTTTCAGGCTCCTTGATCAAATCCAGAAAAAGATTCTAGAGGACTTTAAATATGTATGCATGTAATTTATTACTTGCTTATTAAGTATCAGCTATCACTCTTCCTGTCCTGGAAGTGCTCCCTATACTGGTTTCCCAAGTCTTAGCTCTCTGTCTTTCTAGCAGATGTAACACACCCAAGACAAACAGCTTTTAACTTGATTCTATTTCTAAGCTCATAAAAGGATTTAGGGACATAAATGAACTTTAAAGGCCTCAAATAAACAATTGTGACATTCAAAACCTCTCACAAGTGCCCCAAAGTTCTGAAAAAAATAATTCTGAACAGGTGACTTTGTTCAATAGTTTGCAGTGCTAAATCCCGAGGTGGCTAGAATTCTGCAGCAGAGCATACTCAGAAGCAACTTAGTTTTATACAAACTAAGCTTTTTTTTTTTTTTTTAAAACAACTCTAGATGTAATCACACTTTTTCATTTTGTCAGAATCCACAGATTCACAGATAAGCCTTACCGCGATCCATCTAGATAAAAATTTCTCATTCCCTGCCATCAGAGCCACGATTCAATATGTATTCTCAATGCCCACGTATCACATGCATAACTGAAAACACTCTTCAGAAAAATGCAATGTCCTTCAATGGATGACTGACAAGCTGAGGGTTTCTGCTGGGAGGGTTGTTGCTGTTGGGTCTTTTGCTTTGTATTTTAAGCTCCAATATTATGTGTTTTCCAGATCAAAGCAACTTACCTATATACTATGCAAAAGTTGAACTATGTTTTCCTCACCTTTGAGGACTGTCCAACAGGCAAGGCCTGTTTACGTATATTGCATTGGTTATGATTAGGACTGGATTCTTTTCTCCACACTCTAACTCTGTAACAGGTATCATATACTGAATGGTCAGGAATCGTCACATTGTCCATTTTCAGCTCCAAAACTACATTGAACATTTAGTTTTAACTTAATCCTTCTATACCTGTACAGCTGCATCTACTGCATTCTTTCAGACCTTATTTTGTACTTCTTTTTATGCCCCTATATTCTTTCTATACTGAACCCTTTCCATCAGCTCAAACAATCAGCTGGCAGAAATACTACCTGACATTTGCCTTTTTTTTTTTTTCCACCCCACTTCTGATATCGTACAAGCAACAGAAAGAACAGAAAGGATAATCTCCACATAAGACTGTATTTTACAGCTAAGCCAATTCAATATTTTGTTGATAAGTCTTTAATATAAGCTGACTGATCTGCTAAGGAAAAGACGGAACAGTAAAATTATCACTGAGCCTGTCTCCCCCTTTTTCTCACCCTAAACTGTGCTAATCCATGTTATTTCAATTAAGATATTTGCAGCTATCTGGGAATCTGACTTAAATCCACTGATTTAATTTATGCTAAGGCTAAGGTAGAGAAAAAGACCTCTGCTCTTGGATCTAGTGCTACCATCTGTGATCCCTCAGGGGACCACAGACTGTTTCTAAATCTAAATTTGACTTCCCTTTTTGAACGTGCATTTGCCCCTCAGATTTCCTTCATTCCTTAAAAATACTAATTTTTAATCTCTGAAATGAAGGCCTTGTCAGAATAAAGTTAAAGAAAAACAACACTTTTTTTTCATACAGAAGCACTTCAGAGTGTTTCAATACCTAAGCAAGCTTTATAGGTTTGACTCCCCACAGACTTCCACCTCGTAGTTATTTCAACGTGTGCAGGCTGAACACAAAACACCGAACCCCAACAGAGTACTCAGACCACTCAGGTTTATAGGTGTTAGTGTTAACCCCTTTCCCCTCAGTCATCCAGAACTCTGCTTCTGACTTAAGAAATGGTGTATTATTATCCGTCTCTTTTCTACTTAACTTGTGAAGTATCTGCTAGTAAGATACTATTGACAATTTCTTTGAATAGCCCGAGTTTAGAGAGAAAATTAACAGAAAACTATTATCTGTAGCTCATAACCCAGTTTCAAGCAGTAAGACTGTGTGTATGCGAGATTAAAAAAACAAATGCTCTTTTCAGGTCCGTCTCCTATTTCCATTTACACCAGTTACCATTTCAGGGGAAAGTCTGATCCTCTGAAACACATTCTCCAGAAACCCTTATCTGCTCAGCATCAAGTTGCAGAGGGGCTAATTTTAAATATTGAACTCCATTAACTAAGGAAATTAATTTTACCAACAGTCTGTGGTAGAGGCAAAAAAGTGGGTTGGGTTGGTTTTTTTGTTCTTTGACAGACCAGAGCATTCCTGTAATATGCAAATACTACCCTAGTACAGGTAATATTTTATTTAAAAGAAAGTTTTGAAGGCTCATTTATGTATATAGGGAGAATTGAGAGTTAATAAATGGTTGTGCTAGACTTCTCTTCAGAAGAAAATGTCTTGCTATACATTTAAGCATTGCAACTCTAAATAGCACCAGTAACTGGGTTTCATGCACACTCATGAAAAAACATAGCATGAGATAGGTAGAAAATCCCTTCCATTAGCATCCTGACTCACATCAGAGCTTCCTGTGAGAAAACCCTCAGCCTTTGCATCACTGAGAGCATTTGGTGAATTTTGACACTACACCTCTTAATTTTTTAAGACATATTCAGATACTAAGTTGCCACTAAATTGTGTATCTGGTTTCTGCTTCAGCTGCGCTGAACCATAATGCTTTGAGAGAAACTTTGCATTAAAGGATGGGTGATAACTGCTTAATTATTTTCCAGAGCACAACTCCCCCTCTCCCTGCCCCCCCCCCCCAAAAAGGAAAAAAAAAAAAAATAAAAAAAAAAATCAACAAACCACCCCCCCACAAACTACAGCTAGAGAGGATTTTTAGCAGAAGACTTAAGCTGATTACCATCAGGACAGAAATGAAATAGTTGTCATGGGTTCAGTCACTGCTACAATGGTCAAAAAACCCCCAAACAGTCTGACCAGAGCCTGTGACCCATCATTCATAGTGCAAGCACATGCAGATAGCAAGGTAGCAGCAGCATTTCCTTGTTTGCGTTTTGTCACTTTGTTTCTTTTCTTCTAAATTCTAAAATACAGAAAGGATTTCCAATATTCAGCAAAATATTTTAGTATCTCACAGTTCTTCCAGTTCTTGGATCAGCAGTAAATTTGGCTACAGTTGAATTTATACCAAAGCAACACTAAACAAAGAATGCATCTTCTTAAAAGGCGATTGCTCTTTTGAGAAAACCAGACATGCACAGCCACAGCAGGCATTCTGGCAAGAGTACAAGGAAATTCTGATTGAAGAAAGATGCATGGAGAGTAAAATCCTTATATCCTTTTGTCACTTCTCATGAAGCACTTGGAAGGCCACAATACTAGATTATATGACGTTGTTAAAGCGTATTGTATTCTCCACTGTATAAACTATAGTATTTAATAGTGTTTAGCTTCAGCAATATATTAATTCTCACTGAATGAATCATATGCATATATATATAACTTCACAGTTGCATTTTGGAGGCATGATCCAGTAGCAGGGAAGCTATCCATTTGCATACACAATCTGTGGCCCAGTATCTACCCCCGGCTAACATATCAGAACTGTGGAGCTAAGTTACGGTCAAAATTCTCTTTTGGGCTAAGACAAGGAAGGAGACTGTAACAAAAGTACTGCTGAGGGTGCCACTTACAGATTCATGCTGCATCAATTGTGTGAATATTTAATAGATTCAGCACCTAGGGATTTGGTAAAGAATTCTGTTACTCATGTATAGAGAAATAATGACCCTTATTTTTATTTAGCTACAAACAGTTTAGGAACATATTAGTTACACATGGTACAGCAATGCATCAAAGTGGAATTATCCACTTCAAACTACTGGTCAGTATATATAAAACATTCACAGCTGTCAGAGGAAAGCTTCCAGTAAATCCTGTGATCTTTGAATGACCTTCAAGCAAGAAAGAAAATAGATAGAAGAAATTAAAATTAGCCTGCAACACCATGGCACCATCAAGCTTACAGTGATGAAGTCAGCTTTGATCTCTTACAACTGCAGGTCTGTCACCAAGTTCGCAACTACGAAGGCAATCGTGTGTCACCATGTGCTCTGACAGAAACATGTACAGCACAGGGACGTCTGAAGGAACACATTTATATAAAAACTTCAACAGCTGTAATGTCTGAATAGCAATAAATTCTAGAAAAAACTCTAGAGAAGCAAAGCACACATTAGGAACGAGACACAGAAGACAAAATGGTACTTTTTTATGATGGCAAGGGTAAAATCTTAAGACAGAAAATTTGAGAAACAGTGGCTAAGACAACTAAACTAAACAGAGAATTCACTGCTGGAATAAAGGCTGGGTCTGAAAGGAGGAGTAAGCACCTGGTACAGACAATAATATTTTAAGAGAATAAAATAGATAAGAGACTGTCTTACTGAAAATAGATTCCCCACACACACACACTGTGATTAGCACAACAATAAAATCAGGAATATATGCATTTCAGCAATTTCAATCTCAGCTGCCAAACAACACAGGGAAACACTGAGAGGTCCAAAAGATAGTAGTAAAATTGACTTCTTGTGGTTTGTTTTAATTGTGCGGTTCCTTTTAAGTAAACAGGATTACATGCTGTTAAAGAACGATTCGGGGTTGTTAGGCTGGGTTGGTTTTGGTTTTTTGCTAACCAGTGATAAAGCAAGATAAAAACACTATAGAAAATATGTTTTTACTGAGTTCTACTCAGTTCAGTATGGAATACTGAATATGAGAGAAAACCCAGAGCACAGATCAAACCAAATTTTAACCTTTCTTTTCAATGACATGATAGGTTTGTGGGTTTGGCTTTTTTTTTTTTTTTTTTTTTTTTTTTTTTTTGGCAGGGGTGGGAGGAAGAAGCCATTTTAACTTTCATGGAGACATCAAATACTGTTTTGATACTTTTGTTAGGGTTGTTTTATTCTATAACATTATTATCCAGGCAATGATGTGCAGAAATCAATAACACAAAGTGGAGGTGTTAAACAGGAAATTGCTAGATCAAACAGAATATTTCATTACCTTTCCCAGATGCATGTTTTTGTTTTGTTTTTAATCTGCTCCATTAATGCCCAAAAATACCAGAATCACAGTCTGTGGCTTGAATCTTAATATACAATTATCAAAGAGCGTTTCCTTGAATATCATTATTTTCATGTACTTTGCAGGAATTTGCAGCCTGGCACGTCTGTGCATTAAGTATTTCCCAATATGCAAGGTGAATCAGAGAAATACTATCAAGGTAAAAAAAAAAAAATAAAAGGAATTTTTGTTTTCTTTAAGAGGACTTTTTACATCCTCCATCCATTTCTGCAGTAGTCTTTCTGCCTTTGGAAGTAATGAGAAACAAGACTCAAAAACATTTTAAAGTTTACCTATAAACAGCTCCATGAGGAAAGTAAACATCCATGATTTCTCAGCCCCCAAAATAAAAGTCCAAAGCAAAGTAAAACCAATGACGTTTGGAAGCATAAGGTGGTGACGGACAACTGAAGCCAAACCTCCAGCAACAATAGTTTAAAATCACAAACCTATCCATAGTTTTGTGAACTGATAAATTTTCACACCCAGAAATATACTGCAATACATATATAGTGAAGAGGGGATGCATTCAGACACTTTGTCTGTAGGTAGTTTTCACTGTATTAAATGCAAATACTAAAGAAAGAGCTCTCAGGCAAAATTTCCTTGAAAGACAAGAAGAAAGAGAGAGAGAGAGAGAGAGAGCGCAAAAAGACACTGGGCCTTCTAGGTTTTATTCCCTAGCTAACTAGAAGTCAGTCTCAATGAAATTTCTCTCTTAGAAAGTACCAATTACAATACAGAAACTGCAGTTATTTTCAAATCACAGCAGTGTAGTAGTCTTGGCTCCTGCATATTAACATTTCTTAGAAATTCTATTGCACATTTTAACTTCTCAGGGAGTTTAAATGTCTAAGTTAGATTATATGAATAATGTAAGATTGCTAAATTGTCCTCCTCTCTATACTGACTGGAAAGGAAATTTAAATGAATTACACATCAGTGATTTATCTAGAGCCCATGGTCTGAATATCCAACCATTTATCTGTTTAAGTTCTACTTTGTTTCATAAAGATATGAGAATATTTGTCTTCGTTTGTTAGGCCATCTAGAACTTCATCCTAAGGGAATTTTGCCTTCGCTTTTCACAACAAAAGCTGATGAGAAACTCAGTGAATGTGGAACTCAGTATGTGTAATGCTGACCTTATTTGACTGCTCCAGTTCTCACTTACTTACAAAGAAGAATATCCACATACCCCAACTTAGTAGGACATACAAAGAAAATAACTGGGCATAAATTCAACATACAGGTCATCATACACATTGTCTTTATGAAAGGAAGTAAAAACAAGAGCAATCCAGTACTACTTAGAATCATCAGTACTAAGGATGATAGAAAGCAAAGCAATGTCATTGAGATGCTTGCTGTGCAGCTGGCATATGACTACACTATTCATCATGGAGGCAGTTATGATGTCCAACAGCATGTTATTTCAAAGAAGCATCAGAAGTGCCAGACAGAGCATCAGAGCAGGAACTGACAGATCTCTGCAACACAGGCCTGTAGTTCAAGATACCAAGCAGATGCACTTGTGATGTGGCATCAGATTCTCTTTTGCATTTACTTATTGTAGATCAAAGCATTGACACAGGGGATGAAAAATTGCTGGCTCTGTTCTGTCACAAGCATTCTTTGATCAGAGGCTACATTTAAAAAAAAATAAAAATCTATTTCTTTATTATGCCTCAGTGCACTTACTGGATCCAAAAATCTCCAGATGCATGCTTTGACAACTCCCATAAGCACTGTTGAATCCTTATTTGCACCTTGATTGGGTTTTCCCTGGACATCATCATGGACTCACTGACTATGAAAATAGTTTTGTTGTTGTAATCTAAATTTCCAGAGGTGATAAATGTGGTGTCTGTAAAATAATATAGAATCACAAGATAAGAATTTCTCAATATGCTTGAATAGATCTGTGCAAATTCAAGAGTTTATATTCATCTCGCCTCCTACCCTATAGTAGACAAAGCTAGAATTTTAGCAGAACATGTGGCTTAAAGTAGCCCAGCAAGGTCAACAAGTGGAAATGCCTGCCCTTGAAGAGATACTAATTCCTGCCTTGCACTTCAGCCAAGGTGATGCAATGTTAATGGTAAAATATTGATAATGGTCAGCCTCCTCTTACACAAGTTCAGTGAAGACTGTGCAGATGTCCAGAATTCTATAACTTCTTACACAGGAACACACATTTTTTTTTTTAACTTATCTGAGCAAAACGCAACCTGCGATTCTTAATACTGCCCTTACACTGGGTTTATTTTCAGTAACAATGCCACCTGCTGTGCTAAATATAAAAGATATTTGAACAGTGTAGTGCATAGTCTCCTCAATATTGACATTTGAGCAAGGCTGCTGAGCAATATGCAAGAAATAAGGCAATATCCTCCTAGTTTCTCCTTCATATTCAAACTTATCAGAATTTTTCTATTATAACTACAATTGGTCAAGAGTGTTATACTAGTTTCAAAACACGAGATGTGTGCCGAGACCCCAAAGAGCAACCATGGCCTGCAGGGAAGCTGGAAACTAGAAGCCCACAATCAACAACACTCAGGACTCAAAGGGCAAAATTTCAACATTCATCTGCTGCAAAAGAAAACATTTACTCTGTAAGTAAAGAGAATCATCACTGAAACAGTCACAGCAGTACAGGCCAGAAAAGCAGCTTCTGGCTAGCTACATTCACACTACTTGGAAGCCTTTTACACCATGATAGGCTGCTGGCATATGGGCACAAGCTAAGTAATTTAGTTTTCACTTCGAGTGCTAAGCATATGGGTGAAGCTGTGTAAAGAAATTTTTATCACTCCCCCACCCCACCACCCACATATATATCCAAAGGATCCATTCTCCCAGATTATCATTTTAGTTCCTGCATAAGTACCAAGCTCACATAAATTATTTTAATATCAGAGATATGCACATGGGTTCAAGGAAGGAGTTCAGCGAGACACTTGTATTAGAATTTGCATATTTCATTTTTTTACATCATTGTACTAACTTTATGTCTGAAGCACAGCACAGAAGAAAGTCATTTTTCCTTAAACAACACTCCCCCCTTGATTTTTACTTCCCCTCAAACACACTGAATCACAGGCTTTCAATATCCGTGTACTTGTAGTAGGTGCAAACAATTCTATCTGTATCCTTGGTCCCTCACCCTTTTAATTTTTTTTTCCAGATTTCTGACTCAGGAAAGTCATGTCATTAAGTAGTGCTTAGATGTAGGTGGATTAGTGCTTAACAAATAAAGAAATTCATGATGGTTGTGTGATCTCTATGACTGATCAATAAAAGAACAAGCAAATCTTTATTAATAAACCCTAGTGCATCTCTGAAAGTACTTCAGAACAGGATCAGACTATATCATTGATAATACCAGTCCCACTGTTAGACATTTAACTGAATTCAAAAGTGAAGTGACTTCAATGTCACATGTTCCATCAAAATCACAACATTAATATGCTAATTTTGACTGCCTTCAAAACTTCCACTGAATAGCTATTGCATTGGAAAGATTAATACACATAAGTGTTAGAACAGTTTTAAGTATACTTATGTTAATAACTATCCGATATTTTAAACCAGTTACCAGTGGACACTTAACAGGAAGTTTCTTCTTGCTTCTCACTCTCTTCCCATCTTAGTAAAAGTTTCTTCATTGTTACTGTGCTTTTGTGTCACACTACCCAAATCTGAAGCCTTCTTGGCTACAAGAACATACAACGCTGCTTGTTCAAATAATACATTCACAACCCTCCTCCCTTTGGCTTCTACACTCCTACTGCCCTCCAACTCTTCTTTATAGTCATGATCACGATGGTAATCCCCAAGAGACAAGGCAGGCAGGAATCCCACTGTATTCAATTCTCTACCACACAGAAATAATAGTTGTCCTGACAACCCTGTAATATAAAAGAAGCAAACTAGAAACTGGATAAAAAGAGTAGGCAGAGGTGACAAGCCACTGTAGCCAGCCATTATTATTTACAAAATATTTTACTTTTTTTATAACACTGAGTCTGTCTAAACAATGAGAAGAATAAAAAAACCCAGGGATTTCATCAAGTTTCTGTGGGTCTGCATCTCTGTTTCTAGAAAACACCACAGAAAGTTCCTAGGAAGCAGGTGGGAGTTCCTAGACTGAAAAACGGGAATTTGTGGAAAGCATTAGAGAAAAATATATAGGGGGATACCTAAGAAACAGGTGTGAAATTTCTAAAAGCCATTACAGTATTCCTAAAAAGCAGACAGAAGAATCATAGAAAGTCCTTGGAGAATTCCTAGAAAGCATGAGGAAATAGCCTTAGAAACCATATGTGGCATTATAGACCACAGACAAAAAAAAGGTTTCTAGAAAGCTCTTGAGAAATCCATACAAAGCAGGTGGAAAAATCCCATATGGGGCATTCCCAGAATGCACATGGGGGAATTTCACACGAAGCTCTTGAGGACTTCCAAAAAAGAAGGAAGAAACCTTCCTTTCCAGGATTTGTTTTCATTACAGTATATGTCTTCTCAGGTGGAAAAGATATATTCAAGTGGCAAGAAAGTTCTTGATCTTATAAACATTTCTCATATTGCCCTCATTCCCATTCCCTGTGGGCCAACAGACGAGTATCTTCTGCTGACTTTCTGGACAGAAGAATATGACAAAGCTTTTGGCTCCCAAAGACAGAGAACTCCTAAAACCTTCTCCACCAAATAGATTCCATGACACTCCATAGAAATATTAAACTTGAGGAAATATTAAGCTTTTGCATCACAGATAAACAAAAGCCCAGTTCAAAGAAGGGACTAATGGAAATTGTTATCTTCAGATGAAAAGGCTCTCCTTTTCTTCAATTTTGACTGGAGTCCAAATTCTAAAGGGACATACATTTATAAAGTCAGCAGACAAAAGGCCAAAGACTTACTCCACTTGCAACAGCAAACAGAGTTAATGTCATCATCTGAACGTAAGCGTAGCATTTACCAGAAATGGTAGCCTTAAGAGGTCATGCAATACGATGCTTAGAAAACGTAAGAAGATTTGAGACTACATCCAAATATTTAATATCAGTTTTAATCCAGATGGCAAGCAACACAGAAAATGATAAAAATAAACCTAAACTGATGTTAAGGGTACAGGCACCCTTAGATGAGTGCCAGCTGTTCAGCTATTGCAGTTTTATGCTTCTTTAAAACACTTGTGCCTATTAAGCACATGGACCACATGCTTTTTATTGCTGACTAGGTGCTGCAAAATTCTATGAAGACGTTTAATGTGTCATAATTTTAAAAAAATACAGCCATAAATACAGAGGACACATGCATTTCAAGTCCAAGAGCAGTGAAGTGACAAGTGTTATTACTGATTTCATTCATTATGTTTTCTGTTCTTTTCTGTTGCTAGTTCCACATGTACACAGGTCTGATTCAAGGCTTAATACATTAGCAACACAGAAGGTGCCTAAATAGGCTAAGTAGTCTTCTATTCCTTTGTCAGGGCTAGAAAACTATTTAATCATTTATGAGAAACAAAGCAGCTCTAACAGAGAAACTATTAGGATGAATCAATGTTAATCCTAAAATGACTAATAATCAAGTGTTTGTGAAACCCACCTGGGAAACCCACCAAGTTCAGGCCTCTAACCTGAAGTACACAAGTCAGAGACTTGCACACGAGACACTCGAATGGACTGCAAGAATACTGTAAAGAGCAATAAATTAAAGATACCTATCTTTCTAAATGTCTTTAACTACCGTTCAAATAGTATTTATCTTAGCCACCATCAGTGACTTTCAAAAGCAACATGTTGTATTATTAGATTTAGCAATAGAGATGCAACTCAGTATATGCAGTATAAATTAGACAGCAGTAATTAATGGATTCTCTCCTCTCTCAATTATTCATACTATGCCATTATTGAGACTTGCACATAGCACCAGAAAAGTCTCTTTACTTACAATGTCATGGAGGGTTGGACAATGAGTAAGCATTCTTAAGCTTGTACTCAACATTCTTAAGTACACTTGAGATTACATTTAGTTTTTAACACTTATACTCCTAAGAAGTTTGCAGGGGCATGAAGGAGGTCTTTAAGATTACATGACAAATTTTAGGCTCACAAATTCTCAAAGTCTTCTCTTGAAGTGGTTTTTTTTTTTGGTTTTTTTTTGGTTTTTTTTTTTTTAAAGTGTACACTATCTACTCTTGGGGTTTACCCACAATTTTAAACAGGCCAAAATCTGACCCATCAGTAAGTTATTATGCTATCAGTTAGGTAAAAATCAATTTTCATGTAAGCTTTAGTCTTATTATAAGCTTTTAATCTATCATTATTTCACACCAACAGCTTACCTTGTGTCCATGCACAGGAAGAATAGTCCCAAAACAAGGTTAGTCATTTACCATTCAGTTCTTTATTTAGTATGCCCTTTAAAAGACTTTGGTCTCAGCAGAACCTATGAAATTATTTGCCAGACAAGAATAAACTTCTCAGCAACAACAATTTTACTTTTTTTTTTTTTTTTCTTTAAACAAATACAGCTATCCAACTGCAAAGTCTATTTTCACAGAATTGGGTAGGGAAGGTAACACAATAGACACACAGGGGCAACACTATTTATTTTATTTCTATTTTACCCTAAATATATTTGAGGTTACTTTTTCTTTAGGTGGGTGGGATGGCATGTTGGTTGATAATTTCTGCTTAGTTTAATAGAATAAGGCTACTTTAACTGAAAATTTGAAATTGAAAATTAAATACTTCATGTTCTGACAGGTGATATTTAGAAGCATATTTTCAATTTAGTTATGTTAAATGTGAGTAATGGCTTATCAGTCTGAAAACATCCTTTTCAGAGAAAGAACCAATGTGAAAAAACTGATCACTATGATGTTGGTGAGAAAATAACCCAGACAAGTGGAAAAAGGGAATAATACTGTTTCACCGAGTTGTCTGTAATCACTCCCACCAGAATTAACTAACTTTTTTCATTTAGTTTCAAAATACTTGATGGGAACTTGTAACAATATTCTTTTTTGTAGGAATTCAAAGTCATCTTTCCTCATTTCAAAATGCTTTTTAAAATCTTCAATGTGACAATTGTGCAATTAGATTTTAAAGATATTTGAAATACATTTGGTAGGCTTTCCGAGGGCCACTGTTTAGTTTATACTCATGAGCTGACACACTAGCTACCAGGTCATCTTGTTGCAAAGCATATGTAAGTAGCACCTTATGTGCAATCAGTATATTTCATTGTCTAACTCTTCATCTTACCTTTTATTCATTTCAGAACAAACATATCTCCTTAGGGAACAGACTTTGCTATACAAAAGTAATTTTTTAACTTTATCAGGCAAAGCAATCAGTGGATGAATCGAAAATGTCACAGGTAATATTACGTAATAGTAAACACTATAATCTTATTCTTAATGAAATAATCCTTTCAAGAATAATTCAAATCAGTTGTGATAGGAATAGCACTGCATAAGCTACAGCTAGCCTGGAACACAAAAATAAAAAATGTGCCATTAAGCTAGAATGTCAAATTTATAAACGGTCAAGCAATATGTACTTTATGATAATCTGGAAGAAGCCACGAGTCCAGCATTAGCTGTATTTGATTCTATTTTTAAACATTATGCTTTCTGATAAAATCAGGAAAACAAAAACTATTGAAAAGACTCAGAAAAAAAAAGATCCAGAAAAGTTAAGATTCAGCTATATAAAGTAATGATTTAATGAGGAGAGACAGAAGGAGATAAAACTAATTTCCCCCAAAAAACATATAACAGCCTTGGAAAAACCCTACATGCCACAGTAAACACTAAAGAAAACAGAAAGTTATGGATGGCATTGGTCAACATGTGATAATCAACAAGTTAATTTTAGTTACACACAGAGGCATAACACATGGGACTTGAGGACAGGAAGGGAAACTAGAATACCAGAATCAACACTGGTAGGTGATTACTAGAAGTGTTCAAAAATTTGCAGTGAACCAGGGAACTACAAAAGCGTTAGCAGCAGAAAGGAATAGAATTAAAAGCTGATTAGCACAAAAAGTTTACTTAATCTGCAACAGTTTCAGGTGATCAAAGGCTAAGCACTTATCTAGAATTAAATGCAAAACATTACTTAGGATAATACAGCAATGCAAATCCAGGAACAGCTATGAAATTAAATGCAGGCAAGTGCTTTAATTAAGTTACTGGAAAACAGTTTGGCATCAGAAGACTGCTGGATTAGGTAATGACCTTTTGGTCAGCCCTTCTATTCCATAGGGCTACAATCTACAAGCCACTAAGGCAAAGTCCTCATACATCACAAATGACAATAAAGGAAAAAAAACCCCATTTGCTGAAGTTGTTGAACAAATCACCAAGGAAACATCTGTGACTAATGATGTGAGTAACTTAACCAGGTGTAACCACTGAAGTGCTGGTAAACAAAATTGTAGCAAGCATGTTGCACAGATCTGAAAGGAAACCATTTTTCCTAAAAGACTGAAACCAAAACTAAACCCTCATTAGACTACTACTTCACTGAAAATTGAGTCACATTAATTCAAAGTTATGAGTGGATCAAGACATGTAAAAAATCACAGAAAGAATTGGCCTGATGTTTACCTCATGAAAAAAAGAAAACCTTGTCACAACTGAGGCATATCCTAAAAGGAATACTCATTCTCTAGACTTTTCACCCCAAAGCTCTTGTCCATCTGGTTATGTGTTTAATGAGCCAGGGTACTCTGTAGTAAATATCTTTACTGAACCAGCATGTGAAGTCAGACCTTAATTAGAAACACAAAACTCTTCTACAGCTGACAAATTCAGCATGAATGTCTTCAGAACAGCACCCATAACTTATTTGGGGAATTTGAGAGTGTAACAATAGGCTTGACAGTGTCAGAAGAATTATAATAAAAGTCTAATTAGACTCTTCAGTCTGACGGAAGTAATGAGCATGGGGGAGAACATGAGGGGCAAGAGCACTCCTGTTGCTCTCTCCTAGTAAAGATCCAGCATCAAGCATGGGTTGACTCAGCCTGGGTATGAGCACACAGAAGATGAAAGCACTCTCAGATTATAATTCATCTGCCTCTACATTCCCTGTTTCTACATGTAGTGCTGTTTCTCTTTCAGAGAAACCTGCATCACCAGAAGAAACAGAAATGCGTAGTATGAAGCTTCCCAACTGTTTCCTGCAGCCCCTTATACAATTAATTAGGAGACAAAAAAGCATATTTAGATGGCAGTTCTGCGCATCTGTTGCATTAGTATCTTTGAAATAGAGCATTTTCCTTTCTGCCTTTGGAATTGCATTTGCAGATCTGTGCTATATCTGTGTAACTGCAATCCCCATTACTTTATACTCAACAAGCTCCTTGATTTTGATCCTTTTTAATCTGCTCTCCATTTGGGGGTATTGCCATCATCCGTTCTTGCAATTTCTAAGGGTTTGGGGTTTTTTTGTTTGTTTTTGGTTTTTTTCCTCTTTCTCTCTGAATAGTTACATATAGTGAACTGGAATTATACATAAAATACCATCTTGAATTTGTGACTTGAACTTTTCATGTATCTCCAGCCAGTAGTGTCTGGGAAAGATGATCTTTTCCTGTTCTTTACTTAGAGGAAAGCAAAGTATCCCCACCAGACATCAAATTTCTCAGCTTTGCAGCTATTCCCTCTCTTCTGCTCTTTGGTTGTATCCTTTTGTAAGTCTCTTTTCCGAGGTCAGTAGACACACACAGTTGGTTTAAATATTACAGCTATTTATTTCTGACAATAAAACCTCAGTCTTTATTCTTTTTAATTAGAGACACAGAAGAAAGCATTGCCTTCCATTTCATGCCTCTCATATTTCATTTAAATATCTCTACCTTACTTAAAAAGTCATTTCCGCTTACTTTTTTCTATTTATCATATAATTTTAATAATTTTTCATGACTAACCAAGAAGCCCGGATGAGGATTACAGAGACCAACCAATGCACACAACCAGGAAAAACACGGCAAAGCAAGATCTTATGCAGAGGTTTCATCTCTTTCACCTACTTGCTCCTTCACCTGTGACAGTATTTTATTGGAACTTGCACAAGGTAGTAGAGATATAGCAATTTTACAGCCATATATAAAATGTTCCAACAGGGACAGAAGTTACATAGACTAATCACAAAAAGAAAGAGCAACATTAGTAAACTAACCAAAGCTCTAAAATTTATCAAAGCACAAAATACAACTTCAAAAGATTCCAAGCTTGCAAAATAAAAATAAAACACTTTTCAGTTAATCTAAGAGTTAAAACAAAAGGTATGTCTATATCTTTGTCTGACATGGGTGGTTTTCCATTTCTCTGAGCTTTTCTGTATTTACTATCAGTTTATAACATTAGAAAAAGCATTCAGTAATCAGCACTACCTCAGAAGTTATGCAGTAGATCAAGAGACACAATCTCCAAATGATAGCACAGTCAGAGCATTAGAGGGAAATCACAATGAAATTAATTTGAAGAGACGCAATTTTTAATAGTTTAAACCAGAAACTAACAACTTTTTTAAAATTATATTACTTATACTTAAAGATGTGTGTTCATATGATATCTATAAACATAAAAAGCCCAGAAGACTGTGGCAAAAGTCTGTTTCTAGAAAATAGCACCCAGAACAAATCATGCTCAATTAAAAGAATCTACATTTTTAAAGTTGTCATCAGAGTCAGAAGCTATCAGATTGCTTCAGAAGATCCCAACTTACATAGCAATATGCCAGAAAGGAAGCTTACTTTTTAATCATCGCAATAGTGTTACAATAATTGCTTACATTGTAATGCATGTTGCTCTTGATTTCACTCAGTTTTCAATATAAAGGCATAGTATTTGAGATTCATTTTAAAGGTAGAAAGACATCTGGGGAAGAATGTGTGTATATAATAAATACAATTCTCCTAGAGACCTGATACTTTAACAAAATCTGAGAATGACCTACTCTGATTATTATTTATGAAGGTATGATATATTAAGCTTTAAGTTATAGTAAGTAATTAACAAAATTAATAATAATCAGTACATTCATTCAAGAACAACTGTTGCCAGCCCCACGTAGACATGCATGGACATACAAAGACCCAGATACCCCTTATGCTCATTGTGCAGTACAGCCTGAGCTGAGATATCTGTAATACCACGGCCTAGCTCTCATCCTTGTAACACTGCTAGCAATAGTTTAAGTTTAATGTGGAAGCAACGCAGGCCAGATTCACTCTGTCCCTATTCAACAGATGGTGTTGACAGACCATATTATGAGAATATGCTCACAAGTCCATACCAAATGTTGCTACTGCACATGCTTCTTCAGCCATCTAGATTCCCTTTTCTTGTATACATTTCTCCAATCTCTACCAATTGTTTAAAGAGTCAGCATTCATATCTAGAAAAAGCAGTATATTTGTACCTGTATCTAACAGCTTCCAGAGGTGGGATGCTCAGATTCAGAATTTAATTAAAAAAACATTTTAAAAATGTTGATATGTCAAATGCAAAATATCACAACATTTCTTCCTCAAGTCCCTTTACCTTGATAGATTTCTCCCTTCCTAACCTTAGCACGAGTTCTATAAATCAGGAACAACTCCACTATAGCAAGTGAATCACACAACTAAAAGTAGTATTAAAAAGAGAATCAAGATTTACTGGTTTGGTTTTTTTCTCTTTAAGAAAGCCTGGAAATATTCTAGGAAAGTGGAAAACTGAATTAAGGAAAAGCTAGAACACAAAAAAAATTAAGAAATTTGAAGCAAATTTGACAAGAATCTAAACTGTTCTACTTGTAACAGTTTTGTCAACACTATGTATGCACATGAATGTTTACTTTGGTTTTAGATTAGAAATACTATCATCATCACGAGAGCATGCACAGAAACGAACTCACTCTGTTCTGTAACGTCTGTATTATGCACTTTAGAGTCACAGAATACTAAGTATGCAGGAGATATACCAATATCTAATTCTAGTAGAGATAATAGGAAAGTGATGAGGCTTAATGTTTCAGTAGATACAAAACAATGAAAACCTCTAAGGATAGACATTAGCATTATGCAGTTGCAGTCTTGGTTTTTTTAACCATTTGGTTTGTAGGTAAACATTTCTGTTGCAATTACAGAGGAAAAGACTTCTTGCATGCTGTACTGAGGAGCGGGAAAGGACAAGCAGCTTTCAGCAGCCTAATTCATTGCAGCATGCTATCGCTAGTGTGGAAAGAGATAAAACATCCCATTCCAGATCTTCAAACACATATAGTCCTCAGTTTTATTATTTTTGAGGATCAATGTATTTTTATGTTACAAAGTAGGAAATGCATTTGCATTAGAAAGGTGTTAGCGGGTATGTATTTGCAACATGCTCGCTAACAAGAAAAGTCAACAAAAACCGGTGTAATAACAAGGTTATAGCAACCATTCCAAGTCAAACTCTATTCCTAGATAACTTCAGTTAATTTCTGGCAACTTCAGTGGGAATTGTATGTGGAAACTCTTATGAACAGAAGACACAACTTCATCTCAGTACTCAGCTTCTCAAGCTTGTCATCACTTAAAACAATTATTTCTGAGACACTGTGGATGTTATACAGCTTTAGTATAGCATTGTAGGCAGGTACACACTATGAATTTTGTACTTATTTAGATCCTGAAAAATTCTACAGTCCCCTTTAATTTCAAAATGGTTGTTAGACTTGGTTCTGCACAGACTGGCCATACCTGTCATAACTCAGTGAGTTATAGCACAGCACAGTAGGTCTCATGCATAAAAATCTCCGTTATAAACATTTTCTGCTCTGCATGAGTTTTTATGACCTAGAAACTCTTTCTAGATACAAAATTTATATTACAAATAATACTTATTTTTAATATTATTTATTTTACAAATCTCACCTATTGTATTTCCCCAACCCCCCACCCCCCAACTCACCTATAAACTAGGATTTTTTCACCACATAAAATTCTAAGATTCCCTCTCTGGGATGCCTGTTCCTAGCAGCCATCATTTTAATGATATATAATAGTAACCTGTCTTGAGAGAAGGGTCTCTAATGATATATAGCAGTATAATAGGTTCTCACAGCACACTGATGACATGTTGCAACTATACATCATCAGAGAAGCAGTCAGCAATATGAGGAGTTCAGGGGATACACATGACTAGACTACAACCATAAAGAAAAATGAAATAGAACCGCAAAGCCAGTTCTGGTGATTCTGTCTGTCTGCAGCTGAAGGTATCCCCAGAGCCAGAGGCTTAAATATCACACAAATTCTGGAACAGGCCTAAGTGACAGAACTTTGATGAGGAGAACAACACAACCACCAAAATGTTTCCTTCTAAATAGCACCAATAATTTAATTATCTTCTGCTCTTTTTATGGAAACAACTTCCATTCACTAGCACACACACATTTTCAAGTGCAAAACCCCTGGTGATGAGTACTCAAGTTATGTGCAAGAAGGTAAACAGAGAGCTATTAGCCAACCAGAGCAAGCAGGGAAATTAGCACAGTGCAGATTAAAAACAAAAAATTGACTTTTTTCGTACTACACATGAGAAGCCAGACACTGCAGCAGAGACCCAGGATATATTGCTTGCAGAAGGAATTAGATGAATTCTAGAGAATATGAGAGGTTTTAACTGATTGTTCTAAGTTTCATTATTAGTAAGCCTATGCGAATTTCTACAGTATCATAGCAAAGACGAAAAGTGATAAATATTTCTGTAAGAAGAAAGAAATGTGAAATATGTACTATTTATATATACATGGGTATTTATATACACATAAACCTGCACGTGTTATATATACACATATTTAATCATGCAGAGATTTATAAAAACAGATGGCATGCTTTTATCTGAAGTGACACAGTCTTGATATAAACCGCAAGATTTAACACTAGTTTGTTTAATGAATGGGAAATATTTCTATTGACATCACCTGGCTTTAACAGTTATGCACCTCTACATTTCAAAATAGAGGCAAATACCTTAATTACTTTCAAACACAGAAGTCAAAAGCTCATCATTTCACTGAAGTAAAAAAACATTATTTAGAGAAATCTCAGAATATAGTTTATGTTTTGACTTTAGATTAAGAGCTATTAGTTTTTATGTATTATACAACTTTGCACAGGAAAAGCCATTGTGGCCACTGCTTCATATAGTGTGAAGATTCCTTTTGCTAAAGGTGGGTGTCAAATTATTTACCAGCTTAGGCCTTCTGTCTACCGTAAACATTGTTAACATGGATTTTGCTTTTTTGTGCTACTTTCCAGTGAGTCCAATGTAAATGATTTATGAACAATCATATACTGCTTCCAGACTGATATTAAATGTTCTCAGCTAATTAAATTTTCAGATTATGTTGACAATATTAACAGTTTCTTCAGTGCTACAATTCATGGAGATTGTCCTGTTTACAATTAAAACACAAACCAGGCTATTCAGCAATTTCTATATATACACACACTTACATTGTTTTCTTACAATATCAAACTTTTATTCAACTTACGTTCACATTTTCTTTTCCTATGAAAAGTTATTTAAAGATGCTCGTTTTTAAGCATCTTAATAGCTGATGAAAATCCCTTGACAAATAGTGCCAAATATTGCCAAAATGGCATCAACTAATCCAAGCTTGAGCTTCTGCGAGCACATACAACCAAAAAACCACAGTTTGGAAATGTTTGTCAGTGAATTCATGTGATTAAAAATCCACGGTTACACATGATAATTCAGTAAATTTGCACAAGGGTTACAGTCACAAATCTGAATCAAGATTTCTTCCCCCTGCCCATCCTGCATCCAGCTAAGCATCCTAAATGCTGAAAAACAATGAGCCCTTTGCTAGTTGCATAAGCTGTTCAAGCATGTGTCATAACTTAGCTATAATAATGTAGTTTGCTATCATGCTTAAAGAAAAAAAAAAATCAAACTATGAACCCCATTAAATTACGGCTGAAACATTTTTCAAGCTACTTCTACAGGTTTACCTCTTCTCTCTGCTGTCTTCTGAATGACTACTATTCTTTACTTTATTATTTCTTCATCATGACAGAACACGAAATGAATTATGGAAAATGGGGTTGCAGAATGAAATTCTGCAGTGTAATCAGTTGCTTTGTCCTCCTGCCTTTTGCTTGGCTAGCATAAATGAGATTTAGAGGATAGAATTTTTTTTTTTTTTTTCTGTATTTCTGGCATTATCGCATTGCTGTTATTAATGTTTTAATCTAGTAGTTCATGTAAATGTTAAAACCAAAATCTGACATAAGGCATAGAAACAGTTGATAACTATTACTATTTCTAAGAAGAAGTAGCCAAACAGCATTTTTTCCTTTTTGGGGCTAGAAGCAGCGGAGGGAATCAACAAATCTGCAAGACAGTTCAAATTGACCCAATTCTGTGATTGTCAGAGTAAAATTTTTTGCCAAGCCATCCTTAATACTAATGATAATGATCCTTTAATGTGATTTTATGCCCTAGTTGCATAATGAAATTTTGTGTTGACGTGACTCCACTTACATAGATCTGATTTCAGAAGAAAATTTCAAGGCATTAAAAGTGGTCTCTTTTTCAAAGAAAATCATCATTCACCATTCTCTCTGAAGTTAAAGACCTGCAAGTAACTTAGCCAGATATTTAGATACCTTTCTTCAATAAGAAGTGATAATTTTCGCTTTATCATGTCAATACTTTCGACCAACTTCATAAGCTTGCACTAGATAAATCATTACGATGAAAATTTGAGATATGATTTCAAATTAAAAACTAATTATCAGTGAAGATCAGCATCTAGCTACTAGAATATTTCATTTTGTGCTCATTTCTTTAAAGCATTTGATTTTGGTACAGCAAAAGCACAGGATATTGTCTTTTATGTAGGAGATTTTTTTTCTTCTAGTTAATTTTTCCCTTGCGGCTCTTTATTGTTCTTCTATTCAAAGGATAACTCCGCTTATAAGATGATTTATTCTCACTTCTGTAACTTAAGATATATATACTTTACAGTACATAAGCTTATCTGAATATATCTGTTCTCTAAAGATAACACTAACGAGTGAAAATGCACTATTTCAAAGGTTGCGTTAGTCATTTCATCTTGTAAATGCATTTGTTTCATCTTACAGATCTATCTGTTGAAGATTCTGGTATTTTCAAAATAAATTTTAAGGACTACTGCCAGGACAGTTTCCATATAGCCTAGCCATGACACACTGAATGCAGTTGTGCTCTTCTATGGTGTACATGACGAGAACTAGCCTACACTATTTAATATCCAATTTATCAATACATTATTATTATACCATTACTGAGCAACAGTATTTCCCTTAAAGAGTTGGCACCATTCACAATCTAGATTTGGATGTCATCAGTACTTGAAAGAAAATTATGTTATTAAAAACTAGATTTCTCAAAAGATCAATGTATTTGGGTTTAGAATAAGTTACACTGATTGACGAATTTTTATCTTTAATTCAATTAAGTGAAAATTTTCCCCCCCACTATTGCTAACTTCTTAATATAATCTGTTTGAAGATACCTATTTACATATCAATATTATTCCTGTTCTCTCTCTTCCACATAGAGACACCTTATTCCTGTATAGACATAATTTCTAGTTTCTCAAACAGTAATTGGAAACACTATTTTCAAGGTCCAATAAGAAGAATTCTGTGAAATGACAAAAAGTTTCTAAACATATACAAGTAAATTTCTTTTCCAAATTTATCCAAATTGAAATATAACAAATACAAGTTAAGTATAAATCCAGAAACAGGCTTTTTCAATTCAGCAATTTATGTTTTTCACTGATTATTTTCTCTCCACATAAACCCTTTATTCCTTATATTTCTAACTTAACACACAATAATATAACATCAGACTTCATAAGCAGGAAACTAAACTTGTCATTGCCAGAAGAGATACAGCTCTGCTACTCCTAATAATGGGGGGGAAAAAAAAGGGGGAAAAAAAAAAAAAAATCAAAGTCTGTCTTTGGACCATGGTGACAGAGAAGTTATGCGCATACAATCAAAATCTAACCTCTCCATCCATCTTGGACTGAACCTGCTGGGCAAACACATTCTCCTGACATCACCAAGCACTAAACCCAGTACTCTTCAAACGTAAGTGAAACATTTTTAAAACACTATGATAAAATATTTAGTAATTTTTTTAGAAGAAAGGAATATACATAAAATTTCATGAAAATATTTCTTACAGAAAAAAAAAATAATTTCCAAAAGGTAATACTAAAATGAAACCGAAAAAACCCTTCTAAATCCTTAATAGAAATCTGACAGCCCCCCAAAGATGTTCGGTTATGTTTACGGTACTTCATTTGTACCTTGTATGGCAGTACTCCTTAAGGAGTCAACTTTCAAAAGCAATTCAAGCTCTTTATACCAAGGATTTGGCCGACAGATAAATTAACACAGACACATCTACCTTACCTGAACAAAGAGGCAGGATACTGTAGCTTCAGTTTATAGTCACAGTAATTCTGCCATGTGGCTTTTGAACAAGAATTGGCTTCCATCCAGCTGGCTTGCAGCAAAGACAACTGTCTGCACCTCTGTAGACAAACCCTAAGGATTAAAGGAAGGAAAAAAAAAAAAAAAAAATCAGGCTGTTAAGGCTATCCAACAGTCTTTGATCTAAGATGCTGTAATTTTGACCAAAAGAAAAAAAGGGTCTGAAATTGCAGGTAGAACACATAGAGACATATTTTTAATTGAACTACTTAAAATACTCAAGTAAGCTTAGAGGCCCCCCTGTAAATGCAGATCTACTGATAATAATATTGCAACATGGTCCATGAGAAAGTTCAACTGCAAGGTTATGGAAACTCGTTAAACCAGATGAGACTGCAGAACTGAACTTCACAGAAGGATTTCAATGAACAGAAGAAATCAGTTTCTATAAAGAAGTGGAGACACCAGAAGAGCCTTAGAGTCAACACTAGTGAAAGGAATAGAGAAAGTAGTAAGCAGTAGTAAAGCTGAAAAGGAAAAAGCAAACTCTTAATAGTAGGTATAAATAATGGGATTTTTGTGCAAAAAGCAAGCCTCTGGATTAAACCCAGAGGTTGAAAGAATCAAAGGTACAAACAGATTTATAAAGCTTATTAAAGGAGTTGTATGCACCATCTATGAATACTTTAGAAGATGCCAAAATTAGACTAGGACATTTATAAAGCTGCTTCTTGTATAAGTCTTTATTTTCCCAGTAGAACTATTCACAGACTTTCTTGTGCAGGTTTTTACATGAAAAGCAGAACCAGTGCTGATTTTATCAGACACATTATGAACTAAGGAAGGGAAAAAAGAGACAATTCAGAAAAAGACTCAAACAGAACAAGGTCATAGCATTTTAAAGAAGATGTGATTATTGGATTAACCTGGAATTTCAGCAGACCAAGCAGGATTTAAGGCTTTCTGTTTTGTTTTGAAAACAAGAAATAGCATCACACACTAGCAGAAGTTAACTTGTTAACTCCTCTTTTTACTTTATGAATCACTCTGCATTCCAGAAATTTCATGTAAATTTTAAGCTCTTTAAAAATCTTGAAGAATCTTGCCAAAAAAGCCAGTATAAATTAGCTAAGTGATCTTTCAGATTTGTCAAGAAATTATAGTTCTTCCACTTTTTCCTTCTTCTCAGGTCTCTGGCAGTTTCAGAAAGCTAAAATTCCTGAAATGTTCAGCTATGAAAGTACTTAGCTACTTATGGCCCCTTCCATAGGATTTGACCATTGGTGAATTGACTTTTTCCAATTAATGTATTGACTTATTTTGTGATCAGTATCTGTTTTATGACTGCTGTGGAACAGTCAAATAATTGGGAACAGTAATAAAATAACACCAACCCTGACAAGGATTCTCTTCTACGGAGGAATTTCTTTGTACCACTACCATGTGGCAAGCACATTTTTTTTTCCCCTGCTGTTCTGCACTAGAATTAATAACTCAAAAAGAGCTTCCGTCAGGCAAAGCAATACAAGCAGAGTGGCACTTTAAGTTTTGTGCCTTCAACATTGCAGCTCAGCTGATGTAGAGTTAGCAATAGAAAATTAGCAAAGACCGGATATATTTCTGGAGTTGAGTAAAAAGAATCCTCTCTATTATACACACTACATGACAACTGCCAGTATTACTGGACAATCAGTGCTATTGCTTATCACTTCCCACACACGTTAAATTATAAGCCCTATCTCCAATGAGAGACTTTTCTTTATCAGCCAGGTATTATTCATCTATTGATAAATAAAGCCTTTTGCCTTATAAAAGTAAAAACAAAAGAAACTTTATGAAATCTATAAAACATATATTACTTAAAAGCCTTTTCACACCACAAAAAAGAAAATCACAAAAACAGATCTTTTAAAACCAATTAAAAGAAAGAACATTTTGTTAAAATAAATTTTGCCTACAGAAGTTCTTCAAAAAAAGTATTTAAGCATTTTGATAGAGAATCAAGATGAACTGTATAAACTTGAAAACTATTGCTCAGCTGACTGGTTTTCTGACTGCCTACCTGATTTTAGCTGACTTGTTAACTATAGTTTGGTAAAACCTGCTGCAAGTTGACCTCACACCAAGAGGAGCCTTCAGTCATGAAAGACTCTGCTTTACGGATCATTACTGCTCATGTTGCAGCACAAACCAAGCAGAATCACAAAAAAAATCTGACTGTAATCTTGCTTGCCTAATTTGTTCCTCCACTAGTATCAAAGCAAAAAGACCGTTCTCATCTAACCCCCAATTTGTCTGCAATGTTAGCTACAGACCAAATTCTGAGATAGCACAGCTGCACCCAGAAATATTGGGATAAGCTGAAAACTTGAAAATTGCATGCTGAAGATAGAGTTCCTGATTTCCCCAAAAGCTAATACAGCTTTGTTGTGGAGGAACAAGTTTATTTTCCTAAACTGAGAATTAGAGATTTAATCCCCCTTTTCCCCCTATTATCTTTGGAAAAACCCAAAAGGACCACTGAGCTGACTATTCACAGGACAGCAGTGTTACAGTTACAAAAAAAGGGGTTTATGGTCTACCAGGTTATCTTTGATTTATACCCCTGTGACCACATTCCAGCCCTAACAAACCACTTTCAGCTACAAACAACATCAAGCATACTTTCCCCACAGGGGACAACATTTTAGAGTTAAACACTTGACCTCTAAAGTTGACAGACAGTATTTATACTGTACATTGTTATCCTACAAGAAAAAACATGGCTTTCTCTGCTTTTTTCTACCATATGTTTAAAGAAAATTGAAATATATTAAAATACCTGTTTTCAGAAGCCAGGTCCCTGTTGCAGTTCTCCCTCCAGTACAACCAGTATCAAGGCTGGCATTACTTCCCACACAGGTGTTACCAACCAGGAAAGGAGGAAAGGAAAACACAAACCAGGTGCCTGGTGTTATGGCTATAAGTTGTTCCCCTCACTGCGGTGAAGCCAATCAGAGGTAATTTTGGAAACAGAGCAGGACTTAGACTGATATATATGTAGTCATTGTCAAAAATGTGCCAGCTAATTGCAATTGTATCTGAGAAGGGCTTGTTTGGGTACAACTAATTTCTGATATTTAAATACTTTAAAATAACTTTTATTGTATTTATTCCTTTTTCTAGTATCATAAAAAAATATAGCTGCCAAAATAAAGATAGTACATCCTCTACGTTTCTGGTGAATTTCAAAAATGTTAAACGCTGGGGCAAACTTTCTGCTTATCTGAATTCATATTATCTGGAGAAAGCTGAGATCCCAGAGCTGAGCAGAGTCCCATCCACTGTGGATTTAGCGCTCTGCTGCCTAGGTTTTGTTGGTCACTTTTAGTGTGAGAAAAGTGCTTGCTTTTGAACTGAAACATAAATCTATAAAATTTTGAGTCTGGGATGGAGAAAAGAAAATTTACAAAATAGTTTCAAGCTGGGGGCATATCAAAATACGTTTTATTCTATATACTTGAAGACAAAATAACAGTCAATGAACTATAATGATATGCTTATGATAACATAGCATTTGAAATGTCCATTTCTGATGGAAGTAAGTTTCAGGAACCTTAATCACTGAATGTCATGTACAATTCCTGTGCAAGAAATATAAACCAACTCTTATTACACCAAGAAAAAGAAGCTGTTGGAATAAAACCTGTTCTCTCTATACTGCTGCTTTGACAGATTATTATTGTCTCTCTGCTTGTAATGCTATGAATATAGACTCTTCACAAAGGTAAATGTGTGAATGTTTATCTCTATATATTTACAGAATAAAGTTAGTGAAGATAAAGAGTAAGTGAGCAACATGAGTTTGCAATTATGGTGAAGTCTGTAATCAATTCATTCATACGTGTGTTTTGATCATTATGACTGAGGTGCAGCCTTACAATATGATATCTTTCATGTAGTTTTAGAGCACTTAGTTGGTGTTTCTAAGGCACTCGGACCTGATTCGCTGCATTGGCAGGTAGCAGAAAAGGAAAATAAATCCCCAAAGCCCCACATCAGTCATGGAAGAAAGTGGGAAGTGATGGAAAACAGTATTAAGTCACAAGAAACATGATAGTTTGAGTTCACTAGCACAGCGCACTACTGGCATAAAAGTATGGCCCTTTCACAAGCATCTGTGTGATGTGAAAGGCATCTGTGAGTACCCTACTTTGTCTGCAGAAGTCTGACTTCCCAGCTGTTCTGTACTTTATCTGTTAGTTTTAGCCATGTTTTATTGTGTGATGAATTAAAAAGTTCTTTGACTAAAGAGGCCTAGCGCACACTGGAGCAGAAAGGTCCTGAGGTCCCATAGTATAATACAAACTTTAATCTTCCCAACCAGACTGTCTTTCAAAACACAGCTGCAGGTCTCACATCCTTCCAACTCACCTTTAGC
Source organism: Egretta garzetta (assembly GCF_000687185.1). Taxonomy (NCBI): domain Eukaryota; kingdom Metazoa; phylum Chordata; class Aves; order Pelecaniformes; family Ardeidae; genus Egretta; species Egretta garzetta. The sequence continues at coordinate 5,385,970 of NW_009258414.1, read as the reverse complement.
TACAAAAGCCTTTTCTTGCCGTGCATCTCTGGAGTAGCCCTTTCACTTGTGTTGATTTTTAAGGAGCTATGGCACAAAAGGGACAATAGTCGCGACCATATCTAAAAGAACCAAACTTCTCCCCCCTGACTTTGCAAACAGGGTGTACTTCTTCTCAGAGAAATGAAGACATTGTCAAAGATGTGGCCCAAAAAAGCTGTGTACGTGGCAGCGGCCTCTGTGAGGAGAAACTGGGGCTGCCCAGTGCCAGACACAGATGGTTCCCACCAGTTCCACCAGGGCCCTGGCACAGGCAGGCCAGAGCTGGGCCCGTCAGCAAAGCTGGTGCCGCCTCTGTGAAAACACCCTTGAGGAAGGGCAAAACACTGCCTGGGAGTGAGGAGTGAGGGAAGAAGTGTGAGAAACGGCCTTGGGAACGGCAAGGCCAGGGAAGAAGGAGGAGGAGGAGGAGGAGGAGGTGCTCTCCCAGCACAGATGTGGCACTCTGCTCCAGAGGGATCTGGGGTGCCAGCAGCGTCAGCGTGAGCCAGGCTGCCTCCGCCTCAGCTCTGCACCCCCACTGCAGGCCAAGGCAGGAGAGGCCGAGGAACACGAACCCTCCTGGTGTGTCAGCAATTACATTAATCCCCAGAGGTGGGTCTTTTTATTTTTTTTTATTTTCTTTAAGACCAGCCAAAAATTTTACAAAACTGGACAAAAATGAAGGAATTTTGCATTTAAATGAAGTTAAAATTCAGAGCTTTAAGTATTCACAGAGAAATATTACATACTTTAAGTATGACTCACTCAAATGTCATGCAAATGTTCGCTTTACTTCTACGGCACTATTCTTACTCTGGCCTAGAATTCAAACCAAATCTTTCACAGGGGAATCTGGTCCCGAAGCACAGTGCGATTACCTTGGTGATAGTACTGCCATATTTCCATTGCCTGGGCTTCACGAATGGGAGATATGACAGCCTACAAGATAGAAAAATGGATGTTTTGAAACCTGAGAAAGTCTTTAGTTTAGACTCAAATTTTGACAGAAGGTTCAAGATAGATTTCATCTTGTTGGAATGGTTTGTTTGATAAGAATATCCTTCAGTCATAGAAAAAGACCAAGTCATCAAAGAAAATAGTTTCTCTCATCCTCCCTAGCTTATCTCTTCATCCTCTTTTCAGAGTATGGCAAGGTATGTTTGCTTCATGGCTGGGATACTCAAGGAACTGTAATGACATCAAATTCACATAACGCCAAATGTCTGTCAGAAGTTAGCTTACGTATATCCTTAATAGCTGAGCTAATATTTTCTGTGTGATTGTGGCAAAGTTGTTGAGCCAGTTGAATCTGTCAGTCTGCTCCTGATCTTTCCTGACACTACGCTTAGAAATTTAATGAGACAATGCCCAATTTAACAAATGACAGCTCTGTTGCTTGCACTCTCTTGTTGCAAAGAGAGTTGTCTTTTTCTGAAACACTTTTGCTTAAAATGTCATGTGTTTAAACTGCTGTGACCAGCCATTTTGTTCTCTGCTAAGTGCTGGGGAAGGCACAAGAGTGCACTTAGCACACCACACGCTGTGAATTTAAAAAGTTAACGAAATGGGCGTGTGGGGTGGAGAAACAAAAAGAGACCTCACTGCACGGGAGGAAGTGTGTTTATCTTCATCAAAAACACTTTAATAACACTGGCTTAAGAAAAAGAACGCCTCAGAGTGAACTGGAAGTCTCCAGGGTATTAGTCCCTGGTTTTGAAGTGCTGGAGCTTATGACAGAGCAGTGCAGACTGTTAGCCTTTCTTGTTTTAGATCAGCTCTAGATTTCACTGGCTTACGGTAACGTCGCTGCAGTGCTCTCAGCTGTCCCCTGGCCCCACTGAAGTTCTAAGATCCACAATAAAAATATATTTTTGTTTTAATCTTAAAAGCTTTTATCCAACTACATTAAGCACCCACTTACTTCATGAATGCAGAAGTAGTGGAAACAGAATTTATTACTTCCCTGGAAAACTTTCCTGTTGTTCGCTTGGAGTTCATTAAACCTCAGGAGGCTGCTTTTTCCAGCATGAATTCATACTTGAATTCATGTACAGCTCCACAGGTAGCTTGACTTACTTAGTCAACTGTTCACTTGAAAAGATTTTGCTGTTTCTGTTTTTGGCGTGGTTTATTTTTTGCTTTTTTTTTTTTTAGTATCAGATTTAACTAGAATTTCTATTCCTTTGCTTCTCCAGAAGTTTGTGTCTAGCAAGGAGATAGTGAGACCTCATTAAACAAGTACTATAGTAGGTTCAAGCTTACCTCTACGCTCTGCCCTTGGCTGCCAGCACGCCCTCCTCCTCCACAGCTCCTCTGCAAACCTCAAGTGGCAGCATTGGCACTGCAGTGCCCGGGAGAGAGGTGCTGCCCAGAATATATCTAGCATGATTACAAGTCTCCTGTTTCCTCAGCTTTCACAATTGATCTATTTGCAATAAAGTTTCTTTAAAACATTACAAGACCTGTAGTATAAAATGTTGATATTTAACCTGTCAGGGCCTGACCATTAGTGGTCGTCTCCCCCCCCCCCTTTTTTTCTCCAGCAGTAATCCACAGCATTCATCAGGTCCTATTCGGGGGAAGTTCATCTATCATGTTCAGGGGTGGTCTGCTTCTCTGTTTCAGTACATCAGATAAGAAAACCTTTACCAGAAACAAGATATAGTCCTTGAAAACAGAGTTAGAAAACTTTAACTGTGGAGCAGTGGTCTGTGGCTCATTAGAATCATGGGAGCATATTGTTCCTAAAAATACTATTTTCTCATGTCCAAATAAAAGCCATTTAAATATCAGTAGACTGAGAAATAAAAAGATAGTAGTTTCATATGTGCAGGTCTTTGATGAGAGCTTGAATGACATAAACTCAGGAAGGATTTAAAAACTGATGTAGATATACAAATTTATCAATTTCATAAAAATGAGAAATAAGCATTCATACAGTTTCTAACTGCTGGGAAATCTCTCATGCATACATACATATGTGAGAACATATTGTCTTTGAGATTTCAACTTTTATTTTTCTTTGTTAATCATCTTAGGATTTATGTAAATGACCATTAATATTTTTCGGCTATTTCAAATCTTCTGTCTAAAACTCAAACCTTTATGGACAATAAGTAACATGAAAAAGAATTGAATATATGTCTAATAAAATCTATGCCTACAGCTATGTTGAATAGTTAATGAAAATACAGATTTCTACAAATACATTCATTTTCCATATACTAGTGCACACAGGGACTGTTAAATGTATTAGAGCTTCAGTCTGCAAAACGCTTAACCATATATGTACTAGTTTTCCAGTTTAAGTAGTTTCACCGAAATCATTAAATATACCTCCCATGACAGCTGTGATATAGCACAGAGATATCACAACTACTATAAATGAATTCGTTTGGTAACTGGAAACAAACCAGCAGTGACAGCACTGAGCTCAACACAGGTTAATTTTCTTTTCTGAGAAACTGCAGTCATTTAAAGACAGCTCGTATCTCTCTATGGAGTAATGGGATCTGCAGAATGGAGGCACCAGCTGTCCCAAGTAAGTCCAACTCAAGTGAACATGCATCCATTCTAGATTATTAGTAATTAGTAATACACACAAGTATCTGCAAAAAACTGAGTACTACGTTTTAACCAAAGGTGTCAGAGCTTCTGAACACGTCCAGTGTTTATAGAACAATATTTCTGAAGCACTGAGAAAACAATTATCAACTTCTGAAAGCAGTGCAGTATCGTAAATAATACCAGAAAGCACAGGCAGTAATATATAATTTCTCAGAAATAAATACTCCACAGTTAGAATACAAAAGTGTTAAAAATAATCATTCCTGTCAGCAGAATAGGAAAAGAAAGGTGACAAGATAAAGGTTTGGGAGGGGAAGAAATCCCTCTTGCAGATAATGAAATTGCAAGCAGATTCAAAACAGCGTATAGAAGTTTCCTCTTCCATCTGAGCTTCAGTTGCAAGCCAGAGCAGATGCACATACGAGTGCAGTACCTTTGCCCTCACCGTTACATGCATCACAACTGGACAGGTTAATATTAGCACATAAGGTGGCCCAGAACGACACCACTGAACCCCTGCACCCAAAGGTTTATGGGGCAGACAGCTGTGCAGTTTTGAGCAGTACAGGCTGTCTTTGTTCTGACACTGATAAAATAAAGGAAGCAAGCCTCAAACTGGAGTGATTTGAATTTGATTCCAGAAGATGACAACTTGGTGGATATTTCATTTGACTTTGTTTGCATTTTAAGTTGAAAGTAGCAATTATGTTCCTTGCTCTTTCTTGTAAAATAGATTCCATAATTCTTAAGATATTCCTTGGACTGCAATAATATTGGGAGTCATTCACCTTTCAGCAGTTAATAGCAATGTTTTCTCAGTGATTTCTGACGAAATCACTGCACTGTTCGCTCTGCATTGTAGATGACAATTTTCTGAGTGGCTTTTTTTTTTTTGCTAAATACAAGCACTTATCTTTGTTAATTATTATTTTTGCATAGATAACTTTATTTGTGACTTGACTAGTAAAACTCTAAGGAGCTGGGCCATCTGGAGACCAAAGTTAAAATTGCATTCCAGAGTTAAAATGCTCCAGGAGTTTGTTCCAGATGGGTTGCATAAAATCAAACTGCTGTAGGAAACACTGCCAGAAAACAGGTCACTTGACACACACAACCTTTACGATAAATGTTTATATAAATTATCATTTTCAATATTGCATTTTAATTGCTTAAAGGGCTTTGTGTGTGAAGCACAACAATGGGCTTGGTCTTCTGCTATCAGAAAGCCAAAAGATAGAGAAAGGAGTTAGTGAGAAGAGGACTGACTTGGGTTAATTTTGCTCTTATATCCTTTCTGAAAGGAACCTGAATGAAGATATTTTTGACGTCTCATTTTTCCTTATCATACACTGCTTTAAAGGATTTGTGAATTTATATATACAGAAGCAGGCCTGAACAAGTTGAAGTAAATAATTAGAGTGCTAGCAAAATACGTCCTGTGACTTCCTCTGTTGTTATGCTATATTCTATAAAAGCCAAATAATGTACTGTTTCATAGTTTTAACTCACTTTCATCTTTTTAAAGACATGTTCTTTTATGGAACTGAGAGAAGTTCTCTGGAAATGAACATGGCATACCATTACAGCATATGCACGGGAAGTGTAAAAAGTGCCAGGCTGAAGGGCACAGTGTTTCTCAGAACATGAAGAGTAAAGTTTTGCCCCTCACTTAGCCCCTGAGCAGTTGACCTAATAGTCAAATATGATGCTGAACATCTGCAGCTTCTGTGGGAGCCTGGTGCTGGTTTACTGTGATGAAGCTGGTAAAAGGTGATCTCAGGAAGTAGCCCAAGAGGTGTCTTAAAAGACTCATAATTTAAAGTTGTTTATGTTAATAATTTCCATAGCAATAATTTGAATTAGGAAAAAAAAAACATGAACAGAAATTGTCAGTCAGGAAAAGTAGTTCTTACTCAATATTTGTCACTGTGGGACACATTTTAGTTGCTTCCCAAGGTTCAAATAGTTGTAAACATTTAATTAAAAAACTAGAAAAAAAATTTATTGCCTTTATTTAGTCATTACATCTGTCAGTAGGGAGGTAGACAATCAATCTCTGAAAGTTGCTAGGTAACTCCTTATTTGTCTTCTAGCTGAAATGAGAATTAAAGTCATTGAATAATACATAGGCACAATGAGGAAATCACATAATAAAAAGGACAGCTTATTAGGAGCTTCAGTTTGTGCTGTTAACACGTAAAATATGTACAATGAAAGCTTCTCAGTTACCAATGTCCTCATTAAGAGACTGAGATATGTAGCATATAATCTCTGGGTAGGGTTTGCTTTCATTATAATAATAATATTAGGTCATGCAAGTAGAGCTTGGTATAGAAGGTAAATATCTATTTAAATGATAGAAAATAAAACTGGGAACACCATTCTGAAAATTAATGGGAATTCTAAAATACATCTGTTGAGAAACTGAGAATCCTATTTTCTTCAGCCACTGACGCTGACGGCTTCCCAAATCTCTGATTATTTCCAGATATAAGAACTCTGGATGTTCGCTATTGTACCTGTAGACTACAGGAAGAAGATGGAAAACCTTCCTGTCCGCTTTCAGTACAAACAAAACTTTTTTCTAAAATAATGGCAAAATATTATATATAGGCAGTTTTTAATACACAGTAAGTGAAGGTCTGGGTATGCTGTCCCTAAATCAGAAACTACTCTCAGCAATGAAAATGGAACTGTTCAGTTCTTGAAGGTTGTCTGGTTTTTTCCTTCACCTGACTCCAGCAGCACACCTCACTTACAGGTGCCTCATCTGACAGTCTGTTGACCTCACTGGAAGTCAGATTAGACCCTAGTACACCCAGTGAGTAGTTCCAAGCTAGTATTAACAGGCTACCATGATGTCAGAAAACAAACATCAGCTTTATAAAACCTTCAAATCTGTGCTTGAAGGTTGACTCAATAGAAAATTTCAGCCAGCTTTTTCTTCACAGCTTTCATAGAAAAGTAGGGATGTCTACAATATCTGTAAAGCATAATTTCCATTATATTCTTGGGGGTTTTATTTTACTTTCCTTTTTTTAATTCATATGACATGCTACCATAAATATCGTATAAAACTGATAGTACTAGGTATTTTCTAAACATCCGAAATGAAACATTTCAGAAAGAACACAGATACTCCCAAGGAACTATCTACTTAATTTCTAATACATTTATCCTACTGCAATTTACAACAGACATTTAAGTATATCTATGATAAAAACATTCAGAAAACCTGTTAGTTCAGTGCTAGTTCAATTTAAATTGAACTCAGAAGAGGTACATACTCCTCAGTTCTCAAGTCTGCGTACTGTAGTAGAAAAATCACAGATCCTCCATAGCCTTCTCTTGCTAAATTTCCTAATTGTCAAAATAAAGTAAAAGTAGATGTAAAATGACTAATTATGCACTCACTGTAATGTAACCATACAACTGACAATGTCTTCATTGGTGCTAGGTTGCTACACTGACAGCATCTGCTTCCAACAAGAAATTGTGCCATATGTCAAGGGAAGATAATGACTTACAGAACAGTTCGGTATAACTCTTCTTTCCTGTCTTCACAAGCTATAATCCACATAAAGGAGTTAGAGAAATAAGACTCATCTGCAAGACTTCATTATAAATAACTCTTTTATAACATATGCTTTGCTGAAGCACACAAATCCCCTGGCTTCTGTGAGCAGCTCAGTGAATGAGTGAGCTGTATATGACTTTCAGAAGCAATTTCTATGATTGCTAGACTGCATCATAATCATACACCAGAACCACTGGGTTCTGAAACAATTTCCCATCTATTACCCTTGCATTGTAGCTATCCTACATCACAGGGTGTCATAGTAATATACAGGACGCATGGGGTGAGGATGAGAATATGCTTAATCAACCTATTTTCATTTCCTGCACAAAACATTCAGTTTCAAATAATCAAGACAGATAGAGCTAAAAGACTGGTTTACTAGAATAGTCTAAGAAGGTAAATAGTTTCTAAATCCACTCTTGTCTACCCCATGGCTCTTTTCTGTCACACTTTTTCAGGCAAAGATTTATTCCTTTTACCACTGACAGAAACAACACCACTTTCTAGTTATACTTGAACATATTTATGCTCTTAATAGGCATTATTTTCATAGGAATGTTTGTCTTGCAACTCTTCCTATGTAGGAATAGTATTCTGGTTTCATTATGTTTGCTTTATTTCTCTTAAAATTGATGCATTCATTAAAAAAGACTTTGGCATAAAACTAAAGAGAGATAATGTAAAAAAATTAGTAAAATAAAATATTATAAAAGTGGAAACAAATGAGCCCCAAATACATCACTAAAGGACCATGAATTATTTTAAGATCAGTACTTGTCATTGTTGCAAACAGCATTTGCATTCATGCCAAAAATGTACACCCAGCTCAAAATATCTGAAAATCTAATGGAAGTCAAGAGTCCTTAAACACGTTAAGACAGTTAATTTTTAATTTTTACTTTTAAGCATATATTAAATGTGTACTAAGACAAAAATAGTCTAACTTTATACTTAATCATCAACAAATTAGAAAGATTTTCCCCTGCTGTAGGACATCTCGTATTTGTCACATACTTGGGTATACCCACTAGTGAAGAACAATATATGTTTCTTCTGATATTTTTCATTTCTCCTATTGAAATATAGATACTGAAGTTAATAGACAACAGTGTCCATAAGCTATAAACATAAACATATAAACATAAACATATAACAGGGAGAGATCTCCTCTGTCATCAAATTCAGGCCTAATGTTATTGAACTCTCTCCATACCAGTTAAGGCTTTTGTGAACCACTGATGCTGTGAGGATGGGATCATCCACTTCTGATTAGAAACCTTCTTCTCATTGAGCACTCAAATACATTCATGGCCAGTGAGCATTCTTCATGATTAATTGCGAGCACTATAAGTTTTAAAGTATAATAATGTATTAAAAATTTGAAACACCAGGTAAACAACTTGAAAATATCTTGATTTACTAACAACAAGAGATACCAGAGGTATTTCTCAATGCCCATGTTTATAGCTTTGCTTTAGAGTGCAGTGTGCTAAATGTTATTCAAAGCAAGTTGTGGGTGGATTTTAAGGAACACCATCTTCCTCAGTGGAACTTAACTCCATAATATTTTTTGTCTGGTAGATAAGATAGCTACCCTGGCACTGGGATTTTTCACATTTCACTATCATGTTTCTATCCTTCAGCAATTATTTTACCCATTAGTTTTCATCTTTCCTACTTTCCATACCAGATTATTTCTAACTGATATTTTCACATGTATTTCTGTCACACATCAGATTTTAGTATGATGAGCAGCCAAAGGAAAAGCAAATCGCTTAACAAAGGGTTGAAAATTACTAATCAATATATCTTGCTAGAGTATTTGCTTCCTCTTTACTACCCCTGAGTTCCATCACACTATGGAGTTTTACAGGGAGATCACACAAAATCTGTCTCCATAATTTTCTTAAGTGTCAAGTGAAGGAAAAGAAATGGAGTTATGAGAGATACCAGGCTCTTTTTTTTCTGCATGATTTACTTACGTTCCTAACTAAGGCACAACAGTTATCAAACTGGACAAGGAGGGTTAGATTTTCTTCATCACCCTAGAAGAAGCTTGCTGAAGAAAAGTTGTCTGTAATTTATCTCCCTGCGTGTTACTTGTTTGTTTTCTGACCTTTAGCCACTTTTCAAAGTTTTATGTTTTTTTTCTATTTCATGATCTCATACCCTTGATATTAACCATTGATGTAAAACAGTGATAAACACCCAAGGGGGAAAAAAGAGCCCAGCAACTTTATGTACAATTTTAAATGCTTTGGCTATGGTATGGTACCTTCAAAGGATTCAGTGAATTTAAAGCATGTTCTCCGTATTTGAAAGTGCACACTGTTAATCAAGCTGTGCCTTTCCAAGGATTCCTCAACTGATGTCTTAAATTGGCTTCTATAATTTCTTGTGACTGAATTGAACCCATATCTGCATGTGTTTGCTCTGTACAGTAATTGACTGAACATACTGTAGTTCTGTTGCAAAAATAACTCGTAGCAAGAAAGCCTTCTGTATGTTTTCCATCAGAAGCCTCATTTGTGTGATTAATTATCTTCAGAAACTCTGCTAAAAATTGAGCCTGCAAAGGATAATACTTTTTTTTAAAATGATCTGAAATACCATTTAATGATATTTCTTCTTGATTAGAGAAACAGTGTTAATGCTTTAGCTGTATTAGTTAGTTAACTTGATAATATCTGCGAGTTCGGGTTTTATCCTTTATTAAGTACCATTTTCCATTTGTTTGATTTTTGCTTTATATCTGTATTTGAAAATTTTTAACTTCCACAGTAAGTGCAAGTACACCTAGTCAATCAACCTATAACTAAAGAGTGATTTTCTGGGACACTCCTTCAGATAATTTCTACCGGAAACCAATACTCAGAACTGCGTATCATTTAAAGAGTGGAAATGATTCTGTGAATAAATTTTGGGGGAATATGGCAATTTTCCAGTAGAGCTATGGCAGACATTCCTGTGCTTCCCACTATCAAAACTACAGAGCTGCACATCTATCTTATATAGAACGATATCACAGAAGAGAGATAATAGAGAGATGTAATAGAAGCCCTCATACTTGCTAGAAGAGACTTGCTTTTGAGACTTTAGTCAATGTATGAATAAGACCAGAATCTGCATAGATGGTTGAAGGGGGGGGCGGGAAGTCTTTTTCTGTACATGTTATCCTTTGGAACATATCCAGGGCTTCTCTGGTTTGTCCTATAGTTGTACCTCTGTGGTGAGGAACTTAAATTTGGTTAAATATATCTTTTTGACTACTCTACAGAAAAAGGGTATTCAAATGAAGTATAGAGTGGGCTCAGAGACTGTGCCTGTGAAACAGGCTTTGTGATCTGAAAATAAGTATTCTTAAATCTCACTGGACCATCTACTCTAAGGTGAATATTCTGGCAGAATCTTATTTGTAAAATTTATGATCAGCTAGGACTATTTAAAACCAAGAACAGCCAGCCAGTCCAATAATGATTAAGTGACTAGTGATGATACGTTCCTGAATGTATAAGGAAATATCACTGCAATCTATAGAACAGAAGCCATGTATTGTTTGGCAATGGTAAATATGGTGCTGGATACCACAGATTTTGCTTAGAGAAAATTCCAACTGTAAATACCAATACATACTAAAGCTGCATTTAGGATGACACTCAGGAACAGAAACAAGAGGAAGAGGATATGAAAGTCAGCCTGGGTTTTGATATATTTGCCTGATTGATGCTTGGATTGCTGCAGTATCAATTAATGCAAAAGGTGCATTGATTAATCAATGGTTTTCTCATCGCCAGGCAGCTGCAAGCTTCCTCTGCGGCTTCCCCACTGGCCAAGGAGTAAGAACTCCCACTATGTCTTTTTCCACTGGAATGATAATTAACCCAGTCTGTTCTTCTCCCCTCATCCCCCCCCAGTCCTGCTAACTTATCTTAATGAAACTCTTAGCAATGTCATTTTAAGATTTCTGCCACTAACTAAGGTCTGTGCAGAGAATGTGGAGAGATATACAGGCAAACACCTTGAACATGCAAGGGTTGGTGTCAGCCCAAAGACAGTATACTTATATTCTCCATGTAGGAAGAAAACAACAGCATGTCTAAAATTATGAGAACTCAAAATGTGCATGCAAGACAAGCATAAACTGAAGACTGTCATATTAGAGAGAAATGCAACCTAAGAAATGCACTTAGTCATTTTCTTTACTTTTTCTTCTCTTTTTTTCCCCTTTCTTACTGTCTTTCCTTCTTTTAATCTGTTCGTGTCTCTCTCTGAATGTGTAATAGGCGTATGTTTAATCATTTTTGTTCTCCAGCTCTGTAATAGCATGAACATTGTATATGAACATTTAAATATGCCACTTCAGTAGTTGGGTCCAAATCTGACTACATATCTATGGCTTGGTCCTCTGCTGCTTAAAGCCATCTGCACTCAGATCAAATTGTGACCCCAGGAAATAAAAGTATTTATATGGGAAAAGAACTTAATAAAATATTTATAAAGCTATTGTTACAAACTAGAAAAATTATGATATAAATATGATTACAATATATAAATCAGATAAAGTCTACACAATCTGTGTTTCTTTGAAGAAAACCAAAATGACTTTGTTTCTGAAGTATACATAAGAATTTCAATAACATTGTCTTTTCAGACTTTATTGTTAAGGGATACAAGGAAAGCTTTTCCCTGGTTGTAATATTTTCTTTATAAAAGCATTATTTCAGGCAAAGTAAGGTTGGCTCATTTAAAGTCCCCACAAGGGACAGATACATTTTGAACAATATTTTGAATGTTTTCGATTACCTAGAGGAATGATATCCCAGTTTATGAGATCCCAGTGTGGCTTTATTTTCTGGACAACTCAGTTATTCTCTCATCCTCTGACCTTATTATGATATTGGTTTTCCTTTCTCTTCACTACATCATTCTGTGAGAAAGCTCTATATAAATTTGATACAAATCTAGTTTACGTACAATATCTGCAACTTAGTCAACTTCACAAGACATAAAAATAACAATTTATTTTCCCTTATACTTTAGTTCTCATTTTTGTACAATATTATCCATGTGCTATGAATTCCCCCACAGTGAACTTACAAAAAAAAAATTAAAATCCATTACATCCATATCAACTATAGGATAAAATTTTTGTTTCCTGGGTCAGCTTGTGTTTTTTCTTATAATGTATCAATTTAAATGCAGATGGCTAAGGAGAAAGAATATTTCTTCCCTTACATTGCACACATCCACAGTGATGGTGAGAGGATTCAGACATTGTAAATTGTGCGTCTCTCTTGATCAGAAAGCTTTGAGTGGTTTCAGATAGATGATCTGTTCCTTTCCATAACTTTTTCAGGTTAAAATGAGTGGAAGCATTTTGTAAGTCTGAAAGAATTATAGATGATAATACGTCTGCAAGCAGATAGATAGTTGCTAAGTTAAAGACATCTATGGCATGCATTGGTTAGATTTGAATGTACTACTATTATTCTATCAGGGAAAAAATTGAGTCTAATGGGCTGCATTGTTATGACTTCTCCTCCTTATTTACCTATTAGAATATTTAGACAACATATGATGATTTAGTTCACAAACAAGGAGGAATTAAAATATAAAACATGACCGAGGTATGTGCTGGAGTTACCATGCATCTGAGGTTGGTTTTGAATTCTTCCAATTTATGTATGTCTTATTTCTGGTAGCTGTATCTATGGTCCTCCTCTAGGCCCACTTTTTCTGTGGAAAATATTCCATAATTTTAGGGCTAAGTTATACATTCTGAAGTTGAGGCTACTCAACTCAGTCTGCTGATCATTGCAAATACTGTGGAGAAAACTCTACATTCATTATGCTTAATTTCAGATCTTCATAAAACATATGAAATTACTCAAAATTTGGTGGGTTTTGTTCCTCTGTTTTAACTTCTGCATATAATGTCTTTGTGCCATATATGTGCATGTATAAATATGTTTAGTATATATTTCCATGTATGCATGGAAACAATTATATGGATTCAATATGCCATCAGAATGTGAGATGCATCTTCACAAGTACCAATTCATGTTTAATATGTAGACTTATTTTCCATTTTTAAAGGCAGGCTGATTACAGATAAACCTCTATATAAATGTTTTAGTGGAGAAGCAATCTTCTTTGAAAGGGAAGGGAAAAAAAACCCAAAATGCCTGTGGATCAACTCTCACTTGACAGTTGAAGAAGTGTGACTGTCTATTCATTGCTTTTGTTTGTTCTCTATTTTCTGCAGTGAATCTGGCAGACAATTATCCCTTGAAGTTCTGAAAGGGCAGAGATGTATTAGATCCTATTCAATCTTTTCTTTTCCCCCCTCCACTTCAGAAAGTCATATGGGAATATTAAAGGCATAAAATCTAGCAGAATGTAACCAACCATACTTCACCGAGGACACAATTTGTTCTTTCCACCCCTCCCCATGCCCATATTCATAACCAGAGCCTGATCACACACAGACATTGCTCAAGAATGAACAGAAATCCTATTCCTCTTTGCAGCTGAATTGAGAAACAAGTGGGCTAATCAGTCCATAGTTCATCAGCTGTGTTAGTATTCTCTTCAACACTGGTGACCAAAGTTATAGTCAAAGCTTGATTCTGGGGCTAAGTATTGTTAGTGAGTAACAGATACCTTCCTATTTTTAGGTATTGTTTTGTACTGGTAAGGTGCTGGTTCATTGTGAACCCAGTAAGAAAGGTATGCAGGCTGCGTAATGTTATTCATTAGAGCTAACACTGTAAGACAATAGCACAGATAATCTTACGCCTCTTCAGATGCTGGGAGCCCTGAGCAGTGTAGCATCAAACAGGACTCTGACCCGCATGCGACGATGACATGGAGACCCCATCCACAGCAGAGATTCTCCGCTTTCAGTGTTTCAAGCTACTACAGGCTTCTCTGACAAGGAAACGGCTCTATTTATTATCTCTGTAGTCAAACAGAAATTATGTTCTCATGAAAACTTCTCGCTGCACTGTTAGCTAAAGGCAAGGCCACGCAGGTGGTGTAATTGCCAGCACCATGTGGGAGCTGCTGGCAGGTTCCTCCGTTACAGTGAGCGTGCTGAGGGTACCCTGCAGCCAAGGCATTTGTGCAGCACAAGACATGCCTGAAGGCCAGGGTAGACGTGCAGGCACAGGCCTGGGCCCGCACAGGTTAGCTGTTACGTGGATCACTAACTCCTCAATGTCTTCTGGCCAGGATCACTGCAAGTATCCACAATTTTTAAACCGGCTTACAATGCAGCTACCTCTTGCTACATAGGTATCATAAATGGTTCTGCTATGTATAGATTTCTTGCAGAAAAATATTATTCTAGAAAATAGGACCTTATATATGATTAGTATCCTATTGCTATACATTTACTTAGAATGTAATTGGGCTACCATTGTTCAGCCTGCACAATACATTTCTCTGCAGGGATTTCATTCATTCAGTTTCTTTTTGGCAGTGTAACCTCCCAGGCTTTTGCCAGAACTTCTGAATCTGCAGCCCTTGCTCACTCCTTGAGGTGGGGGGGAGGGGGAAGCGATTGTGCATGGTGTGATGAACAGAGTGGGGTGAATATGCTAAGAACAGAGGGGAGAGATACAGAGATATTTCTCCAGAAAACCAAGAGCCAGGTATGTTTTCATAGTGATACCAGACACAGCTGTAAGCAAATCTAATTGCAGGACTGTATTATTCTACAGCTAAGAGGTCAACACTTGAAAAATTTCAAGACAGTGTCACTGAGATAGCTTTCTCTATAATTCTGCTTTGTGGTTTTACCGCTAGAAGAGGGAACTTACCCGCCACAAAGACCTGACAAGTAAGATGCAGCAGGGCTGAATACAAGTGGCAGTATGGGACTTATTGTGTATACATTAGTGTTTTCAGCAGGGCCCTCATATGTCAGGAGGAAGATGACAACTACCTCAAAGCACTGACAGTCTATATTGGACAGACAATGCAGCTGAAAAATGTAATGTCTTAGGTAAACCAAGAGAGGTCAAAACTCAACACAGTGAGGATAAGTTATCTTACTTGGCTGGTGGACTTCATGGAAAAAATAAGTTTATGTATGGGCTGCCTCCTCTAATTCTGAATTCTCAGAGCTTATGAATGATTGTTTATCTGCAAACAGCCTGCAGGGATTTGGTAAAATAGCTACAGCATAAAACTGAAAAATAATTGAAATAAATAAAGTACTACCTGGCACTATCCTTGTTTATTTTATGCAACTGATATTAACATTCTGATGTCTTATGCTCATAATACATAATAAGAAATGAAAATGTCATAAAATCAATAACTTCTAACAGCAGAGGGAAATGTCACAAATTATCCTATTCTCATTATAGTTTTCAGACAGTAATTTCACAAGCCTCCAAGGGATTAGGAAAGCTGAGTATATTTTTGCTTTACCCTCAGATGTCAGTTTTATTGTACATGATCTAGGCAGTGAAGGTTCTCTGCTCAGGAAGAAGTTAGAAATCAATTGTTTTGCCTATGAGATTCTTTTGCAAGGCTGTTAGCTGCCTTTGTAAGTGTGAAACTACCAAATTCCGTGACTCTGCTTAAATTACTTTGAAATACAAAATTACACTCTAACCCCTTATGTGGTACAGAAGCGTGCTGTGTGCACATACAGAATGCAGAGCGAGTTGCTAATGAATAAAATTTGCACGTTCTAAAGAAAAGATATGAATTAATTATATATAGCAGATCTCATAACTCTTCAATATTTTCTTAGGAGCGTGCTTTTTTTTTAGCTATGGATTAGAGTCCGATTGACCCTGCCTGGGTAAGAATGAGCCTGGTAGAACTGGTCTGTCATAATCCCAGTGATGGCATTTGCAAATCTAGTACTACTACCATGGTAGTGGATGCTCCAGATAGATTAAAGTGAGCTCAGACCTGTGGTATTATCTGTGCATATATTTTACCAAGATGATTCACTTGCTGTTTTACTACTGATCCTAATCCTCTGATCAATCATGCTGCATACATGCTAGCTTGTTTTCAAACTGCTTTGGAGATAATCAGGCACAAGATACAGTGAATTCCAGGATCTGCTGTCACAGACAACGTGGAAGGCCAAGCCCACCTGCATCACTTGGCTTGACAACAAGGACTTGCTTCTTGTAGTACACAATAAAAACAGATGCAGCCATTCATTTCACATGAGCCAGAACCCCAGGATGTTTTATATCACATTAAGAAATCTTAGGAAAGACATTCTGTGGGAGTCAAATAGATGCTACAGGACACTACGCACATCAATGATTCTTTCACCCAGAAAGGTGAATCATACCAATTAAAGCCAAAGAAAGACAAAACATATGCAAAAACCCACCATCAACAATGAAAAAAACCAGACTTTGTGGATAGTTCTAATTACGGCTACACATAAAATATAAACTCTCATTGCAATGGTTTGGAAAAGGGTAATACCATTTGTCTAAACCTCAAAAACAAAAGAGTGAAATGTGAGTCTTTCATTCTGAAGTGTTTCCAGTTTTGATAGAGAGTGCAAAGCAGATATTTTTGCTAATTGCAAATATTATCCCAGACTTCCTTATCAAAATATGAACTATTGTGAAATAGGTAGAGCTAAAAGAAAGTAACTCATACAAATAGGAAACAGCTGTGATTTTTAATGGCATCTCTTTCCCAACAAAATTTTATTCAGAGAACTTAGTACTCATTAGATTATAGGACTCTGGAAGTTCAGAGGGTTTCATAGTGTCAAAATAATTTGGATGGGATCAGAGACTCTCTGTAAGGGAAAGGCTCAATGGGTTGCTACAGAGATAATTCACACAGGTCATCTGAGACCTCTAAATAGCTCTGAAGCTCCATAAAGCATATTATTGCTTTGAAAATCCCACTTGCCAAATAGAGGCTATATTAATAAAATTACATTAGATTATATAGGGCTTTTAAATAATGTTGGAGTACATTGGAAGCTGTGGCCAAGTTCAATACCAAGTCCTTACCATCCATTATATGTTCACTCTCCATTTGTTACAAAGACGGTGTCTAAACTGTTAGGACAGGAAGCATGTCCCGCTCTCCAGGGCTAGCTGTGCATGTCAGGCATACTGCTTTTTAGGCTAAAACCCGAGTGTACTATTCCTCTGCCCTATCAGCAGCCATATGGGAAGGAAGAAACACCATGTATCCTTCAGCTAGTAACACAACATGAATAATCAGAGCATACTTGGATACGGCTCTGCTCAAAAGTTTAACTGTAGAAAGAGCAGCAATAAAAAACTAATAAAATAATATTCCTCTGTATTTAATATGATCTTCTGTTAGCAGAGAATATTGAAGAGCCAAATTCTTATCTCAGCCCACCCACTAAGAGGCATTTAGATGAAAAATATGAACATAGTCAAAATCCTGGATGTTGCCTGTAAGAATAAAGCCTAAACTCTCTCAGAGGCCTGAAAAAGCTGACCAACACCTACACCCCACATACCCCAAAACAAGAAATAGGGAGGTTTTCATTAACAAATCTGAAAAACATTCATCGATAATTTGTGACATTATGCACTTAAAATGCATGAATGAGAAACATATTAACTAAGCATAGATAATTATAGTAGTGAGCAGAATGCCTCACAAGATAAATATCAGATGAAAATGACAGCTGTTATCATTAAATTCAGTATTTATGTTTTTCTAGCTAAAAATGACATCTTATTTACAAACAAAAGTAACTCACCAGCTGAGGAAAAAAAACCAATTTTTGTTTTATTTACTTTAGAGGAAATATTGTAGGAAAAGCTCCTTTCCTTTCAAGTTTACATTTTTCTTTTTTTTATTGGTTCCAGATCACTCTCTTTTGTTTTTATTTCCATGAGTTCTCTTCAGACATGTGTGCTTGCAGGGATTTATGTGCCACTATGTATAAAAAAAAGGTCAGAAAATACACTCTAACAGAGGAGTCCTATGGTTTTTTTCTCTGGAAGATGATTCTATAAGTTAATGAAATCAGTCCAGGAGGGAACCCCACTTTTAGTTCTGTTCAAGACTTTTGATGGAGATACCTCCTAGTATGTATTTCATCTATCAAAACTTTCATGAGTAATGAAAATCATTTTGCAGAAAGGAGAAAAGGATACAAACAATCTCGCTCATTTTGGATATCTCCCTTACATGCAGGTAAGTGAAATCTAGGCCATAATACAATTTTGCCATTGGCTTTAATTTCACATGGTGTGATTGCCCACCATTTATGCTCCTTGAGAAGCCAGTCTTGTTGATGTGATTAGCAGGATATGGCACATAACAGAGCTGGCCAGCATTACAAGTACATTTATACAACATAAATTCCTTCTGAGTGTGGCAGAGCTACCTCAGGGCAACTCTGCTGCATCCTTCAGGAGTGCTGGATTTTTTTTAAATTTTTTTTTTCTTTAATCTCAGGTTTTGGGTTTGTTGGTTTTCTTTTTTTTTTTTTCCCCCCCCCCCCCCTCTCCCCTCGGGCTCTTGGCAGCACATCAACTCCAGAAATCGTACCATTTCTGTGACCTTTAGATTCTAAACTAAGTAAAGGTTGGATTTCCTGGTTTCCCTTCTTCTTATTGTATTAGTGCTATTAGAGTTTTCCTTTCACACTATATTTATCAGATTAAATGCTGTTTGGAGGGTTTGGGATTTGAGTTCTGAATCTTGTTGTTGATGTCCTGAAAGTATTCCCGCTGAATGCTGAGTTATTCATCCTTAGCAATCATTTAAATCTTAACTGTGTCGAGCAGCTAATGAACAAAAAGGTACAGCACAGCATTTGAATAGTTGCACACAGTAACGGTCGGGTAAACGTGATTTCCTCAAAGTAGAAAGACTTGATGTCTCAATTATATCCCAAAAGTGACTTTGAATATGCTTATGTCTTTGTTTTCTTTGAGCTTGCTTTTTAATATGACTTCTGCTACACATTAAAAATACATAATTAGTATGTTTATTTTCAACATGACCGACACCTGTAGAACATGGATTGACTGACTGTGCAATTACATCAATGCTGTGCATTGACCTTGAACTTTAAGAGGGCCAGCTGCCAGAAAAAAAAAATCTTTAATTTCATGGACTCATTAAATTAAACTCATTTTTAACAAAAATAATGATGGGTGAATCACCATATGTTCTTGATTTTTAGGAGAAAGAGGAGATTTTTAAACAATCAGAGTTCAGATCTGTTCTTTTGAACTAGAATGTTTTCCACATTTCCATTTAAGGTACATTTACAATCCAGTGAAACATGAAATTTTGAAACAGCGGTCAAAACCAGGTGAAGGTGTGAATGATACTGGGAGTTGCATACTGTCTGCCAAAAAATATAAATAGTAATTTTAGAAATTTAATTTTGAAGTAATTTACAAGTCAGCAGATGAAGAAAATATTAAAATGACTACAGTAAATCCATAAGAAAAACTTAGGAGATTGCAGAAAAAATTGTAATTTTTTTTTTGTTTCACTTTTATACTGACCATATTTCCATATTGTGTCCTGAATGAAGTATAACATAAGTTTTAGAGTTGTTGAATACCATTTGGTGATTCAAGACGGAAAAGAGATGAGCAACAGAATCTGCTGCAAGAGGTAAAGAAAATCCTGGTAGGAAGGAAATCCAGACAAACAGGGGCACCATCTGTTCTCTTACAGTTGTTCTTACATTCATCACTAAACAAATCATAGCTACTAAAGTACAGATGCACCAGTCACATCATGAAGAACATGGAGAAATAGGTAGCCTTTGACCCAAACCAGAATGTTTCCCTGTGCCATATCCCTCCTTTTTCTACTCTACCCATCCTCCTATGTATCTTCTAGAAACACAAACAGACCCATCATATTTAAGAATGCTCTAACATTATTTATTAATTTCTACCAAGCAAAATGAATTTGGGTAATGGTGGTAAAACTCGGGCTAAAATTTAATATAAACATTTGCTGAAACTTAGATAAGAAGAAATTGAAGAGTTTCCTTCAGAAGTAGACTTTTGAGATAGAGTTACAGAGACAAACAGACATTCAGAAACTTCAGAGTCGTCTTCTGCCTTCACTATCTACTCAAATTATTTTCTTTTACGTTAATTTATACCATAAGCAACTATATTGTACCAACTCCTAGGATCACATCCATCATAAGGCATTCAATTCTTTTGGGAGTTTTAGAGGTCCGTCCTATGAGTTCTGGCTTTGAATCTTCATGTTTTCCATCCAATGATGACTTAATTGGTGATTTATGATGAGCAACATTTCCTGAAAGCCAGCCACAGGAATACCAAATAGGTAACCTTTTTTCTTTTGCATTACTATTGATGCCTTAAGGAAAATTTAAAACCAGATCCTACATGCATCCCTACTCAGAATGATTTCTGATCACAATCTGCCTCTGAACTTTATTTTCTGGGACTGTTTCTGCTCTTATTCCAAGACATTTCATAGTATACCTCATGAGAAATAACAGCAAGATCTATATGTCACTTCCCAAAGAAAAACTCTTCAAGACCTTTTTGCAAGGCAGTGCCTTACTAACACAGACATCTGTGCCATTCAGTGCTGAACTTTAGAAGAACTGATTTGTTTTGTTTAATACAAACCCCTGTGGTTTGGGAAGGCTCAGCTTTTACAGACTTGGTTTGCACACCCTTTGTTTCTTTGAAGTAATCTGTAAGACTGCCCATTGATCTCTTGCTTTTTGTTATGATCACTAAAAGTTTTCCAGAGTGCATTGCAAGTCATATTGCTGACTGATTTCTGCATAAAACAAAACTGCAGTGAGCTTGACTGTGAAAAAGAGAATACGTGATAAAGAGAATACCATGTTGTATTAGATGGTAAGAAGATATGTCAACTTCAAAGATTAAACCAAGATCATTATGTGAGCTTCTTTTGTTAAATAAATGATGTTTAGCAGAACAGAAATGAGAAGCAGAATTTAAAAGTAGCTACTATAAAAATACCATAATTTGTTACAAAAATACATTCTACAAATCTGTATATTATTTATTTCTTTAAAAATTCAAACTTGGTAAATGTGCTATTTCGGAAAAACAAATTGCACCTTTTAGATTTAAGCGCTATGTGCGGATTAATGGTCTTAGCCATATCTTATTTGATCTACCTTTGTCCCTGGCCAGCAACATCTGTGATTTTTTTTTACCTCAGAAGCTATAAACTTCAGCTAAACCAACTGGCTATACAGCTGTATGGATTTTTATTTTTTTTAAAAAAAGGAAAAATTGCTTATGCAGGTGTTTGCAAAATAGCATACAATTTTAAGTTCATTTATGGACAGTTTCCCCTCCTTCATTGTGTTGGAAAGATTCTGGCAGAATGAGTAGCTAAGGAAAGCAAAATGAAGTATTTACAGGTAGAGCTGGAGGGGGCAGGTGACTGCCACCATAGCAGAAGATAACTGATGAGGTACCAGACTTCAAGAGATACAGTATTTGAAGCACACAACAAACAAATATTTCTGTAAATTAACTTGAAGGTTGATGGAGTTGGAAAATATTTTTATTTATTATTAAATTTTATTTAATT
>NW_009258414.1:5362507-5364218 GCF_000687185.1 Egretta garzetta | reverse complement strand
TCTATTCAGAGTTTAATTTATTAATCTATTATTTATTTTTATTTAATTATTCTGTTTTAAAGGCCTGCTTACAGTCTAGAAGACTTCTAAAATTGCGGCCTTACTGTCCAGCATCCCGTTCCCCATTCTGTCTTTTCATGAAAACTTTCTCTTATATCGTTGGTAAAAATATTTGTTATTCTTCCCTTATTTTATTTTTGCTGTGCCAACATTTACAGAGGGGAAAAAAGAGAATAGGCTGAATTCTTCTTTTGTGATTGCATCAACAGCATACACTAATTTGCACATATGAAGCAAGCCACAGCTAAGTGTGGTAGGAATGATAACTAAGGATGCCAGCAAGGATGTCAGGTGAAGGCCATGACAGAGTTTCTTGCTGGTACCACAAAACAAAACAAAATAAAATAAAAAAAAAAAGGCACACACAAAAGAACACCCTACCACTGTCACACTGTGATCTACTCTTGTTAAAATTAGTGTAAGCAAGGCCTGACTCGTGCAGTGACAGTCATCTGCAAATTTCAGAATTAATTTTAATGTAAGGTTCTGTGAGATGGTAACTATAAATGCTTCTTGTTTAAGTGAGAAGCACACAACAAAATATCAAGAAACAGTCGGTAAGGACTATGTGTGTTATGTTGAAGCTTAATATAGACATGCTTTAAACAGGAGGGAGCATATCCTTTGACACGTATGTTCAGTTGGTAAAATACTGCACTGGTCCTTAAGATTTGCACCACACTATTTTGTCTGTGCCTAACCCCACAGGTTGTTCTAGTAATTGCATAGTGTAGGTGGGGTACACTCTCTGCTACCCCTTGGAGCGAGCAATGGCACTTTTCTTCAGCTTCATGGCTGCCTGATTTCTGATGCTATCAATCTCTCATTTACTTATGCACATACATACACACATATATACCTAAATATGTATAAAATTACAATAATCCTATATAACTCGGTTTAGAAGTGCTGGAGGATTTGCAGGGATTACTTTGGCTTTTGTTTGGTTTGTCTGTCTGTTTATTTTAAGGACATTCTTTGCAACTTTGATTCTAACAAGCCTGGACACTAAACAGGCTGAATGGGTGAGATAGTGTGTCTCAATAGTATTTAAACACAGAGTGGTGGGGTATAAAACATATTCAGGAGATGGAAAGAGAATTCCTGGCAATGGAACCAGAAGTCAGAAGAAAATATACCATTCTGTCTGTTAAAGAATCATGTTAGATCTAGCATAAGACACAAAAGTCATGATGATCCAGTCTGTTTTTCAGGGCAAATATATTCAAATGTATTTTTTCTTTCTTTCCCTTCCAACTCTACTCCATTGGAAATGGCAACTGCGTCCTTGCCACCTTCCAGTTTTCCCATGGGCCAAGCTCTCTCCTTTTTTTCTGCATGAAGCATCCCAGGTATCCATAGTATGTCCAAATTCCTTTTTCGGGCAATCATTGGCTAAAGACATGATTGTTGGGAAGCCTCTGAATATTATACTTATTTTACTATATGTCTTGATATATTTCTTCTGTTTGGAATTAAAGCAAAATATTGCTTGCAGTCAAAGGAACGCTTACTAGGCAGTCACTTTACAATTACAAAGTATGCTGTTACCACTTATTTGGTCTTCACACTAGCTAGAAAGACAGACCAACAAAAATAAACTGTCCATAAGGCCTATAGTAAATGAAGCCACCACTTGCGATTCATTTTC
>NW_009258414.1:5356268-5362456 GCF_000687185.1 Egretta garzetta | reverse complement strand
AGCTTGGAACTGATGTGGATGGAAGGGGAGGAGAGAGAAATGCAGAATCCCTTTCTTACCCATCAAGACAAGCTCTGACTGTGCTGATAGCCCTTCCTGTCATGGCAAAATGCTGCCTCACCCACAGTGATTAGCTTGGACATAGATTGACAAGGTTTTCCAGTTCTAGAGCTAATACAGTCAGTAGCTTTGGGATCCCTGTACTTCATACAGAAATACTAACCAACAGCTTGGACCTCTATAAAGACACTGAAATTTTTCTGAACTAGAACAAAGCAGCTGCCACAAAACCCATGAGTAGTTCAAAAGAGAAATAAGAAAAAGAAAATAATTCTGTGATTGTGGACAGAAAATACTACGTGCTATGCAACATGTCAGAAAGAGAGGAAAAAAAAATCAAAAATAATAAGATTTATTAATTGCTAGCACAATTTATTAATTACAGTTCCAAGCTAATATTACTACCTCTGGGAATTATAATGATTCCTTAGAACTGACAACAGGGAGAGGCAAAAAAAAAGATGTTGGGAATTTGTAGAGAGTAGCTTGTTTTAAGAATGTATTCCCATTTTTCCTATCTATTATATTGTGCCCAGTGAATTCAGACACAAGTATATTTTATAAAAAGTAAAAAAAATATTCTGCAGAAGTCAAAGTTTCAGGTCAAAGGTTGAACATAAGGAAGGTCAGCATATCCACATGGTTCTTTTAACAAAGCTTATTAACAGCAAGCCTAACTAAACAAGTACGTATGTAGTATGCGCACATTGCTGTACATGCAAACATACAGGTAAAAACCCAGAAATATTAAATAATAGATGAAAACACCACCTTGGCACTGAAATGTTTGATCCTCATTTAAGTTAAAAGAAAGGCTGTTGTATACATTAATTTCTAAAAGGAAATATAAACCTGGTATTTAAAATTCCAGTAGTAATCAGGACTCCAGGATACTAAAGACAAAGCTGTGCAAACTACAATATGGGGAAAGGGAAGGTAGGAATACAATTCACTTAACCATACTGACAACAACAACGATTTTTTTTTTTCTGCTGACCCTTGTATGAGCTAGAAGGATGACAGTCTCCCCAATTATTTTTGTCCTTCTATTACATTTCTTTCCCTGACAGAAGGTCCCGAGCTATCATTCCAGCTGATCGACTGCTTGATGTTCTGCATCAGAACTTGTAGCAGCCATTAGCATTACAGAGGCCCTCAAATAACTTTGGTCAATCAATGTAAAACATGACCAGATATTAATTACTGCATTCAGCCTGCCTAAAATGTACAAAACTCTGAGAAAAAAGATTGTATTTTACTAGTATTATTGATGTCCTGTTTTAGACTTCTCAAGGCTAATGCAGTGATTTTAAAACCGGATTGAATTCTTGTACACAATACCACATCATTTTAAATGTCCCAGCTTTATCTTTTTGGAAAATGGATTCACGTAAAATATAGGCCTAAAAATGTGCCCTCAATCACTTTAAAATTATTTAAAACAGCATCTTGAAAAGTAGGTTATAACATACCAGATTTCATATTAGAACAAAACCAAACCAAACACCAGAAGTACAACAAAATTCAGCCTGTAGACAGAGAAGTTTCAGCAGAGCAAAGCTTAATCTAAAGAAGTATATGTTTACCCTGACAGTCTCTTTCTTCCCTTGCTATTTTTCCTTTTCTTCTATTTTTCTATTATATTAGAAACCCTATCTTCCCCAGACTTGTCAGAAAAATCACTCAAATATCAAAGTTGTATTTCTATTCCAGTCTATTGTTGTCTGGTTTTATTTCGTACCTATCAATATGACAGCTTGTTTGCGTTTCATCATTATTAAAAATGTAATAAAACTTGTAAATAACTTTTTAATTAGGAGAATGGATTGCTGCTAAAATTAGGTAAAAAATTTCATTGTATTTGATAGTCAAACATCTCTCAAACTTAGCACCATTGTGCACTGAGGCTGGCAACTGGAAAAAGGGGATCACCTCTTCACACCTTTGTGCTAATTATCTTCTGTTTAATGCCATCTAATCTCTGGGAGGTTTCTGAATTGTAACCTATTTTATTTGGAGACTGGTACAGGAAATTAGCAGTATAATTTTAGCCTTTTCCATATTTGCTAAAATTTCCAGGGAAAACACATGCAAAAATTATGTTATTTAAAACCAGGCAATTTCTGTTAGGTAGTAATATCCTCAGTAACTGTCCCAAATTATTCAGAGCTTGATACTTGCTGGACGTGTCTGTATCCAACTAAAGAAGGGAAGGGACTGAATGTAAGCCACTGACAAAATGCAACATACTGTATGGCAGAAGGATTTTTTTTTCTCTGATACAAGATACATAAGGGCAAGTTGTGTGAACATTTCTTGAGTTGAGGAAAACAGCGGAAGGTGAAGCAGCTGGAACAATTCTGTATGCTGGCATACTCCTAAATACCACTCACTGCAGCAAGCCAAATCCACTCTGGCTTGCTACCCTTGAACAATACACATAACAACTGTAATATTGAAAATTCCACAATGTGTAACAAAGGCAGCAAAACTGCATTGGAAACATTTATCTACATATGCCAGGGATTTAACAAAGTTGAAACAGACTGAGAGTTTGTAAAGAGTATTTCTTTCTGTTTGTGAAATATTCACAGAAATCACGACAATTTTAAAACAACTCATCCATACACAAAATGTTTGGCTTCTTCTGTTTTGTGGGCTTGACGGAGTAGATAATATAGGTTGTAAAAGAACCAAGCTTAATTCTTTGCTCCTCCCCAAACTCCTCATGCTATGTAGGACCTTAAAGCATTTAAAGTGTGACTCAGTTTGCTTTTAGGTATTTTAATTTTAATCCTTAAAACGATGCTCAGCAACACATTAGCTCCCTAGGAATCCCAAGTTCATAAGTCATTTTCCTAGGAAACTACAATTCTGTTCCCACAGATACCTAAAAATATCTCAGTCTGGTAAGCACTTCACTTCTTAATTTATGCCAAATCCTTTCAGGAAACAGTCAGCTTGACATCGTTTTCCCTAACCTAGCAAAGGGCCAAATGGCAGTGTGCGCACTACGGCTACATTTTTTTGGGTCCAACTTTGCTGAAAACAGTGACTGTCTTCCAGTTGAGCAGGAGTTTAAATCTCAGTTCTTACCTCTGCCTGTGAGAAGTCAAACTTGTGTCTTTCAATAAAAAAAAAATGAAAGCGTGAAAGGTTTACTCGTTATACCTGCTTTCACATGCACTCTTTCTGCCTGAGTTGAAAAATACTTTTGCATCCAAAGAAAAGCAAGCAAAACACTGTTGCCATAAATAATGCGTATAGCGTTTGCAGAGATGATAAAGGTAGCTGATGAGTGTTCTTATCTCAGACTGAAGAGGGAAGCAGAAAGGGAATAGACTGTGCTAATACGTAGTCTAAGATGCTCTGTTCCACACGTAACTTTGAAACAGATTCATAGTATCCTGCACACATTTCAAGAGAAGGATAAGGGGATAAATTGGGTGTGCAGGCAGAAATTAGAAACACACCCTCATGAGCAACCCGTAAGACTACTGAAATACAGAATTCCATTAACTGTGGCAGACCATTAAGTCTTGCCCTTGAAAATTCCTAGCAGAATTGTATAAGGAGTCACTAGTTTATTAAAAATTAGTCCGCAGTCTAGTAGCTAAGAGAAATCACTAGGTAAACCGAGTTTCTACGTTTTCAAAAGCCAACGAAGAGAAAAATCACTTTTCATAAACAATTCAGCAAGAACAGAATATTTTCGTGTTGCCTCAAGTTACCAACTGAACAAAACCACACCCTATGACTTTTTTAACACATCTCTCAGTTCTGGTGTTTGCCTCAAGAAAACAACAGATAAGATGCATGTATATTTTTGAGAAGCTGAACCCTGTTATCATTTTTATAAGGTCACATACTGAACACAGGAAATTGAAAACCCTGTGGAGGAAAAATACTGTTGCAAATGTGCTGATTCCTATGTAGGTTTCAGAGTTTCTTTCATTTCTGAATTGATTTAACTTTCTCCTAATACTTTATTCTTGAATATAACCTTTTTCTTTTTGAGTTCTTACTGTTTGAATTGCTTGATATTTTATAAACCATAATTTGTTTAATCTGATGTTCAAGTTCATATAGAGAAAACATAAGGCTCTAAGCCATGTAACAGCTCTAAGCCATGTAACGCCTCTGATACAAAATGTCTTCATTTCTAAAATTAGATGAGCTTTAGGATTATGATTTTCTCCAAAGTTAATTGAAAGACAAGGAATATTTTAGTCTTTTTGACTTAGCCATATTGTTTCGATGTTTTTTTCCCCTTCACTACTTAAAAAATTACTTTCTGCTGTGATAGGACTTCAGTTTTCTGCAAAATGGGTTTACTAGACATATTCTGCAAAACCATTTACATTTATCAAATCTACTCACTGATTATAAATGAATGTCTTTCACTTACAGTCAAGGAAGAACCA
Source organism: Egretta garzetta (assembly GCF_000687185.1). Lineage (NCBI taxonomy): Eukaryota > Metazoa > Chordata > Aves > Pelecaniformes > Ardeidae > Egretta > Egretta garzetta. Next base: position 5,357,972 of record NW_009258414.1, on the reverse strand, counting down.
TGGATTTTCCCAAAATAGTAATGGCTGTTTGGATATTTTTGTTAGTCATATTTCAGTCATATTTTTTGAACGTACAAAGATAAACTCATGAACTCTAATGTATTTGAACATGTATTAGCTACCAAAGACATGAGAACACACAGTCTGTAAAGCAAAACAAATTAGACAAATAAACATCAATAATTTAACACCTTTAACTTTCAATGGAGTGCTTGCTTTCCCCTTATTTTCATCTTGGGAATAGGCCTGGGTAGTGATGATCTGATATCCTTTTCCAACATCTAATGAGACTGTAGGCAACCGAGCACACCCTATATCCCTTTCAAACAATAATGAAAAATTACTAAACCTAATTAAATGTCCATTTCTTGCCCCACTCTGTAATTCTGTACAAGGAGTTTGAACAAACAAAAAGGTTATTTATAATGTATGATATCAAGTTATGATCAATACTCATGTAAAATTTAGCATCTGATTTAAAACAGTTTGACACAATGCAAAAAAGGTGAATAATACATGAAGTTCTTCCTCCGTGAGTGCTGCTTCACACCATGTAAGATGTAAAGGGTGTTCATTTAAAACATAACCCACAACTATTGCAAAATATTTTAGCCTTAAGGAGTTCACATAAAGTTAGAAAGCAGCTACCCCAGAAGCACAGTGAAAAAGAATAATTAGGATCTCGCACCATACTGCCTTCCGGAAGGAAAACTGGTTATGCTCTTCAATGATAAACCTTTGACAGAAGTGGTTTTAAATATAAACCATGTGGACAGTACTGAGCACAGTAAGCATGTTCTCCTACAGGTTCTGAAATTATTAATGAGCTTCAGGACTCAGTCTTTTATTGAATTAATTATAATTAATCAAACTTGCCTAACTCCAGTGAAAGGCTACCAATAGTTGGCTGGGCACAGTGTTTATCACTTTGAGGTGCTGATTATTTGATTTGTTAGTCCATTAGGATATTCATCTTACCCAATCTTAGTCAACTAACCATTAGCTGTCTATTTTTAGGTATTTATAGGTCTTTCTTGTAGTTACCAAAGAGACAAAATCATCTCCAGAAGCTGCTTTTTCTCTGCATTAGATTTTTTAATTTAGTATCCTCTGGGATGACTTATCTTCTGGATGTTTTTCATACATCTGTGTTAGACATTGAGAAGGAGCTTAGGCAACTATCTCAAACTATAGTTTAGACAGTTTGTATTAGGTGAGATAATACCGCTTCTTGAGAGTGTTGAAGATCTGCTGTGGAACAACTGGATTTGTGGAGCTACTTTAAACATAAACTTTTATAACACTTGAATGTTAAAAATAAACTGCATTCTGTATAAATCCCACCATATTCATACAATGTTAATCATACAATTCCAGTCATTTTTTTCCACAGTCCTTTATAAATATCAATAATTTTAAATACATAGGAATTAAAAATAAAACAAATTCGACATTTTATAAGGGGCCTAGTCTTAAGTCAGACACTGCATTTGAGATAGTTACTCAATCAGTCACAGAGACTGTGTGTCAGAAAAATATAGCCTGTAAGTCGTTTTCAGGTTAGACAGAATAAGTCCATTTTATCCTTTCAATATAATGCTATTTCTCCCAATAATGATAGCTGTAGCAGTTTTGCTATTCCATTCTGTTACTGAAGGAGGATTAAGATATTTCTAATGTCATAAAAGTACTCTTTGGGAAAGA
>NW_009258414.1:5328988-5356258 GCF_000687185.1 Egretta garzetta | reverse complement strand
AAAAAGTGTTTTAAAATTAGATGATTCAAAGATGTCAGGGTTCATGCCTAACACACAAGTTTAGTAGGTAATGATTGGGGAACACAGAGCTACTACCAGTCTAGACATCTCTTCAGATGGAAGGGAAAAAAAAAAAAAAAATCATGGAACAAAAATACCAAAGAATATTGACCTTCAGCTTGATTGGATGAATATAGTTTAGGCAAGGTTTAACAATATCTTAGATTCCATCTTATTTACCATAGGGAAGATACTTTACCAAATTCTGCAGTTTTAATCAAAAACAGTTGTTTACTTTTTTGTATGGAAATGGAGTAGGTTATGTTGGAGGGCTATTGATCTAGCACTTACAACACTGCTTTATAAAAACAAGGCTACCAGATTTCAAACAATATCATATAGGAAGAAGGTACTGAAGGGCTTTCCTCTACAGGTACTCCGGGCCAAAGACAGAGTAAAAGTAACTTAGAGACACGTTAATTCCATTTCTTTTGAGAAAGCTTGTTCTATTCTAGAGCTTTGAAATACAATATAGGAGGTCCTATTCTACATAGCAAAATAAATATATATACTGCCTCAGCAAGAGACAAAATAAGGGGTAGACAAAAGCCAATGTAGAAAACCAAGAAGCTGTTTGTTGAACAAATGTGAACATGCACCATTATCTCTCCTAGAATAAAAACCACATGTCATGGTTTAATCCCAGCCAGCAACTAAGCCCCACACAGCCACTCACTCACTCACTCCCACCTCCCCCTGTGGGATGGGGGAGAGAAACAGAAGTGTAAAAGTGAGAAAACTCATGAGTTGGGATAAAGACAGTTTAACAGGCAAAGCAAAAGACATGGACACAAGCAAAGGAATTCACTCACTACATCCCATCAGCAGGCAGGTGCTCAGCCATCTCCAGGACAGCAGGGCTCCATCATATGTAATATTTACTTGGGAAGACAAACACCATCACTCTGAACATTCGCCCTCTTCCTTCTTCTTCCCCCAGCTTTTATTGCTGACCATGACACTGTGTGGTCTGGAATATCCCTTTGGCCAGTTGGGGTCAGCTGTCCTGGCTGTGTCACCCCCACAGCTTCTTGTGCACCCCAGCCTACTCACTGGTGGGGTAGGGAGAGAGGCAGAAAAGACCTTGACTCTGTCAGCCCTGCTCAGCAATAACAAAAACATCCCTAGGTTATCAACACTGTTTTCAGCACAAATCCAAAACGTAGCTCCATACTAGCTACTAGGAAGAAAATTATCTCTATCCCAGCCAAAACCAGCACACCATGCAAAATCTAAGAAAAAATTAGAAAGAGTAAGCAGCTTGTGATATACAAGGACAATTTTCCATAAATTCTTAGCTAGTCCTCACTTTCAGAAAACTACAACCTTATGTCATGAACCCATGGTTGCTACCTGTGCTTTATTCTTGTGTTTTATCCTGAGTAAGTGCCAGTTAATATCCAGGATCAGAGAATTGCTCCTTCTCCCACACTCCTCTTTCCCAGTTCACATTTCCTCAGTCCTGTTCTCTAATTTTTCAGCAGTGCTCTGCATGTTCAGGAGAGCTGCCAATCTGCTTGCCATTAAGCCTCAGAAGCTAAAGTATACCCTCAAGCAGAGTGACAAATCAGTGGTCTTTCTGCTCTCCAAGATATTTCATCTCATTTCCTTGAGAACATTTTGAAGTTGTTTGAATCTCTGCCGCTTTGCTACTCAAGCATTGTTTTTTCTTCACTTTTCCTTAGATAATTTTTGAAATTACTCCTAATAATAGTTTTTTAAATATTAGTTTGTTTTTTTTTTTTTAGTTGAAGACTGGTATAACAACACTGGAATGTGTGGCTCTACATCACCACTCTCCTGTTACCACCAACAAACAAGACTACAGTCTTGTTTCAAGGCTCTGGAATGGGCTGCCCAGGGAGGTGGTAGAGTCCTCATCCCTGGAGGTATTTAAAAGAAGGATAGATGAGGTGCTTAGGGACATGGTTTAGTGGTGGGATGGCAGGGTTAGGTTAAAGGTTGGACTCGATGATCTCAAAGGTCTTTTCCAACCAAAGCGATTCTATGATTCTAGAGTCTGTGAGGTATTTATTGTACTGGTACTTCTCACGCGTGAACTGGGAAGGCATGTTTTTCAGCATGAAGCTAACACTACCTCTAGGTCCAGGAGGCTGAAATCCTTTCTTGCAGTCATTTTCTTCATTGCAATGGGTTCCAGTTCTGAAAGTTTGTTGTGTTGTTGTTTGGGTTTGTGGGTTTTTTAAATTTTTTTTATTTCTAATTCTTATCTATACTTTTAGAATACAGGGTGTGGGGCATTTGCATTTATAATTCTGATTCACTCTCTGCATGCATGTGTGTGTTTGTGTATGAAGTGCTTCCTATTTTCATGTTTGCATTTCGTTCCTTACAGATTTAGTGTGTTAAAATGAAAGCTGCTCGGTCTTCCTGAAATTGGGTATCGTTACTATGACCTAAAAAACAAGTTGCTTGGTTGCTTCAGATACTAAATAAATAGCATTTGTATGGCTGCAGCAAATTTTGAGGCAGGTCTGACAGGGCCACTATTCAGTTTTCATTAATGTAAATCATTGCTTGAAAAACTGCTGAGAAATTTAATTGTCTTCTGGAACCTGAGAGGTGCATCTCATAAAGGTGAGAATGACAAGGTTGTTGTCAAGACACACTGAAAACACTGAAAAATTTTGAAGAAAATACTTCAGCCAAGTGCAGAATGTAAAGCTATTGCCTTTTCCAAGGTTCAAAGGCTAAATAAGAAAGATAGAAGCATTCTTGTCATGTCTTCTTCCTAAGCTGAAAGTCAACAGTAGACAGACAGACGTGTGTGAACAGCTTAGTTTGGCATGCTAAATAAAGAATCCAATGGCCATTATCAGACGCTAGTTTGCTTTTCATAAACTCATTTTGATTATATGAGCAGATGAAGGGAGAGGTTCGTGATGTCTCAAGGACAGTGTTTGTGATATGTGTTTAACTGCTTTTGGCCGAGCCTGAGGTTCGATTCTCTGATCTCAGTGTCTTGAACAAGGACTCAGAACTGGAATCTTCAGTAATATTGGTATTAAGCTATTATATCTGGACCTTCTCTCTGTCCTGCCTCAAAACAGCATCACTGTGATTAATACAGTATGCCATGACACAGTTTACATTTATAACTTGTTACCAATTGCGTTTTTAAAAAAAAAAAAAAAGATGACACCTGATCATACACAAGTTGTTAATCACATAAGAACACCTCAAAATTCATAGAAATGTCTGTTTCATGAGTACAGAATAATAGAATATCAATATCAACAGTCACGGTATAAATATGTGCATAAAGATGGTTTATCTTTTGTATACAGTGAGGCTTCATTCATTATCTCTCCACAAACATTTTTGATGATACAGTCTCTGACTAATGCATTTTTCTAGAAATACTGCAGTATATTTGCATGCAGAAGTGTGTGTGCATGTTACAGAAGGAAAATCTCTTAGCCTTATTAGAAAGCTGCATTTGAAAAAGATGTGTAACAGCAGCAAGGCTATAGGATTTTGGCGCTATAAACAAATGGGAATTTCTACTCAATATTTCTGGGTATGCACAGACCATACAGAGGTTTGGCTCTACTTCTTACTAAGGATCAGTTGTTTCTTGGTTTTTGCTAATTATCAGCTGCAGGATCCAACTGGTCTATAGTCCAGTTCAGCAAGCCTGAAATAATCTAACCTCCTACTGCATCGATTGTCAGTATAAACTAATGCACAGCTTTAGTCTGATTAACAAAGTGTTAACCAGACAACTGCACATACACATTTGAAGACACAAGCAATGCAAATACATCGACATACTGCCAATGTGCTTCACTTTCTGTCTAGTTTCATAGACCAAAATGCTAACCTCACTCCCCAAAGAAATAATGCAGTCCTCGGTCCAGCCCAGTTTCACTTCAATTCACTAGAAGGAGCTAACTCGGGTTTAATTAACACAGAGATACCAGAGCACTAGGTTCAGTGTAAGTTCTATGCAGCTGCAGCCTGAAATATTTATAGCTTATATTCAAAATTGTCTCAACATTTATATATCTGCTATTTGAGAAGATGTTTGTATTTACAAAGAAAACAGTACTACCTGTGTTGAAGATATACTCAACACATAAAATAATAAATTTCCCAAGCTGCTACTAGAAATATGACTGACAGAAGAGCAAGCATATTCTGGAAATCTAAAGAGGCAAATTTTAACAGAATTATTCCAGAAGCAAAATGAGTGACTAGAACTATACTTTGACAGAGATAATATTTACAAAATTTGCTTCAATCCAAATGAAATAGTAGGATACAAAGACAAATGGTGGTATGTAGGATTAGATTATGTATAATTTGTTACCTTAAAAACAGACATGTTTTTAAACAGTAGACATGGCACAGATATATTGAAAACTATTAATTTGTGCTAACACTTCCTCACTTGTAAAGTTTTAGAAATTGTACACTGAAATTTGCAATGCTAACTTGAACTTTCAAAGCAGCAGAGCTATGATTCAGTAGGAATTTTCCTCAGGAAAAAAAAAAAAAAAAAGGCCAAGATTTACCCTCTCCCGCCCTTTCTTTGCCAAAAATTTACTCTGTGAATACTTTCTGATAGCAATGGAATTAAGACAAGATAGGAACTAAAACCAAAACACAATGATATAAACCTACCTTAAGGGAAAAAAAAAAAAAAAGAGAGTGTTCAAGACCCATTAGCGGTAGCCCATCAATATCTTTTGTTTTACCCAGTGAACTGATCCAAACCAGCCAAACAGATGGATGGGAGAGTCTGAGGGCAATTAAACACAGAATAATTTTGACAGTTTCACAATTTCAGAAACACCTGTGCTGCTTATTGCAATGCATTGTGAATATTCACTGAGTACTGGAGACTGCTTCATAGTCCTCAGTGGCTCTCATTTCCACTTGTGTTGTGTTGTCCTAATGGCTGTTTTGTACAGTGGTGTGTTAATTATGGAAGAAAAAAAATATGCAATGGTGATATGGAGGCAAACAAGGAGGAAAGGAGGACTTTGTTTTCATTTAAAAAACAGCTTGAGAAAGGAAGGGATTTAGCCTCTGTTTTTCCTTAGACTAAACTACTATGAAAGGTACTCGGGGAGGAAGACCTCACAGGGGAGGGGGGACCTAAAGAAACCCTCAGATCAACAAATGAACCAAGAAAACCCCAAAACAGTGGTGTGAAGCCTTGTTTGCAAAGGATGATTATGTAGTTAGAACAAGTTTTTTGATTTGAAGCCAACTTTCCCTTTCTCCCTGCAAACAGAAAACAACAAACCTGTCACAAACTCATGCACTGATAGAGGAGACGTTCAGCTCTGGAGACATTAAGTGTGATGGGCCAAAATATTTAGATAAAATGAAATATGCAGAAGCATCCAAGCCTTTCTCTGTTTTAACAAAATCAAGTGTTTTCCCACTTCTGACCAAAGTTCCTCCCCATGCACAAAATACAGGCAGTGTTTACAAGGGCTCTGTATTTTGACAGAAATAGATTTTGACAGATATAAAGCCCTGCCTTGGCTTTCTCCATGCCTTTTTCTCCACAGTAGCTTCTCTCCTCCTTAATATTAATTTGATTTCCTCATGTGTTTTGTTAATCATAGCTTTCCATTACACATTGCTTCCTCTTAGCCTTCCAGACACACTTTCTTAAGTCAGCAGTTGCCCTCAACATTTCTTCCTACTCAGTTGTCCCTGCAATTTGATCATATGCAGACTCGCAAGACATTGATCCCACGTTTAATACTAGCCAATAAATTCTGATCATTCCCTTTTACTCTTCCTCCACTGAAATCAATCTGCATCACTCCAGAGCTCCTGTTTCTCTCACAAATAGAATCTTTGCCCATTTCTTTTTTCCAGCTAAATTGGCATTTACTGCTTGTTTCCTCTTTTTCAAATAACCACATGAAATGTGAAATTGGCTAATAAATAGTATTTGAAGTTATGCTAAATAAGGGGAAAATACCTTACATAAACAGCTCTTTTCTACAGTTATTTGATGAGTTTGATTTGAACTATTTTGTCACACTGCAGTAATGAGAATTCCTGAAAATCAAGCTTTTTGCTTTAAGACAGTTGTAAAAGTGGGCTTGATGTTTTTGTCACATTTCCATGTATAATGTACAATGAACTGTACTTTCTGCATTTAATATAAATTACATTTTAAAAGGAGTTCTAGGGTGTTTACTAAATTGTAGCTTTTTAATCATCACAATAAATTCATTTCTAAATCCCCTTTCACTAAGCAGTATTTGTTAATCAGTACAAGGGAATGTGGCAGCATCATATGTTAAATATTGATGACCATCAGGGTAATTAGTGAAAAGGTTTCTCTGGGGCTCCAGATCTTTTGGGGACATCACTGGCTGTTAATCTCCTTTAAAAAAAAAGACAGTGTCTTCAAAACAATATTTGATTTAGTAAGAGGGAGGGGCTGAATGAATCAGTCAGGACATTTACTGTGCAATCAGGATTCCAAGAAAAAGGAAGTAGGAACTAAACTTTAAAAGAAATGGTGAAAGAAAACTTTCATAGAAGAAAGTTTTATAAGGTGTGAACATCAACTACTTTAGCCTGACAGACTATGTCTTGTATAACCATTTACTTGGGATTAGGGCTATGCCCCACATTTTTCCCCAAAAGTGCTTCCACAACTATTGTTCTTGAGAATTAAACTTTTAAGTATACCAGTACTGATATAAGACCCTGGCAAATGAGGGAAGCTTTCATGCAATGTAAGAAATCTAAACAGTGATAATAAAGAAAGATATAAGCAACGTATACTCTGAGTGTTACCAGTACCTAGCCAAAGAAAAAGCTCCTACACTGAGGTCTTTCAAGTTACTTGCTTGTATAAAATGGACTGCTATTATCAATACCTTCTCTCCTCTCAGGTGAAGCTAGCTAGTCCCAGGCAGTAGGTGCAGATCATGCAGTACTCACAGAAGCAGCTGTTATTACATGAGAGAGGCCTGATTTGGATGTCTCAGAAACAGTAGCAAATGAAGAATAAGAAAATGCCTGTCAACTCAGCAGGCAGCTCAGCGCAACTCTCTATAGAAGGTAAAATAGCATTCAGTGCCTGAGCAACGAAATTTCCTTCACAGCAGGCCAGAGCAAACTTCCATGGACAAATCAGCACATCAGCAAAAGGCCTTTCAAGGACTGCTTGTGCTGTGGGACCATTTATAATCTTTTCTTTCTCTGCTCTCCTCTTGCAGGGAAGAGTTCTGGCTGGAGGACAAGTCAAATGAAAGCAAGAGGCTTCAGAGAGCTCTCTGTTCCCTCCAAAATCTGTTCTGCTATGCATTTTCTTTGTTCTTTCATTCATCCTGCTCCCTTTCTCCCCTCAAGGGAGGAGCAACAAGCTGCAAGAACAGATGTTTCTAATTTCATTAGACACTTCATACTGATACACAGAGCTTTGCTTCCTAGTTAAGCAATGACAAGGCTCACTGTATCTCATAGGAGTGGCATGATTCTCAGGAGGGACTGATATATATATATTTAACGCTCCAAAAGTGAACTTCTTATGTCTATAGTAAAACATAAATAACATTTTTATGCACTTGGTAGAATCAGTGCCAAAGATTACTTAGTAAGAATACATAGCTAAATAACATACTTAAGCATTCTTTTGACAAGAAGTAAAATCTAAATTTATTGTATGAAATGTATATGCAAAACCCTCATACAGTTTCAAAATACCTTTCTCCGAACAAATGCCTAGAACTGCTTTTGTTAATAAATAGATTTTTGAAAACATTAAGTACGAGTTCAATCCACAGATACTATTTTTCACAGTATTTATCTTTCTTCACCTGCTTCTTTATCCCTCTTGATCCCAAACTTATTAATCCAGAAAAAGACAGAAGACAAAACATGCATCCTAACTTACTAAGGACGCCCAGTTGGAAATTTCCAGGTTTAAAAGACAAAAGCAAATCCAAAAATTAACTTTCTGGTTTTCTCTAGGACTTAGTCTATCCTGTGCTGTGACAGGATTGCATGAAGACAGCAGGATTCTGATCCGGATTATTCAGACCTGACAGTCACCCAGATTTCAAAAGTCTTCTTAAACAAATATGGCTTGATGAAATGCTCATTTTCTTATATATCAGGCTTTCTGCAGCAGGATATGCTTTTGTTAATTTTAAGTGGGAAAAAGAGCTCATTGTCCAGATCAGAATAAATACCCAAAAATGGAACAGTGAAAAACTTACTTGCCTGTGTTGCAGCTGCAGGATGTTTTTCCCTTACATTCTCCCTCCATGAGGGTTATATGGGTTTGAACAGGTGTGTGTAGTTGGCTTGAAGAAACTCAGCTGACATGAGTGTTATCGTAGAGTTGTAAAAACAGTGTAATTGCAGTCACTATGAGATTATATGAGTCTGGAGTTCCCAGAAATTGCAGAGTAAGAATTTTTGTAATTAACATAATAATTTCAAATTAAGAAGCATAAAAGTAATATTACAGTGGCATAGTTGTAACACAGAAAAACTTAAAGAAAATCCTGCATGGAGCTACTTTGAACATAGACTTTTTTTACAAAGATAATTAGTACTTCCTGAATGTGGCAGAGCTCCTACAATGTCTAAAAGCATATTAGTGGATTTAAGAAGATGTACATATACAGATTAAAATGTGATGTATACAAACTCTAAGGAGTCCTTTAAGAATGACTCTAGAGATCATTTTAGCTGTAAGGAATATGATCGTTAAAAAAAAACCCAAACAAAAACAACAGAACAGAATTATATAATTTGAAAATGCTAGAGGGATATGAAAGGGAAGGAGAACCCACTTACCATTTCTGCAAAGAATAATAGCATGGCCAAAGGTGGGAACAAAAGATGGTGAGATAGAGTAACCAAACCGCTTTCAATAATAAAGCAGATTTCTCCAAAAACTTTGCTAAGCCATCTAGCCTCCCTAGTTAACTTAATTCCTGGAGTGGCTACGGAGAAAGGTTATTAGAATACTAATCTAAAGTTCTGTTATAATCTCTTGCTTTTCTTTTTTTAACCTAAACTTGTCTAGCTCTAAGAATGAATTCAGATGGTAAAATGCATTTTTTACTTCTTTGACAATATATCCAAATGAAACAGATGAATATCCTAAAAATAAAATTAAAAAAAAAACAACAAACAACCCCCCTGCCAACTGTCTACAAATTTATATAAGGAGGTATCTCAGAAGGTGCAGTGAGCTTTCTACTCTAAACTGAAAGATTTAGTTTTAGGGTTGGTATTGTCAAGCATCAGATCTCAGAGTAAAATCTCTTATGAGAGAAATAATCTGGATCCCTTCTGACAAGGAACAAACAGCACAGAGACGGATATGGTATCAACTGTCCCAAAGGGATGACAATCTTACTCAATATAATTCTATCAAAAACTGCAGTTTTTGAATCATTTATCCGAACAGACAAGTTAATAAAAAGCACTATAAAGAAAAAAGAATATAATAAAGCCTTTCTAAATATCACAAAAAAAAGTGTAATTTTATCTTGTATTTACTATTTTTTGTACGTGAGAGCAAAGCAATGGAGTATGGTCTATGGAAAGAACAACAGTGTGAATAAAACATCTTGAATATGAGAAAAGGCCATTCGGCCTAAGGAGGATTGGCCTTCATAATACGTATGTTCCCCTAGGATGGTATCTAATTGCTTCCTGAATGACTGCAAAGTTTGTTCCAACATCTTTACCCACTACACCATTCGATCTGTGCATTATAGCCTCAGTGAACAAAGCATGCTTTATATGTCCCGAAACTGTCTTTCTTTAACTTCAGTTTATACCTTCATCCCTATAGTTTTCATTGTAGCTACAGTGGTAAAGGGTGTTGATTTTACAGCCGTTACTTAGGATTTAATAAACTTCAATTCTCTTTTTAGCGCCTTTTTATTTTCTATCCAGCTCTACTGAAGGTTCATATTGTCATTATTTTCCCTCTAAATTTTACCCATGTACCTGACTAATTAAACAAACTGCTGTATTCTTCCATCATACTGTGTCTTGACTCACATTCAGCTCTCCATAGGTGCTGCTGGAACAATAAAACAGGATAATCCCACTGTCTGAGATCATAATAAGAAATTGGGGATTATATTTAGTATACTCTTGACTGAGTGCCCCTAGGATCATAACACTGAAATGCAGTTAAATCACAAGTTTTTAGCAGATATATTCCTACACGAAAAAAAGGGGGTACATTTTCCCATCTTCATGGCATAAATTACTTTCTACCGTATAAGCACACACTTGTTCAGCTTCTCACTTACTTTATAATAACTAATTTGTAAAGCTAAGTCTAAAATGGTCATAACTTTACACATACACATGAGGAAGATACATAAAATTACTTTCCCCTATCTGCCTCAGTCAGGAATTTCATGCCAATCTACTGCTAGCCAATATCCTTCCACAGATTGCGTTTGTAGTAAAGTGGATCTTATATTTCCACAGCTGCAATAAATTGGTTTTGTCCAAACCATTTTATATATCTTCAAGCTCTCCCTAAACATCCTAAACAACCACATTCTTGGATTTCTTTTAAAACTAAAAAAAAAAAAAAAAAAAATTCTAAGGAACATTTTGAATTTAAAAAGTACTGAATTTTAATCTAACCAGGTGGGTTTTGAATTATAAAACTGTGAAAAAAAACTTAACAATGTAATTAAATACAAATTATCCAATTTCATGCCTATTAATACTAGGAAGTCAAATTGTTTCTTAATCTACTTTGAAGAGTTGTTTTGATATTCAAATTGCCACTACAAAAAATAGTGAGTGTTTAGTAAGATATCAAGTGGACTTCTGCTGAGTTACCAGTATTCACAGTTGTCCAGTTATTGTGAATGTAGAGTCTTACAATAGCCAGCATTTTTAAAGAGCTTAGATTTCTGAAAATATTTCTCTGCTGCTGCTATGAGATTTTTTATGAAAATTATTTTTAAAAATATAGCACAATAATTAAAGGCAAGATGTATATATGAATTTGACAATGGAAAACTTCATACTATCTGTATAGCTTTTGGAAGTCAGACACTTTTATAATAGCAATACTCTTTGGAATAACTTATAAATAGCAGTGGGTAAATTGTCAGACTGCAGAAGACCTGAATGCAAGTTGGTCGCATTTTTAAATGTAAATTTTAGTTTAAAAATTGGCTTGAAAGAGAAGTAACTATATAAAATTTGCTACTGGTGCTCTAGTGAAGGTCAGAAAGAAGACTTTATGACCTTGGGCTGTCTACATTAAGCTGTCTAATGTTAAATATAATGCAATCACACACTCCACCTGTGCAATCACAAGCATCTAAGGTACTAAAGGATGCTCTGAAGTAAGCAGGAACTCTGACACCCTTTTAAGCTCAGTTATCCCTTAAATTGTTAAATTATTAAATTGTTCACTTTCAAACATCTTAAAAATTCTGTATAATAAACAAATTGGTTTATACCTATAATGCAGAATACCGATATTGATTTGGTGATAGCTTTAAATAAATATCTCAAGTACTTATTTTCTCCATGCAGGAAATTCTAGGCGTGTAACAAAGCCCTGGCATATCAACTTGAGTTGCTAAAAGCTGATTTTTTTTTTTTTTTTTCTAAAGGGGAATCCATCTTTCAGTGGTAAAATTGTGAGCTACAAATGACAATGCTGCAAGAGTGAGATCCATCATCTTGGTAAACAAAACATTCCATGTGACCAAGATTAACTTCTGAGTTAATTTAAGAATATTTTTTCAACTTGAGATAAGTGCAATATCCCTTATATGAAGGTGATATCCAATACTTTAATAAAAGAATCTAGTCAACTCAGCAGATCCTAAAGGGTAAGTCAAATTCTGCATTCTCAACTGGGGTATGTATTAGGAAAGCAAACATCTTTGAATAATTTGACTTTGTGTTCTTCATTTTTCTAATCTGGAAGGTTATTAAAATTCTATTTATCCTAAGAATCTCCATCTAGATAAGTAAAATATAAATGTTTAATTTCTTGTGTTGTCACTTCATAATTGTGCCGAAGTTGTTAGTACTGGAGAACCAGAAGTTTGGAGCAAATGAGCAGATAGGAAAAATAAAGATTTATTGCCCTCTAACCAAAGTTAGAGTTACGGAGTTAAAAAGAGGATAATGAAGCATGAAAAGAGCCACACAGCGAGAAATAGAGAGTTGCACTGTAAGTTTACAAAATACTCTGGAAGTGATACTACCACTTCTTTTCATACTTCATTCCTGTGTTTATGTTGTTCCTTTCTACTTAACCTGGAATAGTCATATGCAATTCACTATGGATCCACTTCTGCCATTCATACTGACACAAAATGCACCTTTTGACCACCAAGAGATGTGTGACTGAGTGCAGCAAGCAGACTCATAATGTCAAGCCACACCTTTGCTCCTTCCCGGCTCTGTGAATAGCATCTACAGCAGCAAATTTATGTATAGAGGGAAATCAGAGCACATGATCCTGATGCTGCTTCTTACAACAGTTTTTCTGATGTGTAAATTCTCAGAGGACAACCTGCTTACTTCTGATTTGTAACTCTCTATGAATTTGCTTCTGATTTACACCTATATTGAAATTAATTGTAATCCATATTCTCAGAAACTACTTTGCTTGATAGCCAGAAAAAAGCCATCCTGACAACAGCCTCTCAGTAGCACAAGTGCTGCCACAGGAGAAACCCATCCTGGATAGGAAATGAAATAAATAGAGTGACAGAGGGATGTACCACTGTTGTCAGGGCAGGCTTAATATCTCCATAATTGTTACTCCATTCCACTGGCAAAATAAACTACTGTCATTGATATCGTTTATAGCATTTGGACTATTTAACTCCTACTAGGAGTTACAGAGACAGCCCAGCACCATCGTACATAAAACTAGATTAAGGTTTACCCCTGTATTCTCAGTCTGATTTTTTGACTACTACAAAGAGGATAAAAAACTGTCTCTGATTCTAAGATGCTTAGTAGGTTTTGGAAATCGCCTGAATTAAATGGGAGCTATGCACTTTCATACATTTCCACAGAGGCGCCTGGGAACCTCTATAAAATATGTTTGGAATGGAAACAAGATGCCCAAATGCCTTGTATAGCTCAGTTGTAGGCATCTTTCATATTTGTAGGCTCCCAACTACCTCAAAACAATCTGTTAAAATTTACTGGTTCATGAACAATATTCACACCTTAGATGACATGCATTATTTCAAGTTTCATATCTCTGTAAAGTGTATTGGGAGGGGGAGGACCTTCACACAACCTTGACTGAATACAGTGTTTGTACATTATATGCAAACCCCAACCCCAGAAGTGAGGGTGAAGGCTATTGAACACTGAATCTTTCTAGTGAATCATAATGACAGGAGCACCTCTCCTGATTCGTTCTGAGAGTGGTGTGCAGCATTCTCCACATTTCATCTTTCTTAACCTGTATGGGAAGGTTTAATGGTTTTACATGACCTATGTTTCAACAAAAAAGAAGCTTCTGAGAAATAAACAAGTGAAGATCTACAGCATATTGTCTTGTACAAGATAAATTTCATTGAGCTTAGCAGAATTACAGCACTGCAGAGACCAAGGGAATATATTCAAATGGACTGCAGGTTGTGTTATAAAAGCTAGATTTAAAATTCTTCGGTGATGAAACTGTTCCTATGTAGTGAATAGCAGCTGCTCTAAATTAATCTGTATTGATTAAATTTCCTCTTGCTTCACAAAAACCAGCTTTTAATTTAGAACATCACTATAACATCTCAATTGAAACAATTGCAAGATGAAAGCAACCACATGATGTCAGCAAATATTATCACCTCCCTAAATCACACTGAAATTAGTCTTCCAGAAACCAAAAGGTTATCTCTCCATCACTTCCTTTGGTGGCTCTGATCTATGTTTCCAAAGCAAAGCCTATTTACAGTTTTGTCATCCTAGAGACACACAGCCCGCCTAGTCCACTTTTTACCTTTTCCATTTTCAACACCCTGTTCTTCTTCGGTTTCCTTTTTTAAGGTTCAAAAGACTGCACAAGATGAGTTGTGCCCATCATAAATAATGAAAGGAATTATTCAGGATACAATCATAGAGCACACTGCAGGTAAATGATGGATGTTTCTGCACACCCTCTGAGCTGGGAATAGGACTAGCATGCTGCAGAGACTGAGCAAGGGCTTCTGAATTTGAGCTAATACAGCCAGGCACTCAGCATGCAGGAACTGTTTGCATCTCTAGTCTAAACTGTTCAATAAAACACCTAGTAAAATAACCCTAAGAGCAGATATATTTTATTTTTAGAATCTGTTTTAGCAACAACAAACAAAAAGTGCATCAGAAATTATTTTCACTGTATGATAATGAAAACTAACAGGTAGTTGCTTATATATTCAAATATAGCTTATACTTTTGATGGCTTTGAAAAGATATTTTGGACTATTTATGTCTGTCTTGTTTAAATAGGACTACTCACCTGAGTAAAACAAACAGGATTTGGCTACTTGTTTCTTAGGCCCTCATGATGGTTTTGTAGCAAGATGAGCCTCCGCTGTACAAAGCTGAGATATTTTCAAGAAGAACTGCATTATCCTGTTTTTATAGTCACATTCATATGCTTTTGTTTACACATAATATAGCACTTTGAAATTAAGAATGTTGATTATTCCTTTTTTGCATTCAGATGTTCCTAGTGTTTTATTTTGCAGTATCTTGGGTGAGTTGATGCATATATTCTAAGTGTGCTTTCTATCTTATATAAAATGAAATAAATAAACAATTAGAATTGCAGAATTCTCTTTTTATTGCTTTGTGCTTTTATTTGTTGGTATTTTGTTGTGTATAATTCTGTATATCTGACACCAAACTGTACGTGATGGCTCTTTGAAGCTTTAATTGTCAGCTTTTTTCCTTCCTGTTTTTCTATACTTTTTAACAGTTTATTTTTCTGAAACAATAACTCCCACTTGCTGAATTTAATATTGTTTTCTAGAAACATAAAATCATGTCCCAGTTACCCGTTTTCAACAATATACAGTGTTATTTTCCTATCATCTGCAATAAAACAGTGAGAGATAACACATAAATAACTATATTAACACTAAACATATTCATTAAGTGCCTCATTTTGAAAATGTGTTACAGCTGGCCACTTATACTTGGCTGGAAATCAAATAATACAGGACAAGCAGAAAATAAATAACCGACTCTGATATGATACTCAAATAAATAATTCCAGGCTCATCTATGGACTACTTACACGAATGAGATCGGTAAGACAAAGTCCTCACTCACTGAACTCAACCCCAGTGGAACAAAAGCTTAAGTTGGGTACATAGCGCAGAGTATTAAAAATGTTATGGAAAATGGTACTATTGGTACAGAGTTGGATGGTCAAGACACGGGACTAGCAGCATTTTTAGTATGCATTATGATAGCTGGCAGATCTGTATTATATAATGCTGGTTATCACTTTTCTTCTAGCTGAATTTTCTACCTAAAGTCAAGTGCTGACAAAAACACATTAATTTTAGTCCTCCAATGTCACTCGAGCTGTTGGAGCAGCAGTGATAACAACTTGACAGTCCACACTATGACAATTTATAAGTTATTTACCTAAGACTTCACAGCTCAGTGTATTATTTTTGTTTTAAAACTAAGACATCTTTGTAATGATTTTCCAGTTTGTGAGACTCATGGTAGTATAAGAATGTTTTAAGAAGATAAATTCCAGAGAGACAGAGGGAGGAAAAATATCTAAGGATAAGCCTGTGATTGTAATATTTAGTTTGCTAATTTCTGACTTTCTTTGCAGGTACAATACAGCCAATACTGTCAGTACAGTTCTTAGAACACTTATTTCAACCAGGGTTTTTTTTAAATAATTTTAATTTTAAATAATTTTAAGAATTTTTTTCAAATTGTGCAGTGAAATCTGGTTCTATTGTTGTTACTCCTGTTTTTCAGATTAGGGTGCTGTAGTTCCTTCTTGGGCTAGTAGTTAGTCAATTTGAATAATTTATTAATTACCCCTTTGTTTTTTAACAAGGCAGAATTCCAGTATAGGAATGGAGCTTAGCACTGAACCTAAAGCATTAGATCCAGGATAATTCCTAAACTTTAGCCTCTATGCATGATATGCTTTCATCTAACTGATGTCTCCATAGGTCTAGATTTATTTATAGCTTTTGTGTGTTGCATAATTAGTAAATTGGGGCCTCATTTTTATTCAGCTTACTCTAATTTTAGTGTGATTTACTTCATTGGCATCAATGATGTTACTTCCTCACATATCAATATTAGACCCTGTATTATTATTAATAAATATATAAACATTGCAAGGATTATTTAATGTATTCAGGACTTATTTCAGATATGCATTTCTCATTTGCATGAGAGAAAAATCACTCCCAAAGTGTTTTCAGCATCTCTGTTTTTATTGCTTTAAGGTGAAATGTCTTTGTTGTGTTTGCAAGTTTATTTCTCTCATTAACACGATCAGTATCAAAAAAAAAAAGAAAAAACCCACCTCAGAACTGTATTCCTTAATGGGATAAATTCACATAAACATAAACAATTTGTTTCATTAGGAATACTGGCTACTAGATCACTGGAGATATCAAAGCATCTAAATCAATTTCTTAAGCAATTCCACATCACATCCTCTTTCAAATGTTAGTGCTCTACTAAATTAATAATCTGAAAGCACAAAGCTGAGGGGTAAGTTCAAACAATGTACAAATGCCTCTGGAGTGCGTTGCACTATCAGTCTGTGTCTCCAGGGCTATGGCATTTTGTTTTCTGATTGGATTTGTTTACTTTATCTTTTTAGATATATAATCAGATACTGCAGGTCAGATCTGCTGGTTACAATAGATAGCTTTATCAATGTTTTCTGCAGAAATTCTGCCCTAAAAATAACAGCATATAAATAGACTTTTAATCTCTGCTGTAATGTTTGTACACACTTATCTTTCTTTTCTTTCATACTCCTAATTAGTTGCAGTTATCTTATATTCAGTAAGTAGACAAGTGATAATTATAAGAATTCATAGCCTGATTCTAATCTAACGTTTGTCAGTTTTACACCAGGTTACATCACTGACTTTCCAAGCATTAATTCAGAAGACCAAAATCAGGATCTTATTGCTTAATCTACATCACTAGCTCTACTCACATTTTCAAAATTTACAGATATTTCTTTGAACTAGACAGACGTAAAATCATCTTCTCTGTTTTAGAATCTCTTCAGTGTTCACTTTGTTGTTCAACATTAGTTATGCTGAACATAATTAATGAGCTTTCAGTGTGTTCAGGAGAAGATCCTCTCTGTGATGTTTGTTCCAGTAAATCATCCAGTGCCAGGAAATGCTGTCCAGACTTGAGGCCAAATGACATGACCTGTTCGTAAAAGTCTTTCCCCCTACCATTCCTCTATGCATGATCATATTCAGACTGCTTTTGGGGAATGACATCTGGCCTGTGCTAATCCCCCAAACTGTACACAGGAATTTTTTTGGAGAGTGCCAGTTGGTACAGGTCACCCTAGAGCATGCTATTAGCTCAATAGTAAGCTGAACCTGTCATGGCACAGGTTAGTTTATTACCATAGATATAAGCGTCAAACCAAAAATTTAGGTGTGAAAACTCAGTGGGATTGGAGTCATAGAAAGATGTCAGAAACAGTCCCTAGTCCACATAAATGAAAATACACTGAATTTATTCTAATCCATCCCTAAGAATGATAAAATTACTTGTATTTCCCAGAAAACTGAGGACTTGAGGTTTTATTTCTTCCTTCTCATCCCCACACTTGTCCCTGAACAGATGACTGTGCAGCTAATTTGTCTTTGGCCCCTTCTGAATGACCATGCATAAAGTAACAGTCAAATCCAGATTCAAAGTCCCTTTTTTTAACCTTTTTCATTAAGACCCATATTGAATATCAAACAGTTCCTTGGTTTGCAGAGGTTCTATCTCTTTTCCTATCAAGTTTGGGCTACGAACATATTCTTTAAGACCTATGTCACATCCTTTCTGGTGAGAGAGAGGCAAAGGATTATAAGCAGGTCACATGTCTCTCTTTCCAAGATCTGTAATTATACTTGAATTTCATCCTGGAATTGAGCCTTCCAACTCTGCATTTTTGTTCTGTACTTCTTGTGATTCCATTTCGTCTTCTGTCTGCAAGATTCAAACCTCCTCTTTGGTTTAAAAATTCATTGCACTCCTTATTTAAGGGTGGCAATAGCTAAACCAGGATTAAAATGGCAGAAAGTTTGGGTTAAAAAAAAAAAAAAAAAAAGAAAAAGAAAAAGAACTAAGGTTCCCATTTTCCTCTCACCAGCACTGATATAGCATGTCATAAGGGTTATTTTTTTCTCACCTTTGGAGGAAAGCTGAATGACCAGAGATGAAGAAAAAGTCATTAATTCTTAAAGGCCAATCACCCTCTGGCAATTCCATCATTTATTGCTCTTCCTTATTTCTCTCTGCCCTTTCTTTTGTGCTGCTTCCTCTCTTGCTTTTCCACCTTCTTTCCTGTTCATTGGTATGTTTTTAAAAAAAAGAAACAAACCAAAACACTTACACAAAAGTTCTCTGGCTTCTGTAAAACACAAAGCTATATTTTATGCAGAATAAAATAATAGAAAACATATTTTATAACAGAGCCCTTTAAGTACCTACAGGAAATTGAATTTTGTAGCAGTGCTGTCGGTGGAAATGGTGCTGCACTTTTGTCTCGTTTGAACCACAGCAAGGAAGTTAGCAGCCTAGAGCTTGACACTTATTTAAACATAAGCCATCTACCTTTCTTTTAGGGACTGCACCATCTGGTTTTGTGTACCTAAGACCACCACCAGTTAGTCAGATTTCCCATGGTAAGTCATCTCTGTTTTTATTGCTTTAAGGTGAAATGTCTTTGTTGTGTTTGCAAGTTTATTTCTCTCATTAACACAATCAGTATCAAAAAAAAAAGAAAAAAACCCACCTCAGAACTGTATTCCTTAATGGGATAAATTCACATAAACATAAACAATTTGTTTCATTAGGAATACTGGCTACTAGATCACTGGAGATATCAAAGCATCTAAATCAATTTCTTAAGCAATTCCACATCACATCCTCTTTCAAATGTTAGTGCTCTACTAAATTAATAATCTGAAAGCACAAAGCTGAGGGGTAAGTTCAAACAATGTACAAATGCCTCTGGAGTGCGTTGCACTATCAGTCTGTGTCTCCAGGGCTATGGCATTTTGTTTTCTGATTGGATTTGTTTACTTTATCTTTTTAGATATATAATCAGATACTGCAGGTCAGATCTGCTGGTTACAATAGATAGCTTTATCAATGTTTTCTGCAGAAATTCTGCCCTAAAAATAACAGCATATAAATAGACTTTTAATCTCTGCTGTAATGTTTGTACACACTTATCTTTCTTTTCTTTCATACTCCTAATTAGTTGCAGTTATCTTATATTCAGTAAGTAGACAAGTGATAATTATAAGAATTCATAGCCTGATTCTAATCTAACGTTTGTCAGTTTTACACCAGGTTACATCACTGACTTTCCAAGCATTAATTCAGAAGACCAAAATCAGGATCTTATTGCTTAATCTACATCACTAGCTCTACTCACATTTTCAAAATTTACAGATATTTCTTTGAACTAGACAGACGTAAAATCATCTTCTCTGTTTTAGAATCTCTTCAGTGTTCACTTTGTTGTTCAACATTAGTTATGCTGAACATAATTAATGAGCTTTCAGTGTGTTCAGGAGAAGATCCTCTCTGTGATGTTTGTTCCAGTAAATCATCCAGTGCCAGGAAATGCTGTCCAGACTTGAGGCCAAATGACATGACCTGTTCGTAAAAGTCTTTCCCCCTACCATTCCTCTATGCATGATCATATTCAGACTGCTTTTGGGGAATGACATCTGGCCTGTGCTAATCCCCCAAACTGTACACAGGAATTTTTTTGGAGAGTGCCAGTTGGTACAGGTCACCCTAGAGCATGCTATTAGCTCAATAGTAAGCTGAACCTGTCATGGCACAGGTTAGTTTATTACCATAGATATAAGCGTCAAACCAAAAATTTAGGTGTGAAAACTCAGTGGGATTGGAGTCATAGAAAGATGTCAGAAACAGTCCCTAGTCCACATAAATGAAAATACACTGAATTTATTCTAATCCATCCCTAAGAATGATAAAATTACTTGTATTTCCCAGAAAACTGAGGACTTGAGGTTTTATTTCTTCCTTCTCATCCCCACACTTGTCCCTGAACAGATGACTGTGCAGCTAATCTGTCTTTGGCCCCTTCTGAATGACCGTGCATAAAGTAACAGTCAAATCCAGATTCAAAGTCCCTTTTTTTAACCTTTTTCATTAAGACCCATATTGAATATCAAACAGTTCCTTGGTTTGCAGAGGTTCTATCTCTTTTCCTATCAAGTTTGGGCTACGAACATATTCTTTAAGACCTATGTCACATCCTTTTTGGTGAGAGAGAGGCAAAGGATGATAAGCAGGTCACATGTCTCTCTTTCCAAGATCTGTAATTATACTTCATCCTGGAATTGAGCCTTCCAACTCTGCATTTTTGTTCTGTACTTCTTGTGATTCCATTTCGTCTTCTGTCTGCAAGATTCAAACCTCCTCTTTGGTTTAAAAAAAAAAAAAAAAAAAGAAAAAGAAAAAGAACTAAGGTTCCCATTTTCCTCTCACCAGCACTGATATAGCATGTCATAAGGGTTATTTTTTTCTCACCTTTGGAGGAAAGCTGAATGACCAGAGATGAAGAAAAAGTCATTAATTCTTAAAGGCCAATCACCCTCTGGCAATTCCATCATTTATTGCTCTTCCTTATTTCTCTCTGCCCTTTCTTTTGTGCTGCTTCCTCTCTTGCTTTTCCACCTTCTTTCCTGTTCATTGGTATGTTTTTAAAAAAAAGAAACAAACCAAAACACTTACACAAAAGTTCTCTGGCTTCTGTAAAACACAAAGCTATATTTTATGCAGAATAAAATAATAGAAAACATATTTTATAACAGAGCCCTTTAAGTACCTACAGGAAATTGAATTTTGTAGCAGTGCTGTCGGTGGAAATGGTGCTGCACTTTTGTCTCGTTTGAACCACAGCAAGGAAGTTAGCAGCCTAGAGCTTGACACTTATTTAAACATAAGCCATCTACCTTTCTTTTAGGGACTGCACCATCTGGTTTTGTGTACCTAAGACCACCACCAGTTAGTCAGATTTCCCATGGTAAGTCCATCATCGCTCACTAAAGGTGCTCTGTGCAGGAGTACCCAGAGGGCTGCTTGCCCCTGACAGTGACTGGCCCTTTGGTACTGCAGTACCCGGTGCCAGCTGCCTAGGCTCTGTACTGTGCCACCCCAACAACCATGACTCTAGTGTAATAGTGCCATTAATTAGCTTAAGATTCCCATTTATGCGAAGCCAGAAGGACATACTTGTGCTTTTTCTGCTTTCCTTGGCCTGTCACTGCTGGCATTATCCCAGGTTTGCTATCCTCTAGATTTAGATAAATTAGGGAAGCCTCTTTCACTTTTTTCCTCCTTCCCTCCACACTGAAGACATTGGAATTGAAAGCTTGTATTCCTCTCAAATTTTATTCCCAGAAGAAGTGTCACAGGGCAAACAGCCAGAATAGATCTTGTGATTTCAGTGGGTGTTTACATTATCAGTTTTATCAACATTTTGCAAGGTTTGGACCAAATAAGGTTCCTCCACAGGATCATTCATACTGGGATTAAGTGGTTACAACACATTTAATCTTTTTTGAAAGATCATTTTCAACTTTGTGTTGTCTGTGAAGGGGCTAAACAAACTAATGTGCATGTGGGCTTGGGGCTTTTTCCATAGATGGATGTTCATCAGCTTCCAAGGTGTTTGTGTCCCAGATTTCTGTTATGATCCAGTGGTGCCACCTGCTAGAGGAACTGGTTATGCTCTTCACTGAGATGGCAGAGAATTATTCTTTTGTGTTCTGAGCAAATATTGCCTACTGATCAGGCAAAAATACTGTTCTATTTGCCCAATGGGCCACTACAACAACTCACATACCTGGGAGCAAGTCAAAGCCATTTCTAGGTCAATTATATACTTTATGCTTTCTTCTCAGAAAAATACTCCAAATCTCTTCCTGCCCTAATGAAGTACGCACAACTAGACAAATGTAACACTCAGTTAAACAATCCACAAAAGGCAGTTTTTATTCTTAAGCAAGTCTTAATACTGGAAGCATGTATTAAAGGAAATGAGATATTTTCTTTAACAGAATTCCATTTAACAATTTCCTCTGGTCATTTAATATCAGACAGTTAAGTGTGCTAAATTGATACACATTTTTATTTTAAGACCTCCTAATAATTAATGCTCAGCAATGTACACTTTGTTGTACATTTAAAAACTTTTTATTGATATTAACATTCTATCAATAAAGTTTTAATCAATCACTCCTACTCATATTTAGCACTGTAAACATTTCCCAAGAACTTCTTGGGTGTTAAATATGTTCCTGCAATATTAAAAAATATTTATTAGTAAAATATTTAGTGGTTTTAACTCCCCTTGTTACCCACTAACCATTACAAGTTTAAGAATTCAGACTTTCTAATAGCTACAATATTCAATTCATCCTACGTTTTCATAATAAGGCATTCATTTTGTATTAGCTATCTGATAGACAATGTACATGTAAATCTATCATGACTGAAAAATACTTCACTTGTTCAACATGTCAAGGGAACAAGAAGAATTTTAAAGTTATTATCTAATTGTTATTGCTTAATCTATTAAGACTGCTGTATCATGGTACTTCTTTTGTCCCCAACAATAAGATACATTGAAAAGTTGATACCTAGGTTACTTATCAGTATATTGGCTTTCAGTAAAACACTTGGCATTCCTTCTGTTATTAAAGAGTAAATTCTGAAACAGGAGGGACTATTAATTATGCATTCATTTTATATCAGAATATACATTTAACACTATTTTTTTTTGTGGAAAAGCAAAAACTGGCAGACAAATAACTCATAAATGACACTAATGAGCACTGGGAGATGGAGTGGAAAGGCTTTAAATGTGTCCCATTATTTAGCAGGATAATTAAGAGCACAGCTCTACCATGGCATTTTATTACAGAAATAGATAAGATCCCATCTTATTGCAAGCAGGTGTTGTAATGAAGCAAAGCGAGATCATTTTTATGAGGTTCTTCTGGTCCAAAAAAGATTGCAAATTTATTTTATGCTACCTTAATTTAAAAAGTAAGCACGCAGATCTTGGGAAACAAAGGGGACAGCAAAATACGATGTGTAAAACCACTTACAATGCTGTTGATTCAGGTTATCCCCAGAGGAAAAAAAGAGAACATTTGTTCTCTCACACCTTATAAATACAGTTTGGTTTCTCACAAATAATGTGTGGTTTAGAGCAACTCATCAAATGGAACTCACCGTACACAAATGGCATCACTGTTTAATATAAACTAAACTTCATACCAGATTATTTACAGTAAAAATAAAGTTTCTGCTCTTTTGATTCATTACAACGCTTTAATCCTCCATAAATATTACCACTAAACTTTTGTAACATATCTATCATCATTTTATGCTATTTTCATTAGCATTTAATATCAAGTGATGCAAAATACAGATAACACCTGTGGAAGTCTACAAAAAAATCCAGCATTAAACTGAGTGATGCAATATTTACATGGTCTAATTGCAAGAAGAGTCTGGGCTGTTTGCTGATTATAAACATCAAGAGGACAGGACAACAACAGGACTCACAAGGAAGAACACTATAACATTTGACTACCTAGGCCACAAGCTGTGTAGCAAATTTCTCCAAATTTTTTAAAAATAAGTATTTTTGTGTGCTATGCAGAAGCCAGACCTCACCTTTCCCAGGTAGTCACAATCATCCCTTAGAATACACTGAAGTTTTGAGGTCACTCTTAGTAGCTTCACAAAAATAAGCCTGTCTCAGCTGACAGACACTAAACAATGCTCATAAGCTTTATGCTAACAGTTTTGGCTAGAATTACACAGAAATACAGAGGGTATAATCTGATTCAAGTTCTGTGGAGAGAAAGCACTTCATACCCTGATGGTGGCAACAGTTTTACAAATCATTTTGAGGGTGCAGAACCTGTCCTTGTTATCAGTTTCTATTTTTTGTACTTTCACCCCTGTGTTCCCTAGGGTCAGTAACTATTGATGGACAGTGAGAAGGATTGCATAGGTATCACTATCAGCTAATAACTATGAAAATGGCTGGATATCATCAAACCCCACAAAACTTTCTGAACCTGGGAAGCACAAATTCAAGGGCTCGTGATAGTTCCCTCTTTTTCTATTTTCCTTTATTCACTGGAGTTTGAGATTAGTTACACTTAAAATCTAAGGAAGTTAGGTGGTGAGATGAAAAAAGAAGTGAGATACAGAACGAAAGAAGTGTGGAAATCAGAATTTAAAGCATAGCTAATGTCATTTGGCTGATTTTGCTGCAAACCTACTGGGGGGGAAAAAAAAAAAGTAAAGTTATGCAGTATGCGAGAAACAGCTTCTTGTGATGGTCTTGATTTTTCTACCACCGTGCATGGTGAAAACTATGTATTTGAAAGAGCTTGAAATTAGTCATCTTTACATGGAGATTAAAGAAAAAGTGATGAAGCATGATAACCTGCAACTTCCTTTACTACATCTTATACTTAGGGGCATCTGTACCTCTACTACAAAGGACGCAGAGATGGTGGGGGGGAAAGCTGCAGTGGATCTACCAACATCAAACACTAACCCTTTCAGCTTGCATTTTAAGCAAATACCATGGTGTCACATTTGCTCACTTCTTTCTCTTCTGTTCCCCGTGAATTTTTTGTTTCTGATGGTCAGCTTAGTCTTTACTAATGCTTTACAGGAAAAATTGCCAGTGGCTTGAGTGTTTCAGATTTTGAATGGATATTGGCCTGAATCAGGATGGAAAGGTCTCAATGATTTTGATAAGTAAGGAAAAAAAGTTTCACTAATTATAACATTGTTCTACATTTTATGCCTCTTTACAGACTTAACTTCATGAAGTAAGTTTAGCATAACAGGTGTTGGTCTAGGAGATACTGTAATAGAAGATTGTTAAACTTACTTAATTTTTTCCACAAACCTTTTGTACCAGGTGTAGGTGTTCAGGTGTTGGCAACAGGGGTGTAGGTGACCAAGCTGGACACAGCCAGTTCCATCTGGTTCCAGCCAGACCCACCACAGGTGAGCCCAACAGCAAGGCTGGTGGCCCCTACGTGAAATCAGACTTAAGAAAGGGCAAAACACAGCACAGCAGCAAAATGTGAGCAATGGCCCTGGGAAGAGCAAGGCCAGGGAAAGGGGAGTAGGAGGAGCTGCTCCAAGCCCGGAGCAGAGATTCCCCGCAGCCTGTGGAGAGACTGTGGAGGAGCAGATATTTCCCTGCAGCCCATGGAAGCTATTTTGCTGTGATGGTAATTGGCAAGTAATCTCCCCGTCTTTATCTCAACCCTCGAGCTTTTCATTTCTCATTTTCTCCCACTGTCCTGTTGAGAAGGGAGACTGAGAGCGCAGCTGGGTGGCTGGCTGTCAGCTGCCCAAGGTCAACCCACTACACCTTTCTTCTCCTCTTCCTGACTGGAAAAGCATTTCATCTTGATAAATTCACCCTTTTTTTAAAAAACTATAACCTTATTTTTCAATCAATAGTTCCCAGTAAGCTCTTGTTTTCAGCTGTTTAGTGCTTGCAGGTCTTCACACCATAAGGACAAGCTTTTTACCTGTTGAAGCTGAGACAAAACCTAGGACCAAAGGTCTTAATTCTGCTTTGTCACTCACTAAAAGAAATATATCCTATTTAAATTTTATTAAAATCTTTTTTAAAAAAAAGAAAACATATTGCTTCTGCTGCACAAACAGTTGCTGTGAGAATACATGTTCCTAACATCACTCAGTCCTTGGATAAGCTTTGGAGAACCTTGTACACTTGACTGTTATTATAATATAAATTTAGGATGCCGTGCCATTTAAAAGCTTGAAAGTATAATAACTGAGGAGAAATTCCTCTATTTATTTGCAGTTAATGTTTTGCTTCACACTTTATTGCACACTGTCTTCTCTCTGTATCCATTAAACCTGTTGTAAGCCACAGAGAAAATACAATTTTTGTCTGTGGGGAATAAAATAGTCTAAAATTTTACATTTATTAAATTACTTCATATCCTGTATGGTCATTCATTCCTAAAGTAATAGTTAGCAATAATGGCTTTATACTAATAAACATCTAATAATGGCCTGAATTAGAAAAGTATCCAAATTATGCAGCTTTGGTAGTACAGTAAATTTGCTGGAATACATTAACTATTTAAAGCACCAAAAGGTGATACAGAACTGAGCGGTTGTTTCTGTAGCCCCCCTTTTTATACACATTCCTTGCAGTAACATGAGTGTACCTTTCCATAGGAAAAACATTAGGGTTCTGAATTAGCCAGGTTTGTCTAAATTACTGACAATTATTTGCTATATAAATTGCACATAATTTGTTTAGTTGCAAAAGTGTTTAACCCTCATTTTCTTACTGATAGTTTGCATTCTTCCAGTTCTTCTATGATAGTGTCAAAATATACTGAAGTGGCAACTGAAGTCAACTATGATGGGTGTGATTCAAAACACCAAAATGCTGGAAAGGTATTGCAAATATAAAAAAGCACATTACAAACAAGGAACACAAGGATGAAAATAATCATGGTTCACTTATACTGCAGTATATATTACTTAACTCTTTCTTTTTTTCTTCAATTAAAAATACATACCACAGAACCTCGAGGAAATCAAACAGCCAAAACTGACTCCCACTGACTGCTCACAGTTACTTAATATTAAGGCCCTATCCATTAGCAGGTTTCTCTCAGCTGTGGCTCATTTCAAACTTCTTTTTCTCCACATCCTCCTTCCATATCAATGACATTATTCCAGCTGATTTATGCACTGAGGAGGCACACTTCATCAGGTTAGATTAATTCACTAACTCCTGGGTGCTATTATAGGCAGATTCTGGCTCTGTGCATATCAGCTAGCCAGCTAAGGTTAGCATCTGACATGACAGAGATTAAATTTCTGTACTTCAGCACACATTTTATTCAATGGTCAGAAGTAGGGAAA
>NW_009258414.1:5286303-5328973 GCF_000687185.1 Egretta garzetta | reverse complement strand
GCATATAGATCGAGTCATAAAACCCCAGGCCCTAAACTCACATAATCAAATCAGATTTTTTTTTTTGTTTTAAGTTTAATGAGAATTAAAATTTCTAGCCTTTATGAATAGGGAGGAAGGGAATAAAGGATGTAAAAATAATTGCTCATATTACCTCTGAAATCTGCAACTACAATGAAGTAATGCAGCTTTCAGCTCTCAGGAACCCGTGGGTTCATAAGGATGTAGCGAACCAACAACCTGGTATGATATTACGGCGGTGTAAACCTTTTGTTCACAACTATCAATAGTGCTTTTCCAGATTGCACAGCTCTGTAAAAATAGAATGATTTTTTTAAAGGAAACACAATTTCAATATTGAGTCCTCAATAAGGTAATGAAGTTACAATAAAGACTCGTAAAGACAACAGCATTAGTGTGTAATCACCATATCTCATGGAAGTTTTACTTTTAAATGAATTCTTTCTCTATAAGGTCTTTAAGATCTCTTTCAAGCTTCTTAATGGAAACAATACAATAGAAACAATCTACCACTAATATGAATACCTGCTTCAGTAACTCTACAGACTGCTTAAGTACAGGCATAACATATTTTGACCAATCTCTAAAGGCATTTCAGAAATCTTCCCCAGCTACTGTAGTAGAAACATCCTTTCAACAGACAGGAGACAGGGCACTTTGTATGATCAATGATAGCACCTGTTTATCCAGTGTTTGGGCAATATTAAACAACACGTGATTAGTTTCTGCTTCTAAATGGAATTATGAAATCTTGCTAATTTATATGCTCAAGTTAATTTCTTAGCCACAGATCAGTATTTCTAATAGCTTTGAACTCTGTTCTTATATTTAGTTTTCAGTACATTAACATCCTTGAGGTTAGAGGATTTCCAAAATAAAATGCTAAAATTGAAATTTGGTCCAATTCAGTCTGAGGTTATTAATTTTCCATTAAATTCCTCCATCATTACTGGTGTTCAAGAGCAGTGCTGCTCTATACAAATAAGGCCCTCGTCACACCAGTCCAAGGCTGTCATCACAGGTGATTTGCATTTCAAGAACATCATATTATGAAATGCAGCTGGGAAGAAATAATGGGCAAAGAACAATGTGAAAGTTGTCTTTTCACTTAAAGAGACCTGCCAAAACCTGGAGAAGTCACCTAACCTGCCAAAAAACCTAGTAGCGTTTCACTTCCTCTTGGCAAATGAAAGCTTTTTTTTTTTTTTTTAATAACATCTTGAGGTCCTTACACTGCTGTAGACCTTTACCCCTCTAAATGTCAGGGAATGAAGATAATCTACATATTTTTCTCTTTCCATACATTGCTAACTGTTGTCATGTTTTGTAGTTCTTAGAGAATCCTCCTTCACATTTGTGCATTTTATTTATGTACCAGACACTGTGGGGTTTTCATCTTAAAAGAATCGGTTACTGAAAGGCTCCCAATTCTCATGAACACATCTTTTATGAAGATAACAGCAACACATCTGTATCCATGCTGTTCTTATATTTGAAGAGTATGCACTCTTCGTGAAACTAGCTACTGGTCCAAAGGCTGAAGATGAGTTACCTGTCTGCACGTACCTCTTCAAACTTGTTTTGGTTTTGTCTTTTTGTATGCAAGATCAATGTGCACATTCTCAATGCTAAACAGTGACAGCAGATTAAGGTTTCTTTCCATTAAATCTTTCAGAGGCAAAAGCAAATCCTTCAGTTGTAGACTTTCAGTTTATCTATTGCATATTCTGATATCAATTGTCCCAATATCATGTGCTATTGGAATGTTACCTCATCTGGGTTGGTTGCCTTGATCACTGCGCCTATAAAAAGTGCTCTGGATTTTCTCTGGAATTATATTCTGACACAGAAAACCCCAGCGTTTCTTTGGTGTTTTAACATAATGGCTACGTTTACTACGAAGTTCATAAACTTCTTCAATTTCCTTAGCTCTTTGACGTTATCCTTCAGCCGAAGAATTCCCTCTGGAATACTCACAAGCCAACAGTTAAACGTCTACACCAAATCTCCCCACTTCTGTTTCATTCTGTGTTAGTCTCATGTGCATATGTTTTATAGTTCCTTTTCCCACTTTGTCCTAATGATTCTCATTTTCACTATTTCACAGGGGGTTCCTTTCCCCTACTATCTTTAGGAAACCTATTAAGTATTATACAACTGGATTCTTTGTGATTGCCATGATTACGTGCAAAGCTCATTTTCTAGTTTGTCCATGCTTCTTTAATATACAGTACTGTTTGAGTCTTTTCCAGCATATTTGGTATTTCTGCATAGCACCAGGAGTGGCAGGGGATTTGCTTGCAACTTTTTCTCTGTATAACCCTTACAGCACTCTCTGCCTTCTAGCTCTTGATTAGCAAGGAGCGTTTCAGTATCCTCCTTTACAATTAACCATTAAAAACTGAATATGAGCAAGAAAATAGAAATCTTTGCAATATTTACTAGTCAGACCATAATCTGTTACTCTGTGCTCTATTATTTTTTATTGGCCATCACACAGCACCTTAGGGAAACGTTGCGTATTTCATTACACATTTTAATATATTTTGTAGAAACCAGGGCTTGAAACAAAGCCAACAGGCATAATAGGATCACTCTAGTTGATGAGGAACTGAGAAAATCTAGCATAATTTACGTGAATTTAGCCACAACTAAAAGCAACTGAAGGAGCTTAAGAAGAAAATATGGCTAAAATTCTTTTAAATACTGCATTTTTTGTGATTTGAGTAAAACAGAGTGTTTAGAAGATGGAGTTTTCTATGATCTCCTACTGGGAATAGGCTCATGCAAAGCTGCCTAGTGCTTTGTGAAGTATATAAATAGGGTGACAAGTTACAGCTAAATTTAAGAGAGAAAATGTCAACTTAAGCTTAATGCTTTAAATCTCGTTACTTACAAGATTCTTATGTGATACATCTACAGCTGAGATCAATGGAAATTGAAAGTTCCCTCATTATAGAAGAGAAATTGCTCTTGGTATATCATTTTTCATTACAATCTCCCTAATCTGGAGCATGTACCCTTCCCAACTGTTTTGCCAGAAAATTTATGACACTCCAGTTGAGCTATGATTATTGTTATTTTTTTTTTTTGCACGAGGACTTGTGTTGGGAATAAAAAAAGGATGAGTTAACACTCTCCTTTGACTCTTTTTCCATAAGTCTATTCAGTACCTAATAGTTACAATTATATGAAAAAATAAGACAATTTCAGGGTATTCTTAAAATTGCAGATGATTCAACCTGAAGTTTTACATGGAGAGTGCCTACACATCAGGGACGTGCAATGTACAAGAAAGTTACATTATACATGGATTTTTAACAGACAAGCCCATGAAAACAGAAATGCTGCAGTACCCGAGTCTGAAGTGCTGATCACTTCTCCCATTCATAACAAACTGGTAAATGTTGACACTGGCTCAATATGTGTTAAAGAAGAGGATTATAAGTGTGCCTGGAGCACTGCATACAAACACTTTTATAAATTAAAAACTCTGTAAGTATAAAGTGTTTATCAGTTTTTACTGCTTGACAGCACAAGATTCTTTTTGGGATTTGCTAAATGAATTTTCTCACCTTTTCTGTTTCTAAAATAAACTGCTCTTTACACCTACTACACACTTTTCACTTTTCTTAAATAGTTTCACACACTGCCTATGCTTGCTGTCTTTGTCTACTAGCCTGTAAGTCAAGCCCTTTTCTCACGGTATTCAGCCACTGAGATGACTGCTGCATCATCTGATAAACCCCTGCTCTTCATTACTGGTATTTCACCAAGTAGGAAGCATCACCAACCTTTATAGTTTGTAACCCCCCCATTTAATTAGTTGTTTCCAACATTTCTTGCCATTAGGACTCTGAACCTACTTAATTTCCCTGTTTATATTACCATAAATGCCTAACAGCTCTAACCTGCTTGCCTTGTCGTCTGTCAACTTTTACTGCAATCAGCAGTACAGTCTGTCTACACTTACCCGTGGTATCTCATTAACAGCATGGAACGCAAGAACTCCGCCATAGAGAATCCATAGGAAACAGCAATAATGGCACTTTGTGCTTGATTAACATAGATCTTCTCAAGATTTCAAAGTGATATTTACCCATAAAATTCTGATCCCTCAAGCTGCTTCACAATGACTGGACTGAGATCCCCATAGAGCCAGTTTATCGAGATTCCTCTGTATTATGGGCTTGATGACTGGAGACACAAGGTTTGGTGCCTGAAGAAACAGAAGCAATGAGACTTTACTGCACTGCAAGCTTAGAAATGAGGAAGTACTATTAAACAAAACAAACAAACCCCCCTTTTTCTCAATTTATCGACATTAGGACAAAAATTGAAACCAAATCAAACTGGTATATTTTTGTTTTCTTTGTTACAAACATAAGAACTTCGCAACTGGTTTACAGAGAGTGACTAGCTGTACTGGATCATTCCTACCTCCTAACTTTCTCTCACAGTACTCAGCTATTTTTATGTGGTACAGAATATGACTTTCAACCAAGTCTCTAGCAAATAAGTATTAGATAGATATGTGTAATATCCTTCACTTGTGTGAAGTCTTAGTTAAAAAGAAAAAAAAAACCTTAATACAATAATGATAGGTCAGGAAGCAGACACTGAAGTAGGAAAAGACGACATAAGGAAGTGAAAACTTAAACTAAATTTTGCTGCCAAAGACTCTGAGAGGATTTCACCTATGGCTTGGCCCAGATTCTAGATCAGTACTGTAGAGAGAGACATTTAAACCAGCCTATTTAAAATCTGTTTCTCATATATTTTTTTTTTCTTACAGAATTTAATCAAACAGTATCTGTAACTTCCTCCAGAAAACAGAAGTTTCACAATAGTTCATCATATTCTTTGCTCTATTCCTTTTTGTAATGAATAGGGCAAGGCTCAGAAAAGTGAATTGTTATATTAAAAACTTTTATGCAATTACTGAAATTTTCTCAAAAACTTTTCTCTCAAAAATTTTCTGCAGATCCTTATGAAATGTCATGGTCAACTCCATCCACTATGAATATACACTATCTGTTCTTCTCTTTTAATCACTTCTATCCCCTCATGTAAGATTCTCCTTAAACCATGACAGCTGCAGAACAAGTCTTTCAAAACATTTCAGAACGCAAAACAAATTCATGTAAATACATTTCTGAAATTATGTTTGAAATGATATTTCAATCTTGGTCATTTAAAGATACAAACTACTTTTGGTCAAAATATTAGCTTGAATTTCAAAGGGAAGAGTCTATTCAAATCAGAACAACATAAAAGTTTTAAAGCAAACTGAATTTTTCAAACTATTTCCGAGTTTCAATATTCACCTTATTAAATCCCACTTTAAGAATTTTTTTTTTTTTTTTTTTATAATTAAAAGCAGTAGCTTTAGTGGAAACTAATTTGAATTTCTAAAAATAACTGTTTCCATGAAATAACTATCAATCAATCAATCCCTTTGAGATAAGAGCCCTACTTTGTCCTGATAGCATTACTGGTTTTATGGTATCCTCAGCTGACTGACATTGTTTCCTGCAAAAATGGACTTCCTTAAAGAGCTGCTGACCAATTATGGAAAAAAAATCTTTAAAAACAGTATGTTCAGTATGTCTAAACATACCATGTTCGCTTGCACTGGATTTTATTCACAAGCATATTTACATGAAGGCACAAAAACTCTGACAGAATCGTCTGTCCCAAATTATTAACATTATATTCTGCTTTGAAAGATCACAAATAATTTAACTTCTAGACAAATCTCAAAATAGAACCTTTATAGATAAAGTTTGAATATAATGTTCAAACAAAAATTGTACTCTGTACTTACAGATTAGTTAATTTGCCTTTCCCATTACATATTCTTGTAGAATGGAAGAAAGTTGTCCTCATTTTACTTAAATAGCAATTATTAATTTCTACAAAAGTACCTACAAGTCACAGCTGGCATTTGCCACGGTTTCAGCTGTCCAGTTATAACTGCCTGCCTACTGTTTGTGGTATTTATTGCTGTAAATGGAGTATATCTTATTAATATTCATATCTGAAAATTTAATGGAAATACAAGGGGGGGGGGGGGAAGAGGGGATCTTCCCTTTAGATGTCTTTTGAATCTGGATATTAATTACCTGCTAGAGGTAAGTTGCATACACATTACTGTCTTGATTTTACCGTTTAAATTTCAGTAGAAGGAGATAGAGTTTGGCCCTGTCTGTGGCAAAAGTGATTGACCTCAGTGAGTAATTTGATACTTTAGAGTATAATTTACACAGCTTGAGGTCTAAGGCAAATAAAAATAGTTATTTCATATCCAAATGGACTGAGAAAAGTTTAGGAAAGGGTCGTAGACAAAGGTATAAAGCTCAGGATTTCGCTTCATAGATGGGTACTGATTCAGGTGAATATCCAGCTGCAAGGATCCAGCCCAGGTGTCCATATGTGCGCGGCAGATGTCCAGGAAAGGGTCACCATTGAAGGAGAAGCCATCCCTCAATTTCAAAATGGAGTTACACAATGATAACAATGATTTTCTGCAACTTTCTAACACCTTTTGTTGTTAAAAGGCTTCTCAAAATTAGATCAAGGATCCTCATAATGTAAGATTCTCCCACTAGAAGATGTTAGATGTGCTTAATTGTATCTCAGATACATGCTTGTATCAGAGGCAATTCTGCAAAATGATGAGAACATCAGAGAGATCTATACAGAGTGGATGAGAGAGGGTAGTTTTGCTCTGAGACTTTTACCATCTTAAATTCAACTTCTGGACATGGATTTTGATAAATCTAAAAAAAATTTGATTGAATTTCTCAGAAGTAAAAAAACAGTTCATATATTCACAATAGAGAATAATCACACACAGATAGAAATTGAATGTTTTACATTAACGCTGGAATCCCAAGAGTTATTAAAGTTTCTTAGTACTCGAGTCAGTGCACTCCATCCTTTTATAAGTGTATAGTAACTACGTCTTTGTACAGACAAGGCTATTATGTTTCAAATGCACAGTATTTATTCTAATCAACATCAGCAACCACACATTATTACGGTGTTCCAGAATTAAACTGAATTAATTTACTTAAAGCATCTTTTCCAAACAAAATATGGTTAAAATGAATATTTGGCTTTGGGCTTTTTGTTTGGAAGACTGCCAGAGATGCTAAAAAGGATTGCAGAATTTTCCGTTTCATTTCCTTACCTCTAAACAGTATTTAAGGCCAGCTTCAAAATAAGGCATGAGATTTTGAGGGAAAGTAATTTACTTTTATTTTTTAATTATGTTCAATCAAGAGCATACCTATTATTTAGGGTTTTCAAATAATCTTTAGGGTCATTAAATAGCTTAATTACAAGACAGGATTGCTGAGGACATACTTGACTAAGAACAGACATGTTCGGCATGAGAAAAAGGTTGTGACTTTATGACAGAATAAAAAACAGAACAACACAGCCCAAATGAGAGCAGCTGTTGGCGCCTGACTGCTAGCTAGATGCCACAGAAGTACAAAACCACAGGGGCCATCTTCAAGATCCCACCATAAATGTCCTGAAATCTCTGGAAAGTCTGACTGGATCAGGCCTCTAATGTACAGTCCTTAATTTTTTAACAGAAAGACTATCTCTTCTTGCTGAGAAATTTTCATCCGATTTAGACCAAATTGTCTCTTATTAGAGGTCAAATGCTTCATTATATTCCTAATTTATCCCTTGATCCTGAAAAACTTAAGAACATTCCTCTCCCCACACACTGCTGCTCTGCAGCCCTTCTGTTTTCTACATAGAGAGCAAACTAGATGCTCCAGAGATATCAGTCCAGAACAATTCACAAAATCTACACAGATTAAAAGCCAAATGAAAGCCATAAATAATGCATGTAACACTAAGTGCTATCTACCCTATTCTTGGATGTGTGTATCTTGTAAGATCTGCTTCTGCATTTTGCATACAAATGTATATTAGCCAGTTTTACAGGACAAATTGGGATGTATTCCTGATGGCATCTCTAAGAGCATTATCAAACTCAAACTTATTATAATGAGATTCAGTTTGAGAAAAAGGAAGAGAATAAAAGAAAAATCTGGTTCCTTGCAGTTACATTTATTAGAATCACTTCTGTTCCTAGCTCTGATGACTAAATACCTCATGCAGTTACTTTACATAATACTAGCAAGATTTTAATAATAATATTATTAATTTACTCAGATTAGGTAACATATACTTCTGGTTCTATAATAATCAGGTCATATCAGATATTAGGTATTAAATCTGGGAGGGTTTTAATGTAACAGTAATATTAGCTATTATTGTCACATATAGAATAAACTTTGGTTCATTCTGACTCTCTACTGCCAGTTAAAATATATCAGCTTTTTGGTTTAAAGAATAAAAGCTTCAGAAATAATTTTATATTTGATGCTGTAGTCAAAATTTTTTAAAGGACAGAGAATCCAAAAGTTTTATTTCTAAAGCAAGCAAGTTTACTCAAAGCGTAGAACAAAAAATGACTTCTTGGTGGTGCTCACCTTAATTCTTATCTGTCAGGAGAACTATCTTCTCACTTTTTCTCACTGTCTTTTCCTAAAGACACAATGAATGAAAAATGGCAGAGAAAGCGAAGGGAAATTTGTCTTCATTTTATGTGCACTGTAGACTGGTGGCTTGGTGATATCCTAAAAGATATCACCAGCAGTCAACTTTCAACAACCTCCAGAGGGCTTCACTTACTACCTTCTACTTGTTCAATTCTCATGTATGTGTAAAATACCCAGGGTACAGGGTAGCTCTGTTGGGTATTTTTGTCCAAATAGAGACTATAAAGTAAAGGAAATACATTGATGCTGAAGACAAAATATGAGGCATGAGACACAAAAGTCTGGAAGGTAAAGAACTCACCCTTAATAAAGATAGTTTACATGGTACTCGATGGGCTTATGTTGGCCGAAGCCAAAGAAGGGTCAATGTTAATTTAGCTTCTAAGGGATTAATTTAGTTGACAGGATTTGTGTGTGGTTTCAGAATGGAGCAGAGAAATGGCAGGTTGCCTGCTTTAAACACAGAAAGTTAGGTAAGGTAAGGTAAAGAGCTAAAGGAAGGTAAGAGTCTAAGTAAATGAGTTTCATACGTCCATCTTTCCCTTCTCTGGATTTTCACACCCCCCTTTATTTTTTTTTTTTTTTGTTGTTTGGTTTTTTTGCAAGTATTCAGGACCCAGTAGTCAGTCTCATATACAGAGCCAAACAGTCATACTAAAAATCAGACAAAAGATCTCTCTCCTGATTTACAGGATACTACAAAGGGCTGTTTCTTCCTCTGTAATAATAAATAATTCACCTGCAGGGAAAATTCCCTCATATAATCAAAGCAGTTGACTGAAGAGCACTAGTAAACATGCATTTCTCATGGGCCACATCTTGGATGTCTTTTCCCTGTCCTCTTACTGGTAATAGTAAGAACTCTATGTACTTCAACAAAGCTGAAATGAGACTATTTCAAGGAGATAATTAGCTGCCCTGTATTACTTTTGAGAGATCATTAGAGACCTTTAATATCCTGAAGAACAAAAATGCAGTAGATTCTCTCTAAGGAAAAACCTCATTGTTCCCAAATACAGTTTGTAGTGGTAGAATATCTAATCCACTTTCTTGCAGCAATTAGAAGATGGATGCATACTATATGGAGCTTTGCAACTGCAAACTCGGGGACTTTTCATGATCCAGCAGACTTGTGTGTCTTGAACCACTGTTAGAGAAGTGGAGCTTCCAGATCATTTACCCGCTTCACATTTAAATAAAACGTGAGTTATAACCAAACACCAGAGCATAAATTGAACCTATTCTATAAAACATGAAAATTAAGAAGGCCTCCTGGAGACATATCTCTTCTCAGTGAGCAACTGCAAATATATAGTTGCAGAGTATTATTTATTGCGTTTAGAGAATCTTTTACTATAAGGTAAAAGGCTATATAAGAAATAGAGATAGCTAGAAGATTTAGTAACTCACTGGACCCTCATCTTTCAGAGTCCAAAATTTCTTGGTAAAAACACTGTTCTTATAGTGAGACTCTAGTTGGCTCCAAGGTCCACATATCTCACTGACTACTAAGAAGTTACAGATAAGGAAAGAAAGAAAAAAAAAAAAAAAAAAGAGCTATTAAATGGAGAAATTCTGCCCTCTATAAACATTGGAAGGAATCGATGGAATACTCCAAGAAACTGTTGAGGAAGAGAAAAGCCAAAGGGAAAGCTATCCTGCAGGGATTCATCTCACACTGTGGTAAGAGTAGATTTATACAGCAGTGAATCTGTTCTATTCTTTGAGGATGATATATACAAGATGGTATACATATGCTTCCATTTTCTCCTGCTTCTGAAATAGATTGTTTTATTTACATGAATGTCCAGTAGAGGAACATCAGGCTAGTAAATTTATTATGCAAGAGTACACAATCATTCTAAAGAAAATTGCTGTTGATTCTAAATAACTTTTTTTTCAGTTTTCATTGAATGCATAAATGGAATCAAGATATTTGAAAGGAAAATATTAATTTAGCACTCAAAATGCCACTACTTGCCCAAGCAGTAAATGTAGCTGGAATTTAGTTTTCCTCTTTGGATGAGTCTAGCAAGTTCAAAAATAGAGTAAGTTTAGCAATTTAAAGTGGAAAAGGGTGACATTATAATAAGCAATGTTGAAACTCACCTACATGTTTGTAGAGCTTAATTTGTTTATAACCTGGAGATGAGAGCTTGTGATGTTTGTAACTTGTAATGAATGATCAAACAAGTTTGTAAGAGGTTGGGGGAGATTTAGAAAGGAAGAGAGAGAGAGAGAGAGAGATTAAGGAGCTCTTCATTCCCACTCATTTTTCAGCTTCTATCACCATTTGGTCTGACAGATTTAGGAAGGAGAAGTATTATTTTTCTGAAAAATTCTCATAATTGTTCATGAAGCTGGAAGCCTGAATATTGATACTATCCTCTATGAAAGAGGAAAAGGGGGTGCTTAGTTTATTCTCCTTGGTGCAGTTTCACACCAGAATTTTAGCATAGATCTGTAATTTCAAAGGGTTCCTTTGTCTTATTATGCTACGCCATGTTGAACACCAAACACAGATATGCGTAAACATTAGACGGTTGTCTAGTTGAGAAATAAATGAATAACATTACTTTATATGCCACTGAAAAATAAAGGTAATATTAAAGGTTTTAATGAAATCCTAATTCTCTGCTGTAGCATAAATGTTTTGACAAAACCCCAGTTCTCTGCTATAGCAGGAAATATCCTAATATGATTATCTGATCCTAGGCATAATACGATGCTATAAAGTGGATCCTAAACCCTGCACATGTCAAGCAACGAGATCCCTGTCAATATAGCAGTAAAGAGAAAGCATTGTAATAGAAGAAAAATGCTTGCAGTTTTATAGTGGGAGTTTTAGCACGCGCACAGGACAAACATGGGCAACACCTCACTGGGGCAACATCCTGATGCTGCTAGTGACTGAGAGAAAATGAGAGATGAGGGGGCAAGAAGAAAAAAAGAAGTCAGATTAATGAACCTACTTGTATTCACCAAGGGAAGAGATTAATTCAAGTCCTTCTAAAAAAGCAGTAAAAACTCTAGAAGTGGAATCAATACAGTACAAATATAGTGCAAATCCACTTTAGCACAAAGTGCTGAAACCTACTTCACCTGCCCAGTAGCTAGTTCAGTCTCTATTAATTTTCATTTATTTTTTAAAGACGATTACTCCAATGTTCTGACTGTTCAACACAAAGTTAGGACATTTGGAAGAAAGAAATGGAAATTACCAGGAAGAAAGTAGTAGAAGAAAATCCTAAATCTGTTGCTGCATTTTATTTCCTTCTGTTTCAGCAATGCTGGGGGAGAGAGGGAATTGAAACAACAGTATCTGAGGGGAACGTGGAGGTCCAACAAGGAAGTATCTGAAGTGAAACTGAGTGCTTGTTACTGACAACTACTTTGCATGGGCAGATGCTGAGGAATGAACAGGTTCTCAGAAATAAATTTTTAGAAAATGAAAGAGTAATGGGGTAATACTGAGCAAAGTAGGGCCAGAAATCAAAAGTGGATGTGTTATGTTGGTAAGAGCTATGCAGTGTAAAAGGAAAAATAAAATGCAAGTTTACACATCAAATGGTTAGAAATTTCTAGCATCTGGTTCTCTCCAGTTCATTCTTTCACTTCTGGGACAAACGGGTATTTGTTTACCTTCACTTTTCTCCTTGAAATTACTGAGTCACAGGAATCAATGCAACAAAAATTTACAAGGCAATGATGATTTATGAATTTAGAACAAAAAGCTACCTTATAATAGAAAAAGAAGAAAAAGTCCTGTTTGAAAAAAGTCATCAACTTTGTACTTAAATGTCTTTTACTGGGGAAAATACCATGCTCTCTCCTTATAATGCTTCAGCACAGCAACTTTCTTTCTCAAAGTCAAAAATTTCATGTGTGAAACCACAATAAAACACTTCATGGCAATGATTGGCAGGGATCAAAATAGATTTTCTGTCATCTATTCTTCTTATTCTTTTGCAATTCCATTGAATCCTCCAATATTTGTTTCAAGACTGAAAAGGTTCAGAAACTCTAGGAAAAAGAAATTATACAATCTTAGAGCACTAAATTCCTGGTTACATGAATTTAGAACATATATCATGAGCATATACTGATATTTTCAAAGAACTCCCTGCCACACAAACACCAGACTAACGTAAAATATATACACTTTTACCTCCCGCTCCTCCTGTAATAACTCTCATTACAATTGGAACTTCAATTCCTTCCTTTCAGTTCTCTCCAAATTTCTCTAAGATACTTGGTTCAGAAAAATCTTCCTTCTAAGGTCTTCAGTCAACAGCTTTCCAGGGCATGGTGTTTCCCCAGCCTTATCATCACAGGTAACTTACAGCACCCGAATCACTCCTTACCAATATTTTCTGGAGCAAGAATCTTTGTATTACTGATGTCTAAATGCTTACAGCTTTTTGCCTTCTGGCTCTAAGCTAGAAGATGTAAAAAATCCAAACAAAACAAAGAAAACCACAAAGAAGCATTTTACTCCTTTCTATCTCAATAAGACATTCTTAGCTTGCATGCCCAGAGTCTCTTTAAAGCCCTTTTTTAGGTCCTTAGTTGATTTGTCAGCTTGATCCTTTGAAGTGGCTTAGAGAAGTCATTACCTTGTTTATTCCCGGATAATCTCAGAAACTCTACAAGGTACCACTTTCTTCTGATCCTAAATTACTAATAATGAATCAAGTACAACTTGAGTAAACAGCTCTGCTTTAGTGGCCATCGCAGGCCATGGTACATAAGCCCTACCATTAAATACATTCCATTAAAAAGAGTTAATTAAAGCTGACAGGCTTCACCCGCTCCCCTACTTGCTCATTACCAATACTTCCTGGAAATGTGAAGTTAGATATGGCTCCTCTCACACTGCTGGCAATTAAGCCCTTTATAGTTGTGTTGACATCATGAGACAATTACTGCAAAACATCAGAAAATAAGTTTTGGGGAAACAATACAAATTATGAAGAAAAGAATAAGATCAAAATAAGCATAAGATAAATTTTGATAATGTTTCAGGGGCTGATCTTCTCTGGTTGCCAACAATAACAGAAGACCAAGTTGTAAAACTGCCGAGGGCATTTCTAGTACTGTATTAATGCAGAATCAATAAGGGATGTAAGCCAATTTTTCTTATCTGGGCCGACTAACAATGAAGATAATCATGTGATCAGCTGTGAAACTGAACACAAAAAAGGGGCAAACTAAGAAACAGGCATCGTTATAATGACATACCATCAATGACTGTAATTAGAAAGAGATACCAAAGGTTGCTTTTAGAATTTTAAAAAAAGAGTCTTTGAGCATTGTTTTAAAAAGTAATTAAAGTTGTACTTCTCACTATTTACATGATAGCCTTTGAAAGATGAGACTCTCATTTCTTTGCAAAGAATGTTATCATATACAGAACTGTAGACCTAAATGAACCTTTCACAGTTTTGATGATTTAAACCTCTATCTTATTCTACTAATTATCTGCAAAAAGTTTTTTATTTAATTAACATGTTGTTCATGATTATTTAGTGAATAATACTAAAGTGTTATTTTGAATGGAAAATTAATGTTTTGACACTAGTCTGGGAAACATCTCAATGAAAAGAGTGCACGTATATTGGAAATGTATCTTGATCAGCTCCATGAAAACGGATAGAAGAGAGAAAGAAAGAAACGCCTAGAAGTCAAAAGAAACAAACACTATTAGTTATTGTATTCTTACATTTTCCTAAATTACTTTTTATCTTAGCTGCTCTGTTGCCAGTTACTCTTGAAGGGATTTTTTTTCCACGGCATCACTAACACCACACCGTTTTAACTACATCTGTGAAAACCAAGGTGTTGCAGAGATTGTGAAATATGTTTTATTATTCTTTTGGAGTACATGCAAATTCAAAGCCTGTCCTTTCTCAGCTTAATAATCTTTGCAAGTATCTTATGACTTCTAAACACTGAAGGTAATTCCCTATCCCTAGAGTTGGATCTGACACCCACAGAGCCACTACAAGAAAACTCCCACTGATCTACTGGCCTTCATTCATACAACCAAAGCCAGTACATTACACCAGGAGTACTTACTTTTTATTAATCTGTCCATAAATCTGATGTAAAACCCACGGTGCTAAGGATAACACAGAACTGGATCTCAGTGGAGAACTGTGTGAGAATCCCAAGGTCACTTCCCAGCTCTTCCAAGTGTGATAACACAGTGCACTTCCAGCACAGTAAATGGACCTGCTCACCCTTTAGTTTTAAGAAATAGTTTTTTAAGCTAGCGATATATTTCAGCTGTTTAAAGCCTAATAAAAATACAGCACAAGTCATTTATTATCTGTCACTTCCATATAGGTAATTCTCATAAAAAGTCAAATTTAAGATACTCTGCAAAAGAATTCTTTCAGACTTGACAGTGTTATTATTTTAAAATTTAAATGACATATTCAGAGAAATTCCATGCTGAATACCTTGGATCAAAGGCAATGGTGCAATGGAAGTAAAATTCAGTGATTAAAAAAACCCCAACAGAAAATCAAGTCCAGCTGTAAATACTTTTCAGTAGAGATTTACATCAAGCCACTTTAAACTCCTCACATAATTCTTCAAGCACTCTGTTATAAATCAGATCAAAATGTATTCCTAGTCAAGTCTCCTTTTTCTTATAACATTTGATGTGTGTCTGTTGGATGAATTTCAAAAATTACGTACGTAAAGTACTCCACAGCTGTGAGACTACAAAGTAGAAGAACAATGTAGAATACACTGAGACTACTACCCGGGTGGGTCATCTCCGTAGCCACGAATTTATTTCCTTGGTAGAATAGGAAAAATTTGTTGGAAAGTAGTGTTAGATGAGAATTGACTCAATCAGCTGGCAGATCACTTCTCGTGACCTTTACTAGACTATAAATTGGTTTCGGATTCTGGGGTGTTGAACAGAAAAAGTTTTCCAATGCCAGACCACACTGCAGGGTTCATCTGATTTCCCAAACTGACTTAGAGGGAAGG
Source organism: Egretta garzetta (assembly GCF_000687185.1). NCBI lineage: Eukaryota > Metazoa > Chordata > Aves > Pelecaniformes > Ardeidae > Egretta > Egretta garzetta. Next base: position 5,313,359 of record NW_009258414.1, on the reverse strand, counting down.
CTCTGATGAGAGATCGTGAGGGCTAAAAGAATGTTTTATGGTTTTGACTTAGTAATTCCTCCAACCAGAATTCCCACAATAGGCTTGCTTTGTGGGAGGATTTTTAAATGGGACCAGGGAAAATCCGCAGGAAAAAAACCCCAACAACAACACAGTGAAAACTGTTTTGTTATTCAGTAAAGATGTGCTTTGGGGGGAAAAGAAAAACAAAATGAAAACCACCAAATGGTTTACTACAAACTATAGAGACCAGCTTGATTTACTTCTATGGACTGAGCTGGGTTGGGGAATGATACCCGCTGATGTTTCTAGCTCAACTCTTGATCTAGGGTGCACATCCACAGCAGATTTACCTCTGTCATGTTCCGAAGAAATCGCGAATGAGGATTTTGTATATTTACCCAAGATATCTCTATGGTGCCATAAAGGTAGAGTTTGAGAAGGAGCATATTTTTAAATAACGAGGGAGTTAGTTTATTCCTGTGTAAAGAAGAGTCTCTCATTCTTCCCCTATCCTAATAGTCATTGCAGTAAAAGTATGTCCTAAAATATTCCTTGCATCTCTGTAGGTTTCTTTAAATGAGAGCATTCTTGAGCATGAGGCAATATATCCTTTGGAAATGAAGTCAGCTGTAGATATTAGATAGTGGGGCCTGATGGGACAAGTTTCATCATTTCAGGGTACTATTTATTTATCCTGAAAAATGATGCCACCAGGTACTGCACCTGCTCCTTGCATTTTGATAAACTGTTTAGCATTGCATGTGCAGACAGAAATATTACTATTTCTGTTAGTAGGAAAACAGGAGGAGGCAAGCAAGATGTTCAACTAACAGTGTCTTCTATGTTAAAACTCAGTATCTTCAAAACGCAGTGCGGTTGTATCAAAAATACATATTTAAGCAGGTGATCTTTCTGGGCTTCAATTCAAAAAGCTTCTTCAAATAAATTAGTAGGTATTTCTGCTAATGCAATTTAAGACAAAAGAGATGTAAAGTTATCCCTACTGGAGCCTTGAAATTCATTTTCATTTCTGTTTTGGCAAAAGACCACTCTCCTTCTGGTAGGAGATCAAGCTTGGTAAGTGAAGATAGCTTATTTTGCATGCACATCTGTGCAGAGAGGCAAGCAATTCTTTGGGTCAGGTGGATAAATTGCCAGCTTTCATATATGACAGATAGTTTAATGCATAGTGAAACAACTACTGTGGCTATTCATTGCTGCTAAATGTAATGGCAAAAACTGTCTATGACAGAAAAGCAGTAAAGAAATACACTGTAGTGTGGGCAGATGTCCATAGTGCATTAAAAAGAAATCTGTGTCCTCTTAGATTTAAGCAAACAACTGTATTCATATGATTTACTGTAATTTATTTGATTCTTAGCATGTTCTATCTTAATAATGCTCACATAATAACAGATGCATATGTATTCTTTCTCATGCTTTAAGAGTCCATTTAACTTTTGAATGAAGGAAAGAGCACTTAGAGGAGCAGTCACTGATGACAGACTATTGTTAAAAAGCCATCATATATTCAGATCCATCTGGTGCTATCCTGGGAGCAATGTGTTACAAACTAATAAAATTGCTGCGGGGGTAGGGAAACCAAAGAGAATTTTAAAAGAATAGCCATTTGTTTTATAGACAGAAGAATTACATTGTTTTATGTCATGCAAAACACTTTTTAAAATATCATTTTGGCAAAATGATCTTCATTTCACAACGCTTCACAGTCATATCCAGATTCATATTAGTAATTGTTTCAATTTCCCATAAATCATGATTACATAAAAGAATCTGTTACACAATGCTTAGACATTTTTGAAATGTGAGAATAAGCCTGAAATATGTTTTCACATTTCCGAAATGGAAGCCAATAATAAAACTGATATAAATATGGAGTTTGTCATATTATTAGGACAATGAAGACATTAAAAATATTCTGACTATTCTGGTTTTAGTTATTTATTCATCCTAGCATCTATTAAATAATAGAGAATTTTTTTTAATACTTCCTTAGCCCCTTCAACTGCAGCATTAAATAAAAAAGAATCACAGTAGATATGAGTCCCTTTTGTTTTGATGTCTTTTCTGTGCTGTTGACAGACAGGAGCATGAATTCCAACAGTTCTTATAAATGACTTCGAAAATGGTTTTCTAGCTCCAAGTTTTCCCAGTCATAAGTGCTTATTCTTCTCGGTAAAGAGAAGCAATCATGGAGAAAACCTACAGCAAAATGTGAATCTAGCCGTGTAAAGCTTTGTTTTCGTGGCGTTTGTTTGAATGGTTTATATTTAATTGATGAATCTCAGTGTTTGTGTCTGAATGAGTCTCAGTTCCCCAGTGTCTCAATCAGTGCAGTGCAGACACACAAGCCGCAGGTGGGCTTCCTCACACTGTTATGCTGATGTAGCTTCCCTCTTCATCTTAAATGACCACCTGAGCTGAATGTGATAGACATTTTTATCTGGGAGTTTATGCAGTCTCTGGCCTTTTCTGAGGCAGACTGTCAGTTTCCTCCATATGCACCACATACAATTCACAAAGAGCAAAAGTTCAAAGTGTAATTCTTATTTATTTAGTTTCTTTTTTTGCACCGATTAAGGACAGCTTCATACCTGAGCTCTAAGAAAGAGAAACACTAAACATGAAATATGTAATATAAAAGTGAAAGGGCACAGATGTTAGCTGCCAAGACATATGGCTGCTAAAAAAAGGGGGGGGCATTAACACATTTTATATGTAACTACTTTTTTTAAATATGGTCTTATTACAGAATACACAAGGGCTTTTGTGTTAGTTACTCATAGACATATGGCTGGTAAAAATATAAATGCATTAACTGATTTTCTATGTAATTTCACTCTTTTTAAAAGTGGTTTTATACCAAAACCCATGATATCTTTCCTTCATTCCTTTCAGAGCAGTGATCAGAGGGAAAAGAGTTTCATTAATATACACATTAGCATTAACGGGCAGAGAATGCAATCATTAGTGTCATGGCTCAGGTGTTTTGTGAATGCAGCTGTAGGATCAAATCATATCACACTAATGTAAATTGCAATGAAGCTCTCTACCAGATTTTCCTATTATTTGAGTGTTAAACCTGTTTTGTCACAGATCTATGAAGGACACTGACAATAGTAAACTAACCTTCATTATCATCGTCATCTTCCTTTTTTTTTTAAATAATAATCAAGCTGTCATAGTCTATTTTCTGCAGGTTACCCTTTCTGGGTCTGGTAGAGTGGATAGATACTTCACAAGTCAGACCTGTAAAAAGGCATTTGACAGAAGTATTAACTACTTGAGATTTTCTAATAGAGCCACAGGTAATGATTCGACAGTGACTCCAAAAAACAGGGATGAAAATATTACATCCTTATTAGTTTACAAATAAAATAACATTCTGTAGACAGAATGATAAAAAATGTCCTTAACTGCCTTCAAAGTGAAATCTCACAATTCTGTGCTTAGAAGAGTAGAGCAGTGAGTATTTCTGGCTTAGTATACTTTGTGTTTGCACTTGCTTTTACTTGCTGCTTAACTAAATGCAATCATAAATTAATAAATGGTATCACATTATTTATTACATGAGATCTAAGTATGTACATTCTAGAACAAAACTTGGAGGAAAAACAGTTGAAAAGAGACCCACAGAAATGGATACCACTATTTGGAGTCAATGATATTATATTTATATTGTAATCTGATGAAAACTGAATTTATAGCCACAAACCTTCTGTTTATGAAGGCAGGCTTCCACTGCTAAGCAAGCGTTATCCTCCAGCACGGTTCCCAAGCATGTCGTTTCTGTTCATATTTCAGTTGGTTCAACTACAGGATGCCCCCAGAAAGGAAGCTTCATCTGCACCCCACTGAGGTCTGGTGAGACTTCTCTGGCACTGGATTGAACCACTGTGCAATTGCACAGTGAGTTGGATCAGCTCTTTGGTCTGATAGTAATGGGTTTTGTGTGTTAGCTTTCTAGTAGGTAGGTGACCTGAACCAACTTCCCTTGTGGTCACATATTTGTTAGATCCAATACAGAAGCTGGGATCTTCCTTGATAGAAAAGGTCTGATCTCTAATTAAAGTTTCTTTTCCACTAGTCTAATTTCTCATTCTCAGTCCAAAATTCCAGATACTCCTGGTTGTAGTTCCAATCAGAATTTGGTACTAAACTTGCTTCCAGTGGTTTTGTTTTTAAAAAAAAAAAAAAAAAAAAAAAAAAATCTTAAATTTCACTTGGCATAGTGTGAAAACTCATATCAATGTGCCTGAGCACCCTTGAAGTTTAAATGACCTCATTTACACATCTTGTTCTGATAGAATTATATATTATTATTGTGTCCCATGGGGAGAAAGCAGATCACAATTTTGTCACTTGCGTATATGAAATTAGCATACCAAAGGTTTACTCGCAATGTGAAAACAATCTGCTGCAGTTTTAGACCCTTCTGTTGAATAAATGGTTACCTGTACCCAGACATTTAAATGGCAATGAATCCAGTTTAAAATTCTTAAGGTACAATACCAGCTGTTGTCTTCAGTGACTACATTGGCACACATTCTGTAAAAGTTACCAAATCTAAAAGTTCAGAATTCCCTTTCATGCAGAAGAAAAATTCAGCCACAGATAGACTGATAGAGCGCTGCTGAAATCCAGAAGTAGTCATTTTTCATGACTACTAATCTGGACTAGAAGAAAACTGTTCTTAGCTGAACCAAAATTTAGTGCAGCTCAGAAAGGATCAAAGAAACAATTTTTCAGAAAATTTTGACAGGAAGTATACAAACAAGCTAGAAGGCTACCGCTGTGTAACTCCTATCAGAGGTGAAAAAAGACATTAGAGTGTCCTTTCCAAGTCAGACCATTTTATCTTCTATCATACTTCTGGCTGGGATCAACAACAGATAAGAGCATAGTAACAAGAGAAGCGTGCAAGACACCCCCACATATACTTTCCTACCTTCAGCCCTATCTGGTTCTGGAACTGTCTGCAATGGCAGCGATTTCTATATATTCAGTAGATTTCCCCTTCCTCCCCGTGCACTCTTAGAGGCTCTCCTTGTAGAATTTTTTTCATCCAGAAATTTAAAATAATTTCCCTAAGCAATTTTTCTAAACTACATTCAACTTTGTATCAGAAGTGTTCAGAATGAACCTAAATGTGATTGACTTTTTCATTTGTAATCCTACTGGGTTTTTGTTTTACTGAACGATATGCCCCCCACAGGAATGTGGTTTAGGATTTTTTTTTTTTTTTTTAATGAAAGCTTGAAAGCAAAATTGCACAGAAAGTTTCTTCAATCACATAAGACTGAAAAATTAAGAATAAACGTGTCAGCCATATTCTTGAAAGCCTGAACACCAACATAGTGTAAGGAGAGAAAGGGTGCTTAAACTGAGAACTGTTTCTCCCACAAAATTTGGTTGCCAGAGGTAATTTTGTTTTCTAAAATAATTTAAGGTAGCCTCAAGCTGTCTGCACCCAATATTTGCTCTGTTAAACTTACAGGATCATTATATACCTGGAAGTCAATGGGTCACATCAACTGCACACTCGACAAGTCCCTGTCTGGTTCTGATTTTTGGGTTATTTCTCCCCACAACAGGAGTCTCACTTGCCCTGGAAGAGCAGATAATTATTCCACTTGCCCCTATTCCTCAGAAAATACTATCAGTGGGAAGATCAGTGGAGTTGCTCTCAGTCCTTCACATAGTATCTTTCCCCAAAGAATTAAGTATTCTCTAGGCCAGAAATACATAACTAAAGTGACCTGATAGCCCAATGGTTATGGCATTCCCCTGGAGAGGAATAGATACAAATTCCATTCCCTGTTCTACTGAATACTTAATGCAATATATAAAACATTCAGTGTGGTAAGGACAGAAGTGTCTAGTTTTTTAATCCCAGTGAGGCTTAGAGTTGAGGTAAGAACTGATCTGCTCAAGGCTGTGGAGACTAAAATACTTCCTAGCAAGTACAGAAGCAAAACTTCATATAAGAAATCCTAGAGAGTCAATGAAATCTTCAATATTAATAAGTATTATGCAAGGGAGACCTATGTGTTTAGTAGCGTAGAACTAAGGCCATCAAAAAACTTGATAGACACCCTAGGATCTTTGGTTGGCAATCTTCTGACAACCGTCAACCCAGAGAACTACATCAAGTCCAAGCTATGCGCAAAAATGTTTGCACACTGCCCAGGCAGGAATGAAAACAAACTTTAATGCAAAAGTGCTGCAGAAGAGGAGAAAGATGGGAAACATCCTAAGAAATCTTTTGAAAACACAGTGGTAAGAAATAGTAAGAGCACTAACTCCAACACAAAACACTTGATATCTGCCTTTGTGAAGTAGCAGATACATTAACAGAGGTAAAGCAGTAAAGAAAAAAAACACCTGAAAGCAATGCCTGAAACTTGCCATCAAACAGATCTTGAAAGGGGGCTAACAAACGGTCTGAATTTATTTAGTATCTCAGAGGAAGGCTAGAGAAATTTCCTGTTCACAGACACAGTGCCATTTACCAATGTTGTCTGTTGGGGGAAATTCTTGATCTCAAAACAGCTTTCATTGCAACCAGCAATCACCGCAATAAAGGTCCAGCATGCTGAATCTATGCTTTTTCCAAGCAATTTTTCACACTCTAATCATTACGGAAGGTTCTGTTAATTCCTTCTGGACAGAGACTGTGCTGATATTTAAATTACACTAATGTTACAAAAACAAAAGACTGAAGAGTTTACAACCAGATATGATGTTTTATATTACCAAAGATTAGATATATGCATGAAAATGATTCTTCAATCTTATTGCTCTTATCAATAAATTCATGACCAGCTGGACTAAAAAAAGTACCCTCAGAATATAAGAAGTGCATTGGTGAATTTTCAACAGGGTTGTTTTTCTTAAACTTTTAGCCTGCCTTCTTCAGAAAAAGTGGTGCATTATCTGTTAATCTGTCAGCACTTCCTAACAATTTCTGAATATATTGACATATTTTAGGCAGATATGTCAGAGAAGCAAGACTCTTAAAGACACTGAAGTTCTGAAAGTTTCTTGAGAACTGTAGGCTTCATAGAGAAAAACAGACAAATTGAAATACCCAAACCAAGAAAAAGCTGTAATGTATACTCAGTAATAATCTGTGCTGTTGTATCTGCTCTCTTCCTAATGGTCATATGCAATTGGCTGCCCAGTTAGCAGACACACTTTGGAACCAGCTGGACTACATACCACTCTGTGTGGTCAGTGCGTATGGAGCAAAAATTATCAAGGGAATAAGAGTATGGGAAAAGCTGGATGCTTCTCTGCTGAAGAGAGGGAGTAGAGAGAATAAGCCATAACTCATAATTAACAAACTTTCACTATTTCCTATTAATTTGCTAATATTTCATTATTTTCCTCATGCTTTTTCCCCCCAGTAACTAGCAGCACAGATATTAAAAAAAGTGAAGAAACATTTGAAGTTAAACTGACCTTATACTAATTAAAATAATGTTTTTATTAATGCACAGACTTAGGGGGAAAAGCCTGTGTTTTAAATGTATTGGGGAAAAATCTGCAAAACTGTCATAAAGATAACTTCAATAGTAACAATACCTTTGAGGAACATATAATGGTCTACCTATAGGGGAAATTTGCATTTGAATGAGAGTGGTTCAGCTTATATTCTTAACAATGTGAAATAAGTTGTGTACTACTATACTACAACAGCAATTCCACAATTAGAAGGCCACATGAGAATATGCAGAAGTGGTCTTTGTTTATTTGTTATGACACTTGCAGTAAATTGTATCTTGGAAGTCTCAGGTACTCACAGTATTTAACGTGTGTTATCACTAACAGCTATATTTCAGAGAGAGATAAGTGCTTTTTCTTTTTACTGATAGACTGACTCATTTCTCTTGCAGACAGTACTGGGTTCTGACTGTTCTTGATAATATTCTCAAATATTTGCATTAAAAATACCCCACTTACAACTTCATACTTCCCCCAAGTTTTGTCTTTGCCTAGCGTTGTCTTGAGATCTCAAACAGGAATGTCAGATTCTCTTAATTGGGAAGGCTGATGTTCCTTTATTTTTAATTGTTATTTAAGTCAAATAATATCCTAAGGAAAGATACAGGACAGCATTACCCATGCTTTGTCCTGTGTTAATTGAACTTTTGAGGAATTAGTGTTTCATTAAACTTATTGACGAATTAGCATTTTCCTTACCTCCATGGGGTAGATGAAGTTATGCATAAACCCCAGACCTTTTTCTCCTCCTATTATTCTTTCAGAAAGGTACTGGATCGGTATGTAGATATATCTTTTGAGTTTTGAGTCAAAAGTTAGAATTGTCTGGCTCATCTTACTACCCATGAAATAAGAGAATGTGGTCATTGGGGAAAAAAAAAATATTAAAAATCAACGACAACTTAGTTTCCATGAAAACAGTCTTCACAGACCTTTGGCATTTCATCAGTGAATGACATTCTTACATGTGAAATGAAAACCAATTCTTAACAAGCACATGCATTGAATTAAAATGATCTATCAAAGGAACTGCCTACTTCCCTAGCAGGATCTGAAATAGGAATTTGTCTTTGGATGTAAGAATTCTGAGCCCAACCATCTCATGTGGCAGTTATTCTTGCTATAGGAAAATCAAGTTACATTTTTTTAATTCTGAGTTACAGAATGAATTTGTTTGTCAAAATGTGTTGCTGAGAGTGTGACAACAAATGAAAATATATAAATGAAAAAGGAGAGGCAAAGTAATACAATCTAAGCCTGAAATAGTGGCAAGTTAACTGCGGTCACATCAATTCTATCACCAACATTTCCTCACAGATGTGGTACTCTGCATCCTGTGATACAAGCCTTACACCACCTTTGCCAGCTCAGAGAGATCAGTTTTGTCTTCTGAAGACAGAAGAAAGGGGAAAGGTTGGTCTGGTAGTGACAATTCTGGCCAGACTTTCAGGAGGATCGGGTTAATTAAAAAAAAAGTTAAAGAAATTAATTTATGTGTCTCTCTTCTCTAGCTACAAGTTATGCCAATCATTTCCAGCATGTTTTGTTCCATAAGAACCATCTCATAAAGCATCTTTGGAAACTGCATAACGTGACAGAGCTCAGATTCCAGGAAGGGCTGCTAGCATAAAATAAATAGTAAGTAATCATTTTCCTTTGCCTTTAATCAGAAAAGTTTGGTTGTCTATTAAATATGCATCCAAATATAAAATCTATTCTCAATTACAGATCAAATCCTAGAAAAGTATATTAATATGCATATGATATTGTTATAGTAATACTTTGGGGTATAAATAATAGAAAAGCAATAATTCCGTGTGTGCTGAAATTATGAAAGTGCTTTTTGAAATCTTACTGAAAGGCACTACAAGGTTTCTACTGCTATCTTTCCGCCTCTACACAGCATGCTCATGACCATGTTGTCAGTCACAAGTCAATAGGTCAACTACAGCAGTTCTGCTGATGTAGGATATTGCCAAATAGATCATTTAATTGTGCTTTTTTATGTCTACCTACACTGAATGCTTTAGCATTTCTACCTCTTTCTGTAAGATTTTATTTAAGAGTTTGAAGCAGCTCTGCAGTTGGAGTACACAGCTCTCCAGGTGTCAGAACTGTGAGCTACACCACTCCAGTACTTTCCTGGAAAGGATTTTAGGAGGAGGAAGAGCTGGATTAGCTTCTTCAGAGAAAACAGGACAACAGTAAGTACACAGCAGAAGTTCTCTGTCTTGTTCCCTCTCTCCATATCTTCCCATTCTTTATTATTCTCAAGAAAGCTGCACCCAAGGAACAGGGCACTGAACTGTACTGATTTCTGACTGAATTTCTCACCTACATTTTCCCCAAATAGAATAACAGCAATATCATAAGGAGTAACATCTTTACTGAAAAACTCTGCAGTAAGGTTTAGCAGACTTGGTACACTAACATAAAGAAGATATTCAGTAAAATATCCGTGTTTAAAATGAATTGACTTAGATATCACGTAACCAAAGAAACAGTGTCAAAAAAAATAGATAAAATCATGGCCGATCCAAAACATCTGAAGTCTGGGGGTTTTGTTTTGTTTTAAATAATCATATTTATACACATGCCTTCAATATAGGCAATTCAAAATAAAAAAAACCCAGCACAGCAACAAATATAAAATGCTAACCTGTTTCTGGTGATCTAGAACAGGGGGTGAGAGAGTACGGCCCACATCATAGTTTGAGTTATCCTCTGGCCACTCTGGGAAGTGTAAAAAGCAGGCAATGCTATAACTGCAACTAAAGTAATCTCAATGCTTGAATTAAGTAATTTTTGAAAATAAGCTTTCCCTTTGGGAAGACTACTGATCCTTTGCGCAAGAAAAAAGGTAAAGCTTATAAGGGTGGAGCTCTGGCATGTGACATGTGTGAACATAAGATTTGTTTTGAATGTAGTCATGATAATGAATTTAGAATCTAACGTTCAAAAGGGGTTCTCTTCCCCTGAATGTGCCAAGGCTTTCTACTTCCTCAGGTCATAAACATGGATCTGCTTCGTATTTAGCACAAATAGGGAAACGGAAACTACCAGTATGCTGTCAGTACCACTTAATATATTTCAAAACTATATAGAGAGAAACTAAGCATTATTTAGGAGACAGGCACTCCAGAATCTGGTTTAACAACAGCATCAGTACTTAACAGGGTCAGGATGACCTAATCATTCTCAAGATAACAGAAAAAAAATCCAGTCTTAAAGAATTGTTATCTTAATGAAGACAATCAATGAGCAAAAACCAAACCAAGAAACTAATTAATAGATGTTTATACAGGAAATATGCAAATAAAAAAAGGCACATATGGCTTGTAAAGCAATGGTTAAATGTCCTGGCAAAGATAGGTAAAAGATTATTTTGAAGATGTTTAAAGAGTTTTTAGCATAGCATTCTATTTTACAACCTTCTTACAAGATGCTAAAAAAAATTATTGTATTAGAGAGCTTTGTTTAATGCTTTTGGGGAAAATGAGATACTATCAAGGACAACCTTGTCCTAGATGTGAATAAGTTATCACTTGTGTCCTCAAGATAATTCATTATTTGCTATTTATGGCAAAGTATAGGCAGAAGTGTTCTGAGCCATCCCAGGCCAATGAGCAGTTAAAAAAAAAAAAAAACAATCTTGCTTACTGAGTGATGAAAGCAGTGCCCTTTTGTACTGCTTAGTAGCATACTAAGTTGTTTCCAGGAAAGGAAAAAAAGTGTTGTAATTTGCCAATTTTATAAGCAGGTTTGTTAGTAAAGGTCAATGTAAGTCTAATCAGTACTTAATTATTTTAATCTCTTCATTGAAACTGAAAACAAAGGGATTATTTTTACCTTCTATAAAATACTCAGTAGAGCCTCATAAATAATAAATCCAAAAAAGTTGAGTTTACAAACTGTTACAGATGTGATAATGAAAATTAAAGAATAGAAATGGCTTCTTTTTGCTCATTCAAATCAAGTGACAGTATTTTGGTGCTCATGCAAGAAGACCCAAATCACAGACCAAGTACCAACATTCCAGTATCTATTTGTGTTGACTCCCGATGCATTCAAATGCAAAGGTTCTTCACTGTAAGAACTGGTTTGATGAAAAGGTTGTTCCTCTGACAGATTTGTATCCCTAGCCCTGATTCCACTGTAATTGGTGTGGAAATGGCCATGCCTTGTTTTGCTTAAGCTGAGAGGAGAGTGCCTCTTCGACACTACCACATTCACCCTGAAATGCTACAGGGTGGCTGATGCAGCCCCTCAGGCCAGTGTCTAAAAGGTCTCATGGCACAGCTATTTCTTCCTTTAGCCACTGAAGGAATGTAGAGGACTGGCATAGACAAGACACACAAATTTATACAACTCAACTCTCACAAAATTATTTCTCTCCAGAAGACTTTCATTACTATTTACAGTGGCTTCCTGGTATAAGACCTCACTGATGCTTGGTAGTTGGCCAGAGTTTGTATTCTCTGCAACTTAATAATCCAATACCATAGTTGTAAAAATATGAGGATAGAAGTTTTTCTCAGTTTCATTAAGCCCATCTAAAATATTGAGATACCAAGGTGGGGAGGGCAGTTGTTGGGGTTTTTTGGTTGGCTTTTGGTTTGGGGCAGGGTGGATTGATTTTTTTTTTTAAAAGTAACAGGAGGTCAAATGTAGGTTGAAACTGGAAAGAAATACTTCCAGTTTCTCTTCCACTGAAGGTTTGCCAGTGTTTGGTTTCCAAATTAATAAAGGTAAACGCTGAAAAAAAAAACCAAACTAACTCTGCAGCTCTCTGAAACTCTAAATATTGTTCTTATCTGAAGTTCATACACACAGGACAAACCCTATTCTCTTTTCCCCCTCCCTCAGGAAATTCTGATAGTGTTTCCTCATCCCTGCTCCCCCACACGATTTTCATTTTTCTTAAAAAATGATTGAGCTATCACTTATACATATCTATAATTTAATATCTCTTCTCATATTAGAAAAATGTAACATTTAATAACAGCTATGACAAGAACAAATATTTTATAGCTAATTGCAATTGTGTATTTTCCACAACAGACTAGAAACCAATTTATCTCTGAATGCTTACAGATAATGTTATCCCTCTTATTTCTTCCCAATGAGGGCACGTTAGAATTCATTAAAGAAAATGCAGTTTATGTCCTCTTAAAAATTGAGTTAAGGATGGAAGAAATATAGCCAAATTATGGTCTTTTTTTCTTTTTGTCATTCTAATCTATCATGTTCTCCTGGTATGGTTATTTATGAGCTTGCTCAGATTTGATTTGTTCCTTTTATCCTTTCCATGGAACTTAGATGGGTTCTTTTTGTATTGTTTATTCAGCTGCTCCGTTAAAAATTACACCTTAATTATTTTCTTCTACAGTCTAAACCTCTCCGATTTAAATGCTTTTCTGTTTCTCCTATCCTCAAGGTGACAATATGGTTCCTATGTCATTATTAATGATTTGACACCATGTCCTATTTTCCCTAAAGTTCTGGTGTAGCTGGTCTCAGAAGGAACGGGGGAGAGTATGTGTGTGTCTTTATTTTCCCTTAAAAATAACAAACATCTATTCTTCTAACTCACAGTAGGCCATACCATAAGATAAGTGTATTACACAGTGTTTCTGCAAGTAACATTGCTCGTTTCTCATATTCATCTCATGTGCAGTCAAATTCAGATGAGGGCTGGCCAGGCTCAACTCCTTTTCTAGGTGGGGTACAATGGACGCAATAAATAGTTTTGCCTTTTGTTAAGTGATTAAAAATAGCCATAAGAATAGCTTCAAAAAGCCAAACAATTCTTTTTTATTTTCCATCCTTATAACTTGAAAACAATTATCCAGCTTTTCATCAACATTGGTTTTGGATTGAGATGCAGACTGAAAACTTTTGCTTCAGAGTTCATACTGCTTCTGAATTATAAGCAGTTACAGTAGATATTCTGAGCCAGAGCTGGCAGCAGTGGCAGAGAAAATACTGCAGTATTAGATTTCTGTAGCAATCAATGGGAAAGCACTGGCAGAATCTACCCTAAGGTAGTTTTCTTACCTAGCATAATAATTAAAGCTGTATTTTTAAAACACTAACACAGGACAGTGGTTTCTGGAACTATAAAATGACTGTAATCAGCACACTTAATTAACCCTCTCCCATTTCCCCAAAGAATTTTTCATGTTGGTTTTGCTCCATATTTTTTTTTTCCCCTCATTAAATGTTGTCCTGACCTTTCAGTCTGTAAAAAAAAAAGTCAACAAAAGGCATTTCCTTTTTTATTAAGAGATTGATTGCAGGAGGCCTGGGACCACAATGAAAAGAAAAGAAGAAATAATCTATGCTCAAAGCACATCAAGTTCCTTAGACAGCCAATGACATTTGGCCCAATAGTCATAGCAGTACATACTTGGTTTTCAGATGCAACAAAGCAAAATAAGCCAAAGGAACATAAATAAATAGTGATGCTATAAATCAGAAAAATACAGACACTGTGAGAGAAAATTTTCAAAAATTCTATTTTAGAAACAAACATACAGCTAAAAGAAACTACTAAGATAAAGATTATAGATAGCTATTATAGTCCTACTTGAGAAGGCAGGCAAAAAATGTTTCAATATACAGAAGTACAGACAGCAGTATACCTAAAGCTGAATATATTTCCAAAGCAACAGCACCTGGCCTCTAGAGGCACACAACTCTTTACAAGGCTTTACAACAACCTCATCTGATGGGACATTAGCTGATCAAATGAGTAGATTCCAAAACTTTTTCCTGAAAATAATACAGATGAAGGTCTATAATAAAAATCATAATTTGAAACATCGTGGATTTACCACTGCCCCCAGCTGATATAAAATTAGGCCTTTTTGATCCTTTAAATATTTATTTATACAAGGACTTACCCACAAATGATCCATTAGAAGTGTGATTTGACTTTTGAATCTTATTTGTCAGACACTCTTGTCCCTTTACTGCAATTGATCTTCACACTATTCATGAAACCTATCTGAAAACCACCAAACCAATTTCATTATTATAATAGGTTATGACCAGCTGCTGCTGAGGTTCAGAACACTTGAATAGCATAGCATTAGCTATCACCCTCTGAAAAGAGTGAGGTTCAGAACACTTGAATAGCATAGCATTAGGCCATGGTTCTATTCTATATTTTTATACTTTTATTCCTGAAGGTCTAAAATATCATACACTTGTCTCTAGTCATAAAAAAAAAATTAGAGTCTTACCAGGAGTAGCTAAGGGAACTGGGGTTCTTCAGCTGAAGAAAAGGAAGCTAAGGGGAGCTTATCACCCTCTGAAAAGACGGGATAGCAAGGTGGGTGTCAGTCTCTTGCCTCCAGTAACAAGCAATAGGACAAGAGGAAATGGCCTCAGGTTGCACCAAGGGAGGTTTAGATTGGATATTAGGAAAAATTTCTTCCCTGAAAGGATTGTAAAGCATTGGAACAGGCTGCCCAGGGAAGTGGTCGAGTTCCCATCCCTGGAGGTATTTATGGTGCTTAGGGACATGGTTTAGTAGACTTGGCAGCGCTAAGTTAACAGTTGGACTTGACTATCTTAAAGGTCTTCTCCAACCTAAATGATTCTAAAAAAGGAAGCAGACTATAATGTAACTGCCCTTAGTTTAATTCTTCTCATTAATCTACCTTATTGGTTGTGGCATGCACTTGTTCTGCCCAGTGAAGGTTTGATAGCCCTATTTCTTTTACCATCATCCACACACAAGCCTGTCGATCAATGACAATTATTACTTAATGAACACATAATGATGGGTAAGCCTAGGGAGAAAGGAACAAATAAATCTCTCATTATGGTCTTGATTGCAAGCTAGCACTGTCTCTTGTCAAAGTGATCTGTTGTGCAGGTTTGTTTAGCCAACATCTTCAGGAGTAATCAGCATGATCAGGTGCTTCAAAGTGCTGGAAATCTTCAATGACCTAAAGTATATTCAGCTTCATAAGGAGATGAACACAAAAGGGTTTTCACCCAAATTGAAAACTCAGAGTAGGTCTGCTTAAAAAGCTCAGAGCTGTTAGTCTCATCCTGATTTTTCTAAACTTTTTTTCTTAAACGTAAGCAAAGTTGCATTCTTATTCTAGTTTAAATAACAAAACCTTTTCAGAAGCATTAGTGTGCAATCCACAGTGACTAAGTATTATTTAAACAGCGCTTAATGTTCATGAAACACTGCACAGCCTAAGGAACTAGAGTGCTATATTCATAAACCTAAGACAGCAACGAGTCATGGTGAGGTATGCCAGATCAATATTGTGCCAGTAAAGCAGGTTATACCTTTCACAAAAATGATGCAGGTGTTCGCTTTTGTGATGCTAACTCCTGCTCGTTAAGCTCTGAAGTGAAATGCTCAAATATTTTGCATTCTAGTAGCATTCACCAAAAATTCTAGTCTGGCTTCCACATCAATGTATTTTTTTTTCCTGTTGACTAAACAGTTCTACCAAAGTTAAAATTATGTGAGAAAGGAAATACACATCTCACTGGTAATTCATGGGAAAGTCAGATCAAATATTTTTGGGAACAAAACCATTAATTATATGTGTGCAGAAGCATATTGAGGTAAATTCTACAGATTTTTTATGTAATATAACACCAAAAGTCCTGTTTCTTAAACTGATGTTTTTGTTTCATTTTTTTTAAATAATGCAGTTACAACAAAATTTAAATTGAATTATTTAGAACTGCAGAATCAAAATAGGATATCATCATAGGATGTAGTCATTTCCATGGGATGGAAATGGGCTATCGCCATTGGAAACCATTTTAACAAATATCTGTAGTTTAGCAAAATGTTTCCTTCTAAGGACAGGTCGTTCCACAGGACAGTTTCTGTGCAATTCTCTGAATTGTTCATATTAAAAATCCTTAATTTGCAAAATGGCCTTTCTAAAAGTGCATAAGGATGCTCAGTTTTATTTAACATACAGGTTAACAAATTTTTTAAAAAATAACTTGCAGGAGAGTATAAAGCTTTTATAAACTCCCTGAGCCAATTTTAACAAGATGAATCTAATAGAAAAAGGCAGGAAAAGAGTTATTTCCTCATATAAGGAAGACTTATTTTCTGTGTTATGTATTCATTTATTTACTTTCAACCTTGTAAAAATATTTATACAAAATTTAAGAATACATTTTGACTATCCAAAGTTTCCTTCTAATCCAGTGTACCATTTGTCGAGCATAAAGGACTGTTAGACACAAATAGCAGGTTATCTGTAAAGCACAAAAAAAAAAAAAATCACTTCATGTTTTCAAACATATCATTAAAGGAATGGCTTCTCTGGGGGAAGGGAAAAAAAAAGAAATTAAAAGAAAACCCCACAGATTTCAAAAGCTTTTCTGCCTTTAAAAAAGTAAGGAGCGGGGGGAAGAGGGAAGAAAAAGAACTGTTTCAAGGCAAAGTAGGTAACTGTTCTAGGGCAGAGCCATCTTGGATAACAATTTAAATACTTAATTGTAATTCCTATCAACAGAAAAACTCATAATCATTCTTATCTCCTAAAATAGCTTGTCAAACATGAGAGAGGCTTATTGCTGAAACAGGCTGTATCTGGCTAAGAATCATAAGCAGAAACATAGTTTAATTACCTTCTCCAGTATCTTCAACTAAAGTAATTCTTATTAAAATACTTTGTGTTGTATTTACTCATTTCTATCTTACATGGGTTCAGGTGAGGCAGGTAAGACAGGCAAACTAATCTCAAAAACCAATCAGAAGAACACAGGACAGTTTAGAAGTCGAGGCGTTCCCTTCCTGAATGTAATTTCCAGCTTATACCAAGAAACACAAAGGAAGCCCATTTAACTCAGTGCTACACAGCCAGTTTTGAATGATGGCACGGGCATTTCATAACTCTTGTGCCTGGCTTCATGCAATACAGTCATCAATGGAGAAAGGTGGACTCCTTAAAGGTCTTTCCACAGTTACAGTATTGGCTACATCATCCTTGATGATACCTAACAAATACATTGAAACCGAGTTTGACATAAGAAAAGTATTTTTTTCAATACAGAAAATAGCTACAAGCACAAGTATATGGATCTTAACTCATGCTACCATAGAGAAGCAAGGAAAACATTCCACCTTTAACTTAGTCACTGAGGTTGCGAATGAGTTCTTGAGTCAGCACCAACTGTAAATACCGGTATTAAGAACAGAAAACAAATATTTATCAGTTAAGAACCAGGATGCAATATCACTCGCTTATTTCAAACAAATCAGAGTAACTTTTGTTTTCTGAGTAAAACAAAACCAAAACCCTTTCCATCAACCCAGACAAAGGAAGGTGATCAATAGCTCACAATCTGATGTAGGAATATGCAAGAAGGAGACTTCTGACTAACAGAAATAACACCAGTTATCAAAACTTGCATGCTTTTGAGAATTTTCTTCCATAATATAAAAAATAATCCTGCTTTCGGATCTCACAGATGATTCAGATTTTGATAGCCTGGCTTTGTCTAAATACACAGGATGCCCACTGTCATTAACCTCTGTATTTCTGAGGGACAGCAAGCACGTGCTGCTGAGAACATAGTTGTTTAAGACATAAGTACAGCATTAAGTAAGAGTCTGTTGTACCTTCTTATCTGAAGTGTGAAGCCAGTGGTGCTGGGACAAGCCAGAGGAACAAGGCAGTACCTCTCAGTGAAATTTGCTTTTGTCTTGTCAGAGTTTGATACTTGCTATTCCTCACAAGTACTGGGTTTTTTTTTCTGCAAACACCAGAGCTGATCTTAATGAAACTATTATCAGAGTCCTCAGCTGCACATTAGCAGGGTGATCAGAAAACCCATGCTTTAGTAGAACCAGATTCTTCTTCATTTTCAAAAAAAGATCCAAGACTCATCATTTCTTTGTTTTCTGTGACATCACTTTTTTAATATCTGATGCAGTTATGCTGGGATGAAGAGCAATTTTAATGATGTGCAACAAAAAAAATTAAATTGGCACATTTTAATGCCTTTGAAAGGCAGTCTCAGAGGAACACAAAGATTTCCAAATGAGTGAAGTGTCTTGTATGAAACATAGATCTTTGATAACTTTTAAAGAAACATAACTAGGTATTATAAAATACCATTTATCATATTTATTCCTATTCATATTTTCCACTGGCGTGGGTTTTTTTTTTTTTTACTTTATTTTTCCTTACCTAAATATGTTCTTTGAGATTGTATAAAGATGTCACATGATTTGTTATACATACAGCTTTTGAGGCTTTCCTGGGTTTACAGAAGCAAGCAAGCAAACAAAAAAAAAAAAATTAAATCTTTAAATAGCCAAGAACAAAGAAGATAGGCTACGCATTACCAAAGCTGTCTCGAATCAAGGCAGGGCACTAAAAGTGCCAGCCAGTTACATATGCCACATGGCTCTCTGCTATATAAATCCTTACCACTGCCATGTTCCTTTCCTATTGGATGGAGAAGTATTAGCTGTAATTTGTCACTGTGGTATGTCAAGGAAGGAAGGTTTGCTATTAAAACGCCACTTGGAGAGTAAACAGCAGCCTGCAGAGCAGGATTTGTTTATATCACTTTTGGTACAATGAATAACACACTTAGAAAGATATATTGAATATGAAACATGGAAGTGTAAAAGTTGTGACTCATGTTAAATATACACTGCCATTTCTGCCACTACCAGTATATGAAGCTCATGTATTTCAGGCAAAGCCAATATAGGTCATTACTATATATCCCAGCTAAAACCTTTTGTGCTTAACTTGTCATGTTCTCTTTTTCTCTTCACTTTCCACTCATCTAATATTTCTGTCCACTACCTAAAAAGTCACCACATCTCATCTAAGAGCTGACTGCATTTCAATGATAAGAGAAATGATTCCTGTTATATGCATATGTATTTATACACATGTGTATAGATACACCCCCACTGCAAGGTCTAAGGGACTATAGACTGCTGAAGAAGAGAATTCTGCACGGGTGATGAGTTACATTAACAGTCTGCTCTCCACCCCCACACACACAAAAAATGAAAACTAAACACCAAGCATTAGACTGCCTGTAACTACCATGGGAATGAAAATATTCAAGATACACAAAACATTTTCCCTCTAAGAAAGCAAGTGATCACACAGTGTATCTTCTAACGTATAGCACAGGTACCCTGGGATGCAACTGGAGACATCTCTGAAAGCACCAGAGTGGAAGAAGTTCCTCTAATGATGCAGTAAAACTACAGCTGTACCACACCACAGTCAATAATTACAGGCATCTAAGGCTACAGGGGAATTTACTATGGTGTCATACCTACAAGAAGAAAAGCTATTTCATCCATGGAAAGATAATCACTTCACTGACCTTTACATATCTCACCTTCACAGATCCTTGCAGGTCCATAGCTGTGAGCAGCGCTGAGAGCAGCTGTACCCACACCCACCTTAACTGCATTTAAAGCAGCACAGAGCTTCTGGGCACACCCTCTGACCTGGGGTTCCTAATCACCTGGGGGGAGGCTGGAGCCAGCTGGCCTTTCCTTGTAGCCAATGAGACTGTGATTCATGCCAAAAAGAACCCCACCAAAACAAAACAAAAAACCCCACTGTGTTCAAGTCTGAAATTTGGCCCAAACTTGGGTCTTCTCCTAGACCAAAGTTGGGATGCAGTTAAACCTTTAGTCAGAAGCTGGGAAGTGTTCCTGTACCCTGAAGTCCAGATATAGCCTTGTTATTTTTAGTTTTTCCTGCCTATAGCACAGCTGTGTGATTGTCCCTTAAGTGTTCTTTAATGTACGTTATCCATGGATACGAAGGATGCTCATACGCAGAATCCTAGCAAAGCTTTTTCAAACCAATGTTGCCAATTCAGTTGTTTACATTTGCGTAAGATTCAATCTGCAGCTCAAGGGCAGTAATTTGTACATTATACTAAGGTACTCAATTCACAAAGCTCATGGGACAATTATGTTGCTGGTAGCAGACAGCCAGGGGAAGAAAAATGAAGGATACAATATAATAACAGAAGAAAGCATTTTAAACATTATAAAATGCATTGCATAATGTGTTTCTCTATAAAACAATAGCTCTGACTTCTCCTTCATCATTGCCTCTGCTGAAGCGGACTGTAAGTAGTTGCTGGCATGTTCTGTGCACCTCTGCAGCACATAACAGCCCTTCCCTTCTGGGCTGGGAGGCTGTACAATACTTTTATACTTACAAAGTACATTAAAATATCTGCAGTACATTGAAATATTGTTATTGGTAGGCAAATATCTAAATACTACTATAGCTCAGAGTTATTATCTTTTCTAATGTAAATTGTGGTTTACAGGGCTTTATAGTGCCTGAAAAGCAGATGCAGATTTTATTTCAAATTTAGTCATGTGCCTACCTGCAAGAAAGAATAATTTTTAGTGAGTCATTTGGCAAAGACTGAGCAAATTTACAGTGTACAAGAGCAAACCCCAAATACAACCTAATTTAAGATGTGTTGCTGTGTGTATTGTAACTCAAAACATCTTAGACACTGGTAATTCATTAATGGAATTTAAATGTTCAGATTTTTAGAGCCATTGGTGAGCACTCCACAAAGGAAACTGCAGCATGCAAATCCTGGGAGCAGCTACTTTTGCAACTTTATTCTGCTAACACATTGTACAGACGATTGATTGGGTACCTTATTTCTTAGAAGCAACAAATATAAACCCAGTCCCAAGCCCACTGTAGTAAGCTTTAATACAGACAGGCCCTGTTGAATGTGAATGTAGTTCACAGGTTAAATTCTAAGGTGTAAGTGTACCACTGCTGTTCTCAGCCAAGTTTATTATTTTATTATACTTGCTATTGATTGCCATCATCACCCTATTGACTGGCTGTGTACAGTGTATGAGGCAGTTCAGAGGAATCAATAAAGCTGTGGGTAAACTGTGGGGATCTTGGTGGGGAACAGGATGAATTGCCTAATGATGCCTACAAAAATACTTTTGTTTTGTTTTCCACTCAGACATAAATAAATAGCAGGACAAAAGCAGATCTAGGTGCCTCCTGAAAACTTATACCACGTTAGAGACATATTTGTCAATTCATCATTTCACAAAGCAAAACAAGCAGTTTAGAAATTCATCTTGAAATACGCTAACAGTTCCGTATTGCTCAGCATCCCTGCTGTAAGGGCTTCAGAAAGCAGCGGGTGCTATGGTCAGGGAAGGGTGCTCTTTTCCAAAAATACAACTGAGCTTGGAGCCCATCCTGCAGACAACTTCCTCTCCTTTATCCTGCATGGTTTTTGCATTGATCACTATGGACCACATGATCCAGTGCTGCAGATGGGCAGCGGATGTCACAGAGTCACAGCAAGACTGAGGTTGGAAGGGACGTCTAGAGGTCATCTTGTCCAATGCAGGGCCACCTAAAGCCAGTTGCCCAGGACCATGTCCAAACAATCTTGCAATATCTCCAAGGGTGAAGACTCCATAACCTGTCTCGGCAACCTGTGCCAATGCTTCGTCACCCTCACAGTGAAAAAGTGGTTTCTGGTGATAGAAGCTCCTGCGTTTCAGTTTGTGTCCATTGCATTGTGTCCTGTCACTGGCGACCACCAAAAGGAGCCTGGTTCCATCATCTTTGCACCCTCCCTTCAGGCATTTATGTACATTGACAGGACACCCACCCCCCACCCTGCTATAAAATTCTGTCCTCTGGGCTGAACAGTCCCAGCTCTCTCAGCCTTTCCTCAGATGAGATGCTCCAGTCCCTTAATCCTCTTCATGGCCCTTCACTGGACTGTCTCCAGTATGTCCACGTCTCCCGCACTGGAGAGCCCACAACTGGACACAGCATTGCGAGTGTGGCCTCACCAGTGCTGAGCAGAGGGGAAGGACGACCTCCCTCACCCTGCTGGCAACAAATGTTGTGCTACTGTTAAAACACTGAAAGTCAAGATTAGTTTATGAAACCAGCAAGGGTTCCAAGGTCACTTCCTGATTATTATTTTATTCCGTATTTACTTTCCATGTTTTGCAATGTCTTGTTCTACTATGGCCTTATATTGAACAGAGGAGTTAGGCTCTAACATAATAGAAAAGATAATACAAAAAAATGTCTGTAAAACAATTTGCAGTTTCTGTGTGTATAGAATTATGCAGCCATCCTAAGCATACTGCTAGATACTTGAATAATAATAATAAAAAAAACTAGGATAAGTAAGTTGGAGGCGTTTTATGCTTTTTTCCCCAAGAATATTCTCCCAAACTAGGAAAAAAAAATAACTGAAATGTTATTTTTCTGAAATAAGGTATAGCATGAGACTGTGTAGTGTGAATAAGAATATATCCCATATTAATATTCCACAATGCTGTAGCTTATTCTTATGACAAAGATTTTAATATGAACAGAAATCAAATTAAATCATTGTTATAACCAGTGCTTTAATTAAGACAGGTCCTTTTTTTTAGCAGAGGGCTAAATGTCTAAGCTTTAAGACTTAATTTTTAAAATATAAACCTGAAAAAAATGATCTAATTATCAACTAGTTTTACAGTTTCTGGATTTATCCTACATAAATGCAATTTATCTAAATGCTCCTGTGTCAAACATTTAGCTTTTTTTCCTTTTCTTGTTAGGATGGAATATAAACGTTTGAAGAAAAAATTCCTAAATCTCTTCTAATTGAATTCACACTATATAGGAGACTATATGCCCCACAGTGGGGCTCAGACTACTGATTCCTAAGCCACGTACTGAGACAGCGTCCAGAAGAGATCAGGCTGTAAATCACTCTGCTCTACATCCAGGGTTCCTTCCAACGGAGTTGATCAGAGCCTGCATGGGTGCTCTCAACCCCTCCGATCCGGGCAAAGGGATTAGTTATGTTGTAGCTCAAGTGCGCACTCTGGATCCACTGTGGCTGGTGCCCGTGTAACAACTAAACCATCAGTGTGGTATCAACATTCCTCTCATCCTAAATCCAAACCACAGCACTGTGCCAGCTACTAGGAAGAAAATTAACTCTATCCCAGCTGAAACCAGGACAACCAAGGGAGATCGTGTCCCATAAAGAGGAGATCACAGTGCCAGGTAGCGTGCAGAGCGCTGGTCAGCAGAGCAGAGCCTTTCAAACGTAGTCTGCATGCTATTAAATTCAAACCAAAAAATGAGGAGTTTTTATCGTCATTCAACCTACAGTACTAGCTTAAAATAGAATCTAATTCTGGCTGGTGTAAAGTATTTTAACATTAGAAGTTCTATTAAAACCATTCAATAATATATGCCTTTTTAAAATATAACACAGAGGTCAATTTTTGATTAAGATTAAAACTTCTCTATGAGAAATTACTTCATTATGCCCTCTGATTAATATAACAGCCTATTTTTCATATGTTTAAATAAATAAGTATGAGAGTGTATCAAAGAGGTAAGGGTAACAAGGACTACTATGAAAATACATTGCTCGCGGAAGTCCATCGGCTTTTAGCTGCAGTTCCAGCACTGTTGCACTGCACTGCTGTAGCAATGTAGCAGCTAATAGCGGCACGGATCCTTCCCTGGGAAAAACTGGCTCTGCACAAGCAGAATGTCAAAATTTCCACTCACATTTTTAACACTACAGCTATATTTTCTACTTAGAAGAAAATTACCGTACAGCTCTGCATTTATCATTTCATGGTGTTCTTCACATTTTTGATTCAGCATTTATGAGCTTGCTTTTAGCTAGGAGTTTATTATTATCCATTTATAGGAAGCCAACAAAATAGTAAATTATGTATTTGAAAGCCCTGCTGGCTGACATTTTTAAAGTTCATTGGACTTTTTTTTTTTTTTTTTACAGAGTAGAAATTTGTTGCAAACACTCAAGATCTGATAACTGATTCCCATTTAGATGTCATTGAGACGTAAATGCAATGTATTTTCATTAATATTTCATTGTGTAAGTGTTCCTTGCTTTGACATTGCCATCTTGTAGTTATTTGTCCTACATCTAAAGAGCAACTTGTAATCAGATAGGTATATTGGACTTCATTATCTGTCACCACACATTCTTAGCATAGAGAATGTTATTAAGTTATAATTGCTTCTGTTTTTTCCCTTACGGGAAGATGAAGAACAATATATAACAATATATGGACTCATTAAAGAAAAAAAAAGGCTGACAATAAGCATAAAACTGTCAAATATATCAATGTTCTGGATTCAAAACTTTTATTTCCACTAAGTACAAGACAAGCTGCATTTTAAATGTAACGGAATGTTTTGTGATGAATTTGTGATTGTATGTCAAAATACTAAGTTTCTTTTTCACACCAATCATGATACCAGGAGATGCATGTTAATTAAATATACACAAGTCAATGTCTTTTCCCCAAAAAAGAGAAAAGTTCTTCTTGGCTTTGCTTTTTGAATTGACATCACTATAAAAATAGAAAATAAATGGCAGTATCTGGTATTTCAGGTGAGATTAATTCAATATGCAATGTAACAAACTGTGTAAACTAGAAGTTCCTGAACTGTTGCAATAATTAGGAGTATAACTTGTAGATGCAGAGGTAGTGTTATATTTTTTCTCATTCTCCATAAAATGAAGTTTTGCTCTGTGCTACATTGGAAATAATCAAGAGTTCATTCAGAAAGAGGAATCTCACTTCAAATAACTGAAATGACAAGTGATACGTAAGAAGGTTTATCAGTAAAAAGTTTATATTTATCTATATTACCTCTAAGAACTTCAGAGGTAAATAGAGAGAACCCCTCATACTTCGTCATATATAGGGCTAATACTGTTTATTAAAGCTCCCAGGGACCCAGCAATTCAGTAGCAGTTGAAAGAAATGTGAAGCTACGCAACTAGAAGAAAACACTGCCACTGCACATCTTCCATGTTTTCTATTTCCATATCCAGGGTGATCTTTAGCTTTTGTTCCTGCTGCAGAAGCTGAGGAAGAGACCAGGTGAGTCTGCGGCATCATTCTCCCGTTGTGAGCAATGCAGGAGCAGAGCCATCAGGGTTTCCAGGTGCAGGCTGGGTTTATATCATGTCCCTCTTTTCCCTTCCTGCATCAACTCAGGTTTCTCCTGCTGTGAAGAGGAAGCAGAAGTCATAAACCAAGTTATTTTGATGCTTTGCCATCAGGAAATTTTAAATTTGCCATACAAATCCTAAACTGTTCCTGTATGGCTTCCTTAAGCCTTCATAGAGGTATCCAGCCATTAAATATATTGTATTGTATTTCCACTTTACAGTCTGCTATAGATTTTTGTATTAGCAATAACTAACTGCATTGTGGAAGTTACTGAGGGAACAGCTGCAGAATTTGAATCCTGTGTGGGAATGAATTGGTGCTTCTGGCACAGGGGAAGGAATAAAAAGTGTTTGGGGCCTCTGGGAAGTTTCTGCTGAAAGAACAACACTAAAATAATTTCACTTGTTACCTTTAGGTTTCAGTCCCAAGCCCGGGCTTTGCTCTTCTCAAGTAATGCTCCACATTGTCTGCAGACTCCAACTGCTCCCTCACTGAGGCTATATTTGCTCTGTTCTGATTTTTCCACCCCCCAAGGATCTGTACTAGATACTGCACAGATAGCTGGTGAGGCACGGGGCTGGATGGCCCATGTGGTAACACAGTTCTGCTTAATCAGACGTGGACAGGAAACACCACGTCCGTTTTCTTCTTTTCCGTTATTATTATCATAGCAGGTTCGCACACACTGTTGCCCACATGATAAATGCCCCCAAATGCTTGTGGGGTAAAAAAACCAGTCTGTGATAAATGGAAAGGCAAATGCAGTGGTAAGCTGTGTTGGGAACGCACGTAGCAAATATAATAGAAAAAAAATGCTGTATTTCATAGGAAGTAAATGGTATTCAGCTGTAATCATCACAAAGGCTGATTTTACCTTTACCAGCTGAAATCACAACCCACTCCACTGAAATGAGTGACATGATCAATATTGAAGTAGAGTCAGCATGAATGAGCTAATGATCATATCCACACAGTCTGAAACTGAGGTTTGACTCTGCACACAGAAGTACACCACCTTCCTCTTACTACCATATATCGAAAAAAGAAATGCGCACCGGTAGTCAGAGTACCCAGTGTTTCGTCTTGTCACCAACAACCAACATACATAATTACCATCCAGATCTTGCCTACAGAGTCAGTGGGATTGCATGCATATGTAATTATTATTTTCTGTAATGACTGTGAATGTTCTGTTGTTTTCTTTCTGGGAACAGTGTGCTTCACTGTCATCTCTTTAATTTTATATTTAGTTATATTTGATTATGTTCTTGTATAAGATCTTTTTAAGAAAGAGGATACAAGGATGAAAAATCCTCTTTCTTAAAGAGATCTTGTACAAGAATATAATGAAATACAAATATAAATAAAATTAAGAATTATTTAAAATAATTTTTAAAATGAAAGACTTTGATGGATATTTCCAAGCACACTGCCTTTATTACACCTCTGTTCCTCCTTATCCTTTTTTTAAGATTCTTATTTTGATAGGAAAATGCCCCAGAAAGGACCAGAT